>NC_056727.1:724940490-725272464 GCF_019279795.1 Protopterus annectens | reverse complement strand
AACCATTAGACAAAAATCTGTTCAGGAAATGGTACATGCCATTCAGCAGGTCAGTAATCATTCCTTAAAATGCGGCTATGATGCACTGGAGGCTTCCTTTAGATCAGCCATGACTGGTACAGTGATCAGAAGACATGCATGGTTAAAAGAGCAGTCCTTACCAGACCATGTTAAATCAAAGCTCCTAGATGCTCCCATGGATAAGCTCAATTTGTTTGGCTCCCTGCACAGCAGGTCTGAAGAAGGTGGAGAGAAAGCAAAATCTGTCCAGACAGTCAAGGATTTCTTGCAGGTCCAACCTCCAAGGTTTAGCAGGAACTGGCCTTCCAAGAATTGGTCCTTTCCAGACACTTCCAGAGCTCAAGAGGCAGGATAGGTCTCAAGAGGCAGGGGTCAATCAGAGGTGCCTACAGGGCGCAGTGGCAGGCTAAGTCCTTCCAGACCATGCACAGATCCACCAGAGCCACAACAGGATAAGCACAGTTTTGGCTCTGGGACGCAAGGGAACAACTAGAAGCACCCTTAGGGAAGCTGCCATTTACAGTAAACTGGCTTACATCCAACGACAAAGGTTTTTCAGGAACTGGCCCAAGATTGGTTTCACTCCAGACACTACCAGGAAGAGAGGAATGCAAACCTTCCCCAAAACAGAGTCAGAAGCTCTAAACAAGAACCACGTGCAAGGATGAGAGCGGTAGCCAAGGTACCATCTATGGAACAACAAGGATTAATCCAGACTTCCTGGTACCAAGCAAGAAAACCAAAGGGGGACCTATTCTCACCTGTACGCTTTAAACACTAACTCATTGTCCAAAACTCAAAATTGACCCTACAGCAACTTCTTTTCCAGGGCAAGGATCTGGCTGGTAACCAGATCTTTAAAAGCATACCTGCAGGAGCCATACGACCAAATTGCAGAAGATACCTCAGATTTCTTGCAGATCAGAGCATTATCAAGCTAGCATTGCCCTTTGGCTTATCTACTGTGCCCAGAGTGTTTTACGAATGCCTGGTCAGTAAAACATTGCAGCCAGGGAACTTAATCTCCTTACCTGCGCTTCACATACCATGCGCAAAATAAAAGCTGACCAAAGACAACTTCATTTCCCCTGCAAGCCCTTTGGGGGGAACTCAATTCAAGGAGGCAATCAAGCTGATACCCCTCCCAAAGGATAAACCCTTTTTTTGCAGATGGACACATAATCAAAAATTTTTAAGCATTGCAACTGGCTCTATCTACTCATGGGATTAAGTACAGAACCAGCTAACAGCAAGAAAAGTCCTGCAAGGGTTCTGGGTTACATGGCATCCTGCATAATATTGATTCCAAGCAGACTACATATGAGAAAGTTACAGTGGACCTAAAGGAATTTATGGTCTCACCAAGCACCCGCCTACACACTCAAATTCCAATAATTCCATGCCTGAACCAACAAAGGCAATGCTTGGGTCAGGCCCGTCAATCAAACAAAATGCCCTTCCACAGCACTAACCAAGCCAAACCAAGCAACCCCTCGACCTGGTAACAAAGCAATGCTGGCTAAAGCATAAAAGGCTTATGGCTCAAGCACTGCACCTCACATAAATTAAGAAATGCCAGCAGTAAAATGGAAATTAAAATTCAGACCAGATTTACGGTCAACTGTTGATAAGCCTAGAAACTCACCCGTAATTGGTACATCACAAGCAGGAGGCAACATTCAGGCCTGCAATCGGATGCAAAGGACCCCTTCCAGTGGCACCCGAACCAAGCCAACATTCAGTACAAGCCAACCTTGGTCCGGGAAGAAGAAAGTGCAGACAAGCTATGGACTAACACCAGATGCCCACTAATAATCGCAAAGAATCTCAGTAAAACTCATTCAGACAATTTGACCTTACCGAAGCTATTTGATACCAGACAACACCACGTTAGTGGTACTCAAAAAGGGAGGCACACATCATCCTTGAAGGTGGCAATGGACCTCGGATGTGGAACCTGGTTTAAATTCAGTTACACAATTCTTTGCGCAAAAGAAAATATTGAAGATCAAAACGCAGAACTACCACGTGCCATAAGGGTGCTGCCCAGACATCTTCAAAACCATTACAGGAAATGGGGACTACCAGAAATACCTATTGCATCCCCCACAATCACCAACTGAAGAAATTCTGCACAAGGGCACCACCCACTTGCTTGGAAGGTGGACTCCTATCTTTCAGTTGGAAAACCTGACAGCATATGCATTCCCACCTCTTCCTTTGTTGCACAAGGTGCTATTGAAGATCAAAGAAGACCGTCCAAGGATCATCCTGTTAGCTCCAGACTGCCCAAGGCAACATTGGTACCCATTACTGAGGAGTATGTCTCGGGAACAAATATGGCCTCTGCCCCTACTTGCATTACTGTTAACACAGAACAACTTCAAAACCCTGCATCCAAACCTGAAAACACTGCAGCTGACTGCCTGGAACATTGCATAAGACCATATAATCCAGTTTTATCTCAAAGGGTTAAAGACATTATCTTGGAGGCTCGCAGACCCTCAACAAGAAAAAATTATTCAGCAAAATGGAAAAGGTATCTCATTTGGAGTACTACAAAAGGAGAAAATGTGTCACTGGTAAACATAGCTAACATCCTGGAATACTTGGCAGAGCTCTTCCACAATGGCCTGTCCTATTCTTCCATTAAGATTCATGCATCAGCTATTTCAGCAGAATACAACTTGGATCCTCCAGTCTTCTCACATCCTCTGCTCAGGCAGTTTCTGAGAGGAATTAAAAATGTAAAACCACCTAGAAAGCCACCATTGCCAGCATGGGACTTGAACTTTGTGTTAGAAAAGTTGACACTCCCTCCTGTTGAGCCAGCAGCAACAGCAGAATTACAGTACTTATCATGGAAAACTGCTTTCCTGCTTGCAATCACTTCAGCAAGAAGGGTTTCTGAACTACAGGCATTAATGGCAGTACAACCCTTCTTGATCTTCCATCAAGATAGTGTCCATGAGAACTAATCCTACTTTTATGCCAAAGGTGGTCTCCAGGGTATCTTTAAACCAGGCTATCCACCTACCTACATTCTTCCCCAACCCACAGAACAGGGGAGAAAGACTGTTGCATACCTTGGATGTGCATAGACAATTACGTTACTACCTGGACAGAACCAAGAGCAATAGAAAATCTGACCAGCTACTGGTGGCATATACATACAGGAATGGAAGGAAAGCAATTTCAAACAGACAATCATGGATAGGAAATTGCATTAGATTTTTGTTACCCTACCATGGAAGAAAAACCCAGAAAACATCAGGCCCTTCCTGTTAAGGGCTACAGCTCACCACAGCTTTTACTTAGGAGTGCAGTGCTACCAAAATATTACTTCTTAGTGGCTGCTACTTGAGTCAGGTGGCATACATCGCTGCTAATATAATTTACTTCCTTATACTCCAGATCCCGAGCAGTTTTGCCACCGCTGTTTTGGTAAGTGACTTTAACCACACCATAATCTTATTACCTCCTCCCCCAGCGTTTATTATGGTATTCACCCATTTGTAAGGCGACTGCAGATGCATCCTTAAAGCGATATAGCAGTTTTGTACCTACCATAAATGTAGATGTCCGATAGGCATGCATCTGCAGTCAGGATTACCCACCCTCCTTCCCCTCTGAGGTACTCCTAGGGTATTTACCCATCTTCTAGCTAGCTGGGGGAATCTATTATGGTGTATTTGTTTGTATTTGTTTGTATATATGTATATACATGTTTATTTTTATTTGCTCTCTCTTATTTGGAAACGTTTGCAATTATCCAAATTTAGCCTTCCTAGAGGGCACCTGGCATCTGGGGCAAGAAACACTGAGGAAGATGGCGTCGGCTGATACCTTTATACCCGAATAACTGCAGCTATGACGTCGGGTGAAGTGCGACATCAGCCGAGGCCAGACCCAGACTTTGGAATCCGGCCGACCGAAGGGCTGCCTGACGACAGGACAACCCATTTGTAAGGACTGCAGATGCATGCCTATCGGACATCTACATTTATGGTAGGTACAAAACTGTACTTTACCTCAGCTCTCCACCTTAAACTCTAGTTAACTCCTCAATGAAGCTTATTTCTTATGCAGCAGATGGAGCGAGTAGAGCTGCGGGTTCAGGAATTTCCCAAAGGAGATTTTCCTGCATGCGCCTGTGCGACTTTTCAGAACCCTTTGTATCTTCCTTTGTTAATGGCCCCTTCGATGGCTCATCCTTGTTCAGGCTGAAAGTTAAGGGCACACTTACCAGGTGTGAACAAGAAGGAAAAACTCCCTCTGCCATAGGGGTCTGTTTTTCTCTACCTTCCAGACCTTACCCAAAAGGTCAAATGGGGAAAAAATGTGGTTCCAAAAATCCCAGAGAATTTTTCAAGACACGTGGTGATTCTTCTTCCAGGGGCAGAGGGGGAAGTGGTAATGGGAGACACCGTCCACGAGGCAGAGGGGGTCCACAAAATTAGGGCAACAGGGATTTGTTCTGTGGTAAGTCCTTTCAGTGCTCCCAAACAGTCCCCGCAGACCAATTAGGATTTGGAGCCTACTCAAGATTCTTTTTGGTGCCAAAGAGAACAGAGGACTGGAAACCCATTTTGGATCTCAGCAGACTAAACAAATCTGTAAGAAAAACAAAGATGATGTCCTTCAAGGATGCATCTGCAGTCCTAACATATGGGTTGTCCTGCCTCAGGCAGCCCTTCGTCGGCCGTATTCCAAAGTCTGGGTCTGGCCCCTCGGCTGATGTCGCACTTCACCCGGCGCCATAGCTGCAGTTATTCGGGTATAAAGGTATCAGCCGACACCATCTTCCTCAGTCTTTCTTGCCGTGGCGCCGAAGCAGAAGCTGTTCGCAGTGCCGGTCGGTCAGAACCAGAGATTACTACTACCGAAGACTTCTAAAGCTAAGTACCCGTTGGGGACTCTTTCTTGCCTCAGCCGATGTCAGAAAAAGTGAATAACTGTTTAACTTGTGGGAAACAAATACCTCATAAAGATTTCCACTCATTACTGCTTACCTTGTTTAGGCCCAGACCAACGACGTAGCAGCTTGTCTAGCCTGTGCTTCTTTCAACCGACGGACGCTTAGACGTCGGTCGGAATTTGCTGAGGAGTTTTTGGCTCGCTTTTGCTTACATTATGCCGTCGGATACTCCGACTACGCCAAATATCTAAAAGCGCAAGGAAAGGACCGACACTCGCGGTCCGCGGTTTCGGCCAAAACCGCGGTTAAGCCAACCGCGAGTATCTCGGTTTCGGCTGAAACAGAGTCTACGGTTCTTCCTTCGGCCGAAAGCTTACCTCCAGCCGAGGCCTCATCCAGCATGGTAGAATCTGCTACTGAAATCCCACCCACTCTTGCAGGTTCTCAGGATTTATCTGATACTATCCCTTTGGATATTTCTACCCCTGCACGTGGAGCTGCTAGGCCACCTGCAACCATGTCGATTAAGGCCTTTGCCAGGGCTAAAGCAGCAAAATCAACTAAAACTGTGCCTGCTAAGACCCCCCTCTCACAGGCCTAGCTCTAGTTCACAAATGCTTAGTCTAGCAGAGGATCTCATTTCTTTGATCCGGGGATCCCAACCACACCCAGACAGGGCCTCTCACCCACCTCCAGAGAAGAGGCCTAGAGTAGAGCCCCCTGAGCCAGTTTCTACAGATGACTCCTCTGATGAATCAGATATTTCTAACCCTCCAGAGGGCCCTTTTTCTCCTTATGAAGACTCTGATGCTGAAGAGTCCATTCCTTCTGCCTCTCCGCCTGAGGAATTTTCTTTTGGGGAACAATTTCAATGGCAGGGCCAGGATTTTTCAGACTCTAGGAAAAGGCTTAGAACCTTTCTGCATTTGCCACAGCATAGGCCTTTAGCCATTCCTCCAGTACTTACTGTTGTGGATGATGCATTTAATGATGCTTGTACTGCTCCTGATTCTCTTCCTCCGGCCCCTGCTAAGCCCGATAGGTACTACAGGGTTCCGGACACACATTATCATTTGTATAAGGCTCCATTTGCAGATCCCGAAACTATTTTCCAGGGACCTAAGGCTGTAGCAGCTACCTCTGCCAAAAACCCCCTCTGAAAGGGAATCTAGGGCCTTAGAGATGGGGTAAAAAAGTTTACACTTCTGCTACTCTTTCAGCTAGGGCCTTGAACTGTCAATTCCACATGATTCAGTATCAAGAATTTATGTTAGACCAGTTAACTAAAAAACTGTCCTCGGATGAACCATTAGACAAAAAATCTGTTCAGGAAATGGTACATACCATTCAGCAGGTCAGTAATCATTCCTTAAAATGCGGCTATGATGCACTGGAGGCTTCCTTTAGATCAGCCATGACTGGTACAGTGATCAGAAGACATGCATGGTTAAAAGAGCAGTCCTTACCAGACCATGTTAAATCAAAGCTCCTAGATGCTCCCATGGATAAGCTCAATTTGTTTGGCTCCCCTGCACAGCAGGTACTGAAGAAGGTGGAGGAGAAATCTGTCCAGACAGTCAAGGATTTCTTGCAGGTCCAACCTCCAAGGTTTAGCAGGAACTGGCCTTCCAAGAATTGGTCCTTTCCAGACACTTCCAGAGCTCAGAGAGGCAGGAATAGGCGCTCAAGAGGCAGGGGTCAATCCAGAGGTGCCTACAGGGGACGCCAGTGGCAGGCTAACAACCAGCGAGGTACAGCCACAGATCCAGCCACCACCACAACAACAGGACAGTCACAGTGACTTGGCTCTGGCACCGCCTACCAGGGAACAACTAGAAGCACCCTTAGGCGGGAAGCTAGCCTTATTTACAGTAAACTGGCATTACATCACAAGAGACAAATGGATTTTACAGACAATAGACCAAGGTTACAGGTTTCACTTCCATACTCTACCAAGGAAGAGATGAATGCCAAACCTACCTCCAAATCAGAAGGCAGAAGCTCTAAAACAAATAACTCACTTACTAAGGATGAGAGCTGTAGAAAAGGTACCATCTATGGAACAAGGGCAAGGATTTTACTCTAGACTCTTCCTGGTACCAAGAAAAGAAAACCAATGGAGACCTATTCTCGACCTGTCCGCTTTAAACACATAACTCATTGTCCCAAAATTCAAAATGCTGACCCTACAACAACTTCTTCCCATGTTGGGCAAGGAGTCTTGGCTGGTAACTCTAGATCTCAAGGAGGCATACCTGCACGTCCCCATACGACCAAATTGCAGAAGATACCTCAGATTTCTTGCAGGATCAGAGCATTATCAATTCTCAGCATTGCCCTTTGGCTTATCTACTGTGCCCAGAGTGTTCACGAAATGCCTGGCATCAGTAATTGCTCATTGCAGGCTTCAGGGAATTCAAATCTACCCTTACCTGGATGACTGCCTGCTATAAGCGGACAACAAAAACAAGTTAACAAAAGACTTGAAAAGGGTCATTCATCTACTGCAAGCCCTGGGATACACAGTCAATATAAAAAAAAAAAAAATCAAGGCTGATACCATCCCAAAGGATAACCTTCTTGGGTGCAGAGCTGGACACATCAAAACAAATGGCATTCCTAACCGTAGAAAAACAGGAGCAACTCCCTCTCTACTTCATGGCATTAACAAAGCAGAACCAGCTAACAGCAAGAAAAGTCCTGCAAGCACTGGGTTACATGGCATCCTGCATAATATTGATTCCACATGCCAGACTACATATGAGAAAGTTACAGTGGTACCTAAGGAATTTATGGTCTCAGCACAAGCACAGCCTAGAAACTCAAATTCCAATAATTCCATGCCTGAAGCAAGAATTCCAATGGTGGTCTCAGGCCTGTCAATCAAACAAAGGACTGCCCTTCCACAGCACTCAACCAAGCCAGACCATCACAACGGACGCCTCAGACCTTGGTTGGGGGGCGCACATGCTGGACAAGTGCATACTAGGCTTATGGACTCAAGACCAGCTGCACCTACACATAAATCAAAAGGAAATGCTGGCAGTAAAACTGGCAATTCAGACATTCAGACCATTTCTTCGACAGGGTCAACTGTTGATAAGGACGGACAACACCACGGTTATGTGGTACATCAACAAACAGGGAGGCACACATTCATACCCTCTATGCCGGATGGCAATGGACCTCTGGAATGTGGCCCTGAGTTTCAACATTCGGTTACAAGCAGTTTTTGTGCCAGGAAAAGAAAATATACTAGCAGACATCCTAAGCAGAACTACCACGGATGCCCACTAATGGATGCTGCATCCAGACATCTTCAAAACCATTACAGGGAAATGGGGACTACCAGAAATACACTTATTTGCATCCCCACACAATCACCAACTGAAGAAATTCTGCACAAGGACGTACCACCCACTTGCTTGGAAAGTGGACTCCCTATCTTTCAGTTGGAAAAACCTGACAGCATATGCATTCCCACCTCTTCCTTTGATGCACAAGGTGCTATTGAAGATCAAAGAAGACCGTCCAAGGATCATCCTGTTAGCTCCAGACTGCCCAAGGCAACATTGGTACCCATTACTGAGGAGTATGTCTCGGGAACAAATATGGCCTCTGCCCCTAGTTCCCTTACTGTTAACACAGAACAACTTCAAAACCCTGCATCCAAACCTGAAAACACTGCAGCTGACTGCCTGGAACATTGCATAAGACCATATAATCCAGTTTTATCTCAAAGGGTTAAAGACATTATCTTGGAGGCTCGCAGACCCTCAACAAGAAAAAATTATTCAGCAAAATGGAAAAGGTATCTCATTTGGAGTACTACAAAAGGAGAAAATGTGTCACTGGTAAACATAGCTAACATCCTGGAATACTTGGCAGAGCTCTTCCACAATGGCCTGTCCTATTCTTCCATTAAGATTCATGCATCAGCTATTTCAGCAGAATACAACTTGGATCCTCCAGTCTTCTCACATCCTCTGCTCAGGCAGTTTCTGAGAGGAATTAAAAATGTAAAACCACCTAGAAAGCCACCATTGCCAGCATGGGACTTGAACTTTGTGCTAGAAAAGTTGACACTCCCTCCTTTCGAGCCAGCAGCAACAGCAGAATTACAGTACTTATCATGGAAAACTGCTTTCCTGCTTGCAATCACTTCAGCAAGAACGGTTTCTGAACTACAGGCATTAATGGCAGTACAACCCTTCTTGATCTTCCATCAAGATAGTGTCCATGAGAACTAATCCTACTTTTATGCCAAAGGTGGTCTCCAGGGTATCTTTAAACCAGGCTATCCACCTACCTACATTCTTCACCAACCCACAGAACAGGGGAGAAAGACTGTTGCATACCTTGGATGTGCATAGACAATTACGTTACTACCTGGACAGAACCAAGAGCAATAGAAAATCTGACCAGCTACTGGTAGCATATGCAACAGGAATGGAAGGAAAAGCAATTTCAAAACAGACAATCTCTAAGTGGATAGGAAATTGCATTAGATTTTGTTACTCTTACCATGGGAAGAAAACTCCAGAAAACATCAGACCTCACTCTACAAGGGCTACAGCCACTACCACAGCTTTTTACGAGTGGCTACCAAAGACATTTTAGAGGCTGCTACTTGGCTCCGTGCATACATTTGCCAAGCATTATAATTTACCCTTATACTCCAGATCCTGAGCAGGTTTTGCCACTGCTGTTTTGCAAGGGATCTTAACTACACCATAATCTTATTACTCCTCCTCCCCCAGTTTGGCTATGGTATTCTACCCATTTGTAAGGACTGCAGATGCATCCTTGAAGGACATAGTACAGTTTTGTACCTACCATAAATGTAGATGTCCGATAGGCATGCATCTGCAGTCAGGATTACCCACCCTCCTTCCCCTCTGAGGTACTCCTAGGGTATTTACCCATCTTCTAGCTAGCTGGGGAAATCTATTATGGTGTATTTGTTTGTATTTGTTTGTATATATGTATATACATGTTTATTTTTATTTGCTCTCTCTTATTTGGAAACTTTTGCAATTATCCAAATTTAGCCTTCCTAGAGGGCATCTGGCATCTGGGGCAAGAAACACTGAGGAAGATGGCGTCGGCTGATACCTTTATACCCGAACTGCAGCTATGACGTCGGGTGAAGTGCGACATCAGCCGCGGCCAGACCCACACTTTGGAATCCGGCCGATCGAACAGGACAACCCATTTGTAAGGACTGCAGATGCATGCCTATCGGACATCTACATTTATGGTAGGTACAAAACTGTACTTTACCTCAGCTCTCCACCTTAAACTCTAGTTAACTCCTCAATGAAGCTTATTTCTTATGCAGCAGATGGAGCGAGTAGAGCTGCGGGTTCAGGAATTTCCCAAAGGAGATTTTTCCTGCATGCGCCTGTGTGACTTTTCAGAACCCTTTGTATCTTCCTTTGTTAATGGCCCTTCGATGGCTCATCCTTGTTCAGGCTGAAAGTTAAGGCACACTTACCAGGTGTGAACAAGAAGGAAAAACTCCCTCTGCCATAGGGTCTGTTTTCTCTACCTTCCAGACCTTACCCAAAAGGTCAAATGGGGAAAAATGTGGTTCCAAAATCCCAGAGAATTTTTTCAAGACACGTGGTGATTCTTCTTCCAGGGGCAGAGGGGGAAGTGGTAATGGGAGACACCGTCCACGAGGCAGAGGGGGTCCACAAAATTAGGGCAACAGGGATTCGTTCTGTGGTAAGTCCTTTCAGTGCTCCCAAACAGTCCCCGCAGACCAATTAGGATTTGGAGCCTACTCAAGATTCTTTTTGGTGCCAAAGAGAACAGAGGACTGGAAACCCATTTTGGATCTCAGCAGACTAAACAAATCTGTAAGAAAAACAAAGATGATGTCCTTCAAGGATGCATCTGCAGCCCTAACATATGGGTTGTCCTGCCTCAGGCAGCCCTTCGGTCGGCCGGATTCCAAAGTCTGGGTCTGGCCTCGGCTGATGTCGCACTTCACCCGACATCATAGCTGCTGTGGTATAAAGGCATCAGCCGACGCCATTTTCCTCAGTCTTTCTTGCTGCGCAGTGCCCGAAGCAGAAGCTGTTCGCAAGTGCCGGTCGGTCAGATCCAGAGATTTCTACCACGAAGACTTCTAAAGCTAAGTACCCGTTGGGACTCTTTCTTGCCTCAGCCGATGTCAGACAAAGTAAATAATTGTTTAACTTGTGGGAAACAAATACCTCATAAGGATTTCCACTCTTACTGCCTTCCTTGTTTAGGCCCCGGACCACGGCGTATCAGCTTGTGTAGCCTGTGCTTCCTTCAACCGATGGGCGCTTAGACGCCGGTCGGAGTTTGCAGAGGAGTTTTGGTCCCGCTTTGCATACAAAATGCCGTCGGAGACTCACTACACAATTAGCTAAAAGCGCCAAGGAAAGGACCGACACTGCAGTCCGCTGGTTTCGGCTGAAACCACGGTTAGGCCAACCGCGAGTGTCTCGGTTTCGGCTGAAACCGAGTCCTCGGTTCTTCCTTTGGCCGAAAGCATGCCTCCGATAGCCGAAACCTCTCAGAGCATGGCTGAATCTGCTACTGAAATTACCCCTACAGAAGCAGGCACCCAGGATTTGTCGGATACTATTCCTTTAGACAAATCTACCCCTGCACGTGGGGCTGCTAGAGACCCCCTGCATCTATGTCTATCAAGGCCTTTTCCAGGGCTAAAGCAGCTAAAGCAGCTAAATCTTCTAAGGCCTTACCGCTAAAACTCCCTCACACAGGCCTCCCTCTAGTTCCCAAATGCTCAGCCTGGCTGAGGACCTCATTTCTTTGATCAGGGGATCCCAACCTCACCCCGACAGGGCCTCTCAACCCCCTCCAGATAAGAGGCCTAGGACTGAACCCCCGAACCTGTTTCTACAGACTATTCCTCGGATGACCCAGATATTTCAGACCCTCAGGAAGGCCCATATTCTCCTTATGAGGATTCTGATGCAGAAGACTCCATTCCTTCTGCTTCTCCTCCTGAAGAATTTTCTTTTGGGGAAACCTTACATGCTATGAGGGAACACTTTCAATGGCAGGGCCACGATTTTTCAGATTCAAGGAAAAGGCTAAGGACTTTTTTACACTTACCACAGCATAGGCCTTTAGCCATTCCTCCAGTACTAACAGTTGTTGATGATGCATATAATGATGCCTGTACTGCCCCTGATTCTCTTCCTCCGGCCCCTACCAAGCCTGACAGATATTACAGGGTCCCGGACACACACTACCATTTGTATAAGGCTCCTGTTGCAGTTCCTGAAACCATTTCACAGGGCCCTAAAGCTGTGGCAGCTGCCTCTGCCAAAAACCCTCTCCCCTCTGAAAGGGAATCTAGAGCATTAGAGAGATCGGGTAAAAAGGTTTCTACTTCTGCTACTCTTTCGGCCAGGGCCTTAAACTGTCAATTTCACATGATTCAGTACCAGAAATTTTTGTTAGACCAGCTAAATAAAAAACTGTCCTCTCCTGAACCTATAGACCACAAGTCCCTTCAGGATTTGGTACATAACTCTCAGCAGGTCAGTAACCATTTCTTAAAATGTGGCTATGATGCACTGGAGGCTTCCTTTAGATAAGCTATGACTGGAACAGTGATTCGAAGGCATGCCTGGTTCAAAGAACAATCCTTACCAGACCATGTTAAGTCAAAGCTCCTAGATGCTCCTATGGAGAAACAAAGTTTGTTTGGCTCCCCTGCACAGGAGGTTCTAAAGAAGGTGGAAGAAAAAGCAAAATCTGTCCAAACAGTCAAGGATTTCTTACAGGTCCAACCTCCGAGGTTTAGCAGAAATTGGCCCTCGAAGAATTGTTCCTTTCCAGACACCTCCAGAGCACAGAGAGGCAGAAACAGACGCCCAAGAGGCAGAGGTCAATCCAGGGGTGCCTACAGGGGACGTCAGTGGCAACCTACCAACCAGAGAAGTACTGCCACAGATTCAACTACAACCACTTCCACAGGACAGACACAATGACTTGGCTCTGATTTGCCCTACCAAGGAACAACTGGAAGCACCCTTGGGCGGAAAACTAGCCTTATTTTCCGACAACTGGCATTACATTACAGGAGACAAATGGACTTTACAAACAATAGACAAAGGCTACAGGTTTCACTTCCACACTCTACCAAAAAAGAGAGGAATGCCAAACCTACCATCAAGCCAAAAAACAGAAGCTCTAAGACAAATCAACAACTTACTAAGGATGAGAGCTATAGAAAAGGTACCCTATGGAACAAGGCCAAGGATTTTACTCCAGGCTTTTCCTTGTACCAAGAAAAGAAAATCAATGGAGACCTATTCTCGACTTGTCCGCTCTGAACACATACCTCATTGTTCCAAAATTCAAAATGCTGACCCTCCAGCAACTTCTTCCCATGCTGGGCAAGGAGTCTTGGCTGGTGACTCTAGATCTCAAGGAGGCATACCTGCACGTCCCTATACGACCAGATTGCAGAAGACACCTCAGATTTCTTGCAGGATCAGAGCATTATCAATTCTCAGCATTGCCCTTTGGCTTATCTACTGCGCCCAGAGTATTCACGAAATGCCTGGCATCAGTAATTGCTCATTGCAGGTTTCAAGGAATTCAAATTTACCCATACCTGGACGACTGCCTAATACAAGCGGACAACAAGGAAAAATTAACAAAAGATTTGGAAAAGGTCATACAACTGTTGCAAGCCTTGGGATACACAGTCAGCATGCAAAAGTCAAGACTAGTGCCATCTCAAAGGATAACATTCTTGGGTGCAGAACTGGATACATCAACTCAGATGGCTTTCCTCACAGAAGAAAAACAAAAGCAACTACCAGTCTATTTCATGACATTAACAACACAAACTCAGCTTACTGCAAGGAAAGTCCTGCAAGCCCTGGGTTACATGGCATCCTGCATAATACTGATTCCGCATGCCAGGCTGCATATGAGAAAGTTGCAATGGTACCTAAGGAATGTATGGTCTCAACACAAGCACAGTCTAGAAGCCCAGATTCCAATCATTCCGTGCCTGAAGCAAGAATTCCTGTGGTGGGCTCAGGCCTGTCAGTTGAACAGAGGACTGCCTTTCCACAAACCTCATCCAAGCCAGACCATCACCACGGACGCCTCAGACCTAGGCTGGGGGGCACACATGGTGGACAAGTGCATACAAGGCCTATGGACCCAAGACCAGCTGAATCTACACATAAATCTAAAGGAGATGCTGGCAGTGAAACATGCAATCCAGGCATTCGACCATTCCTTCAACAAGGTCACCTTCTGATAAGGGACGGACAATACCACAGTCATGTGGTACATCAACAAACAGGGAGGTACACACTCATATCCTCTATGCCGGATGGCAATGGACCTGTGGAATGTGGCCCTGAATCTCAACATTCAACTTCAGGCCAGATTTGTACCAGGAAAGAAAATTCACTAGCAGACACCTTAAGCAGAACTACCACAGATGCTCACGAATGGATGCTGCATCCAGATATCTTCAAAACCATAACAAAGAAATGGGGACTACCAGAGATAGACCTGTTCGCCTCCCCACACAACCACCAATTGAAGAGATTCTGCACAAGAGCATACCACCCACTTGCTTGGAGGGTGGAATCCCTTTCCTTCAGCTGGAAAAACCTGACAGCATATGCATTCCCACCTCTTCCTTTGATGTACAAAGTCCTACTGAAGATCAAAGAGGATCAGCCAAGGGTAATCCTGATAGCTCCAGACTGGCCGAGGCAGCATTGGAACCCGCTACTGAGAAGCATGTCTCAGACACACACATGGCCTCTACCTCTATGTCCTTACTTCTAACACAGAACAACTACAAGATCCTACATCCAAACTTGAAAACACTGCAGCTAGCTGCTTGGAATATTGCATAAAACAAAATAACCCAGATTTATCTCAGTGGGTTAAGGACATTATCCTGGAGGCTCGCAGACCCTCCACAAGGAAAACTTATTCAGCTAAATGGAAAAGATACCTCATTTGGAGTGCAGCAAAGGGAGAAAATGTCTCATTGGCAAACATAGCACACATCCTGGAATACTTAGCAGAACTGTTCCACAATGGCCTGTCCTACTCCTCCATTAAGATTCATGCATCAGCAATTTCAGCAGAATACAACATGGATCCTCCTGTCTTCTCTCATCCTCTACTCAGGCAGTTCTTGAGAGGGATCAAAAATGTAAAGCCTCCAAGGAAACCACCTTTACCTACATGGGATCTCAACTTTGTGCTGGAAAAGTTAACACTTCCCCCTTTTGAACCAGCAGCAACAGCAGATTTAAAGTTCTTGTCTTGGAAAACTGCTTTCCTGCTAGCAATCACTTCAGCAAGAAGGGTATCTGAATTACAGGCATTAATGGCAGTACAGCCCTTCCTTTTCTTCCATCAGGATAGAGTGTCTCTGAGAACCAACCCTACCTTTATGCCAAAAGTGGTCTCCAGAGTATCATTGAACCAAGCAATTCATTTACCTACATTCTTCCCCAACCCACAGAACAGGGGGGAAAGACTGCTACATACCTTGGATGTGCACAGACAATTATGCTACTATCTGGACAGAACTAAGACCAACAGAAAAACTGACCAACTTCTAGTAGCATATGCAACAGGAATGCAAGGAAAAGCAATTTCAAAACAGACAATCTCAAAATGGATAGGGAATTGCATTGGATTTTGCTACTCTCTTCATGGAAAGACAACTCCTGAAAATATCAGACCTCATTCCACAAGAGCTACAGCCACCACTACAGCTTTCCTACGAGGAGTGGCTACCAAAGACATTTTAGAAGCTGCTACTTGGAGCTCCGTGCATACATTTGCCAAACATTATAACCTTCCTTTATACTCCAGATCCCGAGCAGGTTTTGCAACTGCTGTGTTGCAAGGGATCTTGAATCTCAGTGGGTTAAGGACATTATTATTCAGCTAAATGGAAAAGATACCTCATTTTGAGTGCAGCAAAGGGAGAAAATGTCTCATTCACATCCTGGAATACTTAGCAGAACGAACCAGCAGCAACAGCAGATTTAAAGTTCTTTGTCTGGAAAACTGCTTTCCTGCTAGCAATCACTTCAGCAGAAAGGTATCTGAATTTACAGCATTTATGGCAGTACAGCCCTTCCTTATCTTCCATCCAACAGGATAGAGTGTCTCGAAGACCAACCCCTTTTTTTGCCAAAAGTGGTCTCCAGAGTATCATTGACCCAGCAATTCATTTACCTACATTCTTATATGCAACAGGAATGCAAGGAAAAGCAATTTCAAAACAGACAATCTCAAAATGGATAGGAAATTGCATTTGATTTTACTCTCTCTTCATGGAAAGACAACTAACCTTCCTTTATACTCCATATCCCGAGCAGGTTTTGCAACTGCTGTGTTGCAAGGGATCTTGACTACACCATCTTTATCTTAGTGCCTCCTCCCCCACTTTGGCTATGGTATTCTACCCATATGTTAGGACTGCAGATGCATCCTTGAAGGACATAGTACAGTTTTGTACCTACCATAAATGTAGATGTCCGATAGGTATGCATCTGCAGTCAGGATTACTCACCCTCCTTCCCCTCTGTGGTATTCTAGGGTACCTACCCTCTTTTAGCTAGCTGGGGGAATTTATTATGGTGTATTTGTTTTGTATATATGTATATATATATATATATATTTTTTTTTTTTGCTCTCTGCTGTTTGGAATTATTTGCATTTATCCAAATTTAGCCTTCCTAGAGGGCACCTGGCATCTGGGGCAAGAAACACTGAGGAAAATGGCGTCGGCTGATGCCTTTATACCACAGCAGCTATGACGTCGGGTGAAGTGCGACATCAGCCGAGGCCAGACCCAGACTTTGGAATCCGGCCGACCGAAGGGCTGCCTGAGGCAGGACAACCCATATGTTAGGACTGCAGATGCATACCTATCGGACATCTACATTTATGGTAGGTACAAAACTGTACTTTCTTCGTCTTTCACTGTTGCAGTCATCACACTTGGGTTATCTGCTTGCAGGTAACCCTCAGTCAACCTGAATACTAGTGACTTAGTATTTCTGTGTCGGATGCTCTCGCTCCAGGACTGACATCAGGTCGTCAGGGGTATAAAAACAGGCGGCCAACACCATTACTTCAGTCTTTCTTGCCGAGGAGCCCGAAGCAGAAGCAGTTCGCAAGTGCCGGTTGGCCGCTACCAGAATTTTCGTTCACGAATTTAATAATCCTGAAGTCTTCTAAAGCTAAGTACCGCACTGGGGATCCTTTTTTCTTGTTCTAACCGATGTCAGAAAAAGCTAACAATTGTCTTGCCTGTGGAAAGCAAATACCTCACAGAGATTTTCATTCTTACTGCGTCAGCTATTTAGGCCCAGACCACGACATCCCTCGCTGTCAGTTTTGTGCCTTATTTAACGCCCGAACCATTCGTCATCGGGCTCTCTTTGTTGCTAATTTCTTTCGCTCTCGATCTCACTATTCTGTATTGGCTTTAGTAAGCCATCCAACTACCAATATTCTGAAAAAGCATAAAGATAAAGACAGAGACAGACCGCATAGGTACAAAACTGCTGACTACGCTTCCGTTAAGCTAGTCGCCAGCCCGCCGGTGCTCACTAAGGCACTTTTGCAGCCTCTGATGCCTGCTTCACTGGATTGGCAGGCCTGTACGGAGACTCATTCGGAGTCCGGTATGCCACTGGACCCTTCCACTATGGAACCTGCGGATGTCTCTACCTTGGATGGGTCCGGAGCCGCTGAGCAGGCACCGGCTTCTGAGGTAGTTATTCACTGAACCGATGCTCAACTTAAACTGACTTCTTTTTTAACCACAACTACCGAGTTTCTTAGGCCCAGAGTACACACTGCTCCTAGAAAACTGACAACCAAAGTGCATGCACCTGCTCCCATGCCACAAAAACAAATGCTTAGAATGGCTGAAGACCTTATTACGCTAATTAGGGGAAGTCAGCCTTCCCCTGCTAAGAGACGAGGTCCAGTCCCTGTTAGCTTCTACAGACCAGGAGTTCAATGACTGAAATTTCTGATTAGGAAGACATGCCCTTATCTGCTTATGAGGATTCAGATGCAGAGGAATCCATTTCCTCTGCCTCCCCTCCAGAGGATTTTTCTTTTGGTGAAACCTTGCATACCTTACGAGAGCGTTTCCACTGGAAATGCCAAGGCAATCCTCAGTCCAAAAAGAGACTCAGAGAATTTCTAGAGTTGCCTTAACACAGGCCCTTAGCAATGCCACCTGTCCTGGATGTTGTGGATGATGTTTTTATGGAATCCAGTCTTAGTCATGGCAGCAGAAGCAGTTTTGCGAGTGCAGGTTGGCGTTCTGAAATATTTCGAAGCGGAGTTTCCAAAGACGAATCAGGCACTCTCGCTAACCCACGTTGCTCTTTTTTTGGTTTTCCATTAAACCGGACGTGAACTGTGTCAAGAAAGTGAATAACTGTATTTCTTGTGGGCCTGCAGATACCTCCTGGGATTACCATACCTTGTGTATACCTTGTTTAGGGCCTGGTCTCAGGCAGAGACTTTACTGTTACAGGATGTGCCTTCTCGGTTCTGTGCCTAAGAAACATATGCTTAAAATGGCAGAAGATTTGATTACTATGATTTTGGAACAGTATTCAGAGGCTTGAGTCTTCTGCGGAAGATTTGCAGGAGTTTCCTCCTTATTCTGATTCTGATGTGGATGATTATTTCTCATTTTCAGAGACTCTGCATTCCATGAGAGAACACTTTAAATGGGAAGGCCAAGATTACTCTGATTCAGGAAAAGGCTTGGAATTCTTATTTTACCCCAACATAGCTATACCTCCTGTGTTGAATGTGGTGGAAGATGCTCATAAGTATTTGTTTAAGAGTCGGATCCAGAAACTGTTTCTCAGGGGCCTAGGCCTCTGTGGTTAAAATCCTGTTCCCACTGATAAAGAGGCAAGGGCTTTGGATAGGTGGAAGAAAGTGTATACTTCTTCCACTCTAGCCATGAGGCGTTTTTCACATGCTAAAATATCAAAATTATCTCCTTTCACAATTGAAATCTAAGGTGGATGCTTTAGCGGAAGGTATTGAGTGTAAGAGTTGCTAGATTTAGTTCATGCTGTACAGGCCTCCTCGGTGGCTGCCACTAGTTCTGTTCTTGGCATGCCTGGTTGAGGGATCAGAATTTAGCTGAGCATGTTAAAACAAGGATTTTGGATGCTCCTTTACAGTCTGATGTGTTGTTAAAATGGAGGACAAAGCTAAGTCTATGCAAACTGTTAAAGATTTTTGCAGGTTCAGCCGTTTAGTAGAAATTGGCCTGCTAAGGGGTGGACATATCCTGAGAGCTCAAGGTTCTTTTAGGCCTGGAGTTCACCTGCTCAGACTTCTGGTGAGGGCAGGGGTCAGTCCCCCAATGACCTGCCTTTTCAGCTGCCAGTAGATTCTCTGGTAGCTCCTTTGGGAGGAAGACTGTGTCTTTTCAAAGAAAATTGGGATTTAATTACTCAAGACAGATGGGTGTTGGATATCATTCACCACGGTTACAGGTTTTATTTCCATACAATGCCTCCTTTCAAAGGCATGCCAGACGTTCCTCCTCCACAAAGAAAGAGGCTCACAAGCAAATTTCTCAGTTACTCCAGATGGGCCATTCAGCCAATTCCTGTATCAGAAAGGGGCCTAGGATTTTATCTGTTCCTAGTACCAAAGAAGGGGAACGTGGAGACCAATTTTGGATTTATCTCTCCTCAACACTTATCTGGACATTCCCAAGTTCAAGATGTTGGCGTTACAACAGCTTTTACCTCTGCTGGGCAAAGATCACTGGATGGTAACTTTAGATCTCAAGGAAGCTTACCTTCATGTGCCTATAAGGCTAAGTTGCAGGAAGTATCTGCGGTTTGACTGGAAATTCTCATTATCAGTTCTCTGCATTGGCTTACTTCAGGCTAATTCAAATCTATCCTTACTTGGACGACTGCCTGATTCTGGCTCAAAGGAAGACCTTCTACAGCATCTGGAATATGTTATAGCAGTGCTAAGATGCCTAGGGTATTCTGTGAGCGAAATAAAGTCCAGTCTAGTACCCTCTCAAGATATGTGCTTTCTGGGTGTGAGACTGAATACAGCAGCAGATGGCCTTTTAACCCCGGACAAACAAAAGAGTCTATCACTTTACTTCCATCAACTATCTCATCAGTCCGTGCTGACTGCAAGGACAGTCCTTCAAGCATTAGGGTTCATGGCATCTTGTATTCTGGTGCTTCCCAATGCCAAACTGCATATGAGGAAGCTACAATGGTATCTCAAAATGTATGGACACAGCACTGCCAGGATTTGGACACTGTCATTCAAATAATACCTTGCCTTCAAAAGAATTTTTGTGGTGGGCTCAGGAATGTCACCTAAACAAGGGTCTCTCTGTGACCCGGCCAGAGGCGAGTCAGATTTTAACGACAGATGCCTCGGACATTGCTTGGGAGCTCATCTAAATGGAAAGTGGATACAAGACAAGTGGCCTGCCAGACTACAGCATCTACATATCAACATGAAGGAGATGTTAGCAGTCCAGTTTGCATTAATGGCTTTCAAGGAGTTACTACTTCCAGGGCAGGTGTTGATGCTAAAGGACAACACAACTGACATGTGGTACATCAACAAGCAACATTCTTATCCTCTATGCAGGCAAGCAATGATTTTATGGGAGACTGCGCTAAGCTTGCAACTAACTCTTCAGGCAAGGTTTCTGCGGGAGCACAGAACTCCTTAGCAGATGTGTTGAGCAGACAAATCATGGATCCCCAAGTGGAAACTGGATCTTCATGTATTTCAGAAATTGACAGTGTCATGGGAACTCAGACATAGATCTGTTCGCTTCTCCACTAAACCACCAGCTGCCAAAGTTTTGCACAAAGGGGTTTCATCACACAGCTTGGAAAGTGGATGCTCTGTCTTTCAGTTGGAAAAACCTTCATGTGTATGCCTTTCCACCTCTGCCTCTTCTTCCAAGGGTACTATTAAAGGTCAGACAAGACAGGCCAAGGATGATTTTGATAGCTCCAGATTGGCCTCGGCAACACTGGTACCACTACAGAGTCTGGTAAAGAAGTCTCCATGGCCTTTACCTCTGATTCCTCATCTGTTATCTCAGAAGGACGGTCATCTGCTCAATGTCAAGCTTCACTCTCTTCATCTAACAGCCTGGCATATTCTGTGTTGAAACAGCAGGTCTCAACTTCCTCAACAAGTTTTAAATGTGATTATGGAAGCTAGAAGACCTAGTACAAGGAAAGTGGAAAAATGGAAGAGATTTTTATTTTGGAGTACAGCAAAGAATTTGGAGATTTCTGAGCCTAATTTGAGTGTGGCTCTTCAATATCTTACTGAGTTATTGGACAAGGGTTTGTCCTTCTCTTCCATTAAGATTCATGCTGCAGCAATTTCAGCTCACTATGATTGTGACCCACCATTGTTTTCGCATCCTTTGTTCAAGCAGTTTCTTAGAGGGCAAAGAATATAAGACCCCCGTAGAGCTCCTACTCCTGCTTGGGATCTCAATTTTGTGTTGGAAAAACTTACTCTACAACCTTTTGAGCCTGGCTACTGCTGAATTGAAATACTTGTCATGGAAGACTGCTTTTCTGTTGGCTATTACTTCTGCAAGAAGGGTGTCTGAGTTGCAGGCCCTTATGGCAGTAGAGCCCTTTTGATTTTCCATAAGGATAGGCTATCATTACGTACTAATCCTTCCTTTATGCCTAAGGTGGTTTCTAGTGTGGCTTTAAACCAAACTATTCATTTGCCTACTTTTATGCAGACCCCCAAAATAAAGGGAAAAGATTTTGCACACTTTAGATGTACACAGGCAATTGCGTTATTATTTAAGCAGGACTAAGGATTTTAGGCAGTCTCAGCAGTTGTTTGTTTCTTTTGCTTTGAGTTCGCAGGGCAAGCCTGTGTCAAAACAAACTATTTCTAGGTGGATTGGCTTTTGCATTGCATTTTGTTATTCCCATCATGGCAAGGAGATTCCAGCTGGGATTAGGCCTCATTCCACTAGGGCTACTGCCACTTCAACAGCATTTCTAAGGGGGGTGGCAACTAAGGATATTTTGGAAGCAGCTACTTGGAGTTCAGTGCATACTTTCTCTAAGCATTATCACCTTCCTATCTACTCTAAGTCTAGGGCTGGTTTTGCAAGGCATGTTGTCAGCTCCTACTTCTTTATGATTTGCCAGCCTCCCTTACCTCTGCTTTGGGATTCTACCCAATAGTAAGGACTGCAGCAATGGGGAACGAAGAACATAGTACAGTTTTGTACCTACCATAAATGTAGATGTTCGAGGATCCCCATTGCTGCAGTCCAATTACCTCCCTCCTTCCCTCTGTGTTTAGGGGTGGTTGTGTAGGTGAGGTTACATGCTGATATTTTTGTATATATTCTTGTATATATTGTACATATTTTTGGTGCAGGTATTTTGGGCCTTGTCTTTTTAGGGTCTTCTGACATCTGGGGCAAGAAAAGACTGAGGATATGACGTCGGTCATCCTGGCGTACTGGCGTCAGTCTAATGCGCCTGACCGGCGATATACTCTGGTATTCTGGACAGCGGACTACCCAATAGTAAGGACTGCAGCAATGGGGATCCTCGAACATCTACATTTATGGTAGGTACAAAACTGTACTTTTGCCTCCTGCCCCTAGGAAACCAGACAGGTACTACAGTGTACCTGACACTCACAGTCTATGCCTTTCTCCCTCTGCCCCTCCTTTCAAGAGTATTAGTCAAGATAAATCAGGACAGACCAAGGACAGTTCTGATTGCCCTGGACTGGCCACGCCAGCAGTGGTACCTACTCCTGCGCAGCCTGACATCAGTGCCACCCTGGCACCTACACCAGAATCTAACCCTCCTCTCTCAGCAGGAGGGACAGATTCTGCATCCACCACTACAAACCCTAAATCTTGCAGCCTGGCTTATTCCTTGAATTCTCCCCCAGCAACCTTAAGCAAACAGGTGCTGGACGTCATTCTTGAAGCCAGAAGACCCAGTACAAGAAAATCCTATGCTGATAAGTGGAAAAGGGTTCTGATCATGGATTCAGTCTAAAGGAGAAGACACAACACTGCCCTTTCTGTCTCTTTTCCTGGATTACCTAGCAGATCTACTCCACAAAGGCCTGTCCTTCTCCTCAATTAAGATACATGCCTCGGCCATTTCTGCTCATTACAACACTAAGCCACCTCTCTTCTCACACTCTTATCAAACAATTCCTGAGAGGGGCAAACAACTTAAGGCCACCAAGGAGAGCACCTACCCCTGCTTTGGACCTTAGCTTTGTACTGGAAAAGCTCACGCTTCCCCCCTTTGAACCTGCTGCATCAGTAGAGTTAAAATTCCTCTCTTGGAAAACAGCCTTGCTTCTAGCCATCACTTCAGCTAGAAGAGTGTCTGAGCTACAAGCACTCATGGCTGTGGAATCCTTCATTATTTTCCATGCTGACAGGGTTTCCCCCAGGACTAACCCTTCCTTTAAGCCCAAAGTGGTGTCCAGTGTGGCTCTCAAGCAATCTCTCCATTTGCCAGCATTCTTCCCTAGTCCTCAAAATAAAGGGGAAAGGATCCTGCACTCCTTGGATGTGCACAGGCAGCTCATATTCTACCTTGATAGGACTAAGTCCTTCAGAAAGTCTGACCATTTACTAGTCAGCTTTGCAACAGGGGCAGAGGGCAAGGCCATTTCAAAACAAACCTTTTCCAAATGGGTAGCACACTGCATCCATTTCTGCTACAAGCACCATGGGAAACCAACCCCTCAGGGGGTCAGAACACATTCCACTAGGGCAACATACTTCTACAGCATTTCTCAGGGGAGTCCCTAGCAGGGATATCCTGGAGGCTGCTACCTGGAGTTCTGTACACACCTTCACCAAGCATTACCACCTGCCTATCTTTTCCAAATCCAGGGCAGGATTTGCTACAGTAGTCCTGCAAGGCATACTAGCCAGCCCTAACTTCTTGACTGCCTCCACCCTTCTTCGGCTTTGGGACTTTGGGAATCCACCCAAGTGTGATGACTGCAACAGTGAAACACGAAGAACATAGTACAGTTGTGTACACTTACCGTAAATGTAGATGTTAGAGTGTATTCACTTTTGCAGTCCTGGTTTCCCTCCCTCCAGCCCCCTGGTTTTCTCTCTCTCTCCCCTATCTATGGCTATTACTAACCCCTTTTGGGGTATTGGTATTGCTATTTACTTTTTACTGGTGGTGTGTTCCCTACCATAACCTAGCTCCCTATTTGGGGGGCTCCTGACATTTGGGGCAAGAAAAACGGATGTAATGGCATCGGCTGCCTGTTTTTATACCCCCGACGACCTAAAGTCAGTCTTGGAGCAACAGCATCCGACGTAGAAATACTAAGTCTCTGGTATTTGGGCTGACTGAGTGCTACCTGCAGGCAGAGACAACCCAAGTATGATGACTGCAAAAGTGAATACACTCTATGAACATCTACATTGTGGTAAGTGTACACAACTGTACCTTCCAGAATGGTGACACTGCAGTCAATATTCCCATTTCTGAGAAAAGACGATTGGATGTGCTCTGTAAACCTCCAGGATGCGTACTACCACATAAAAATGGACAGCCCATCCAGGAGTCATCTGCACTTTTGGGTGGGAGCCAGTCACTATCAGTTCGGGCTCTGTCCTTTGGTCTCACTACAGCCCCCAAAGTGTTCACCAAGTGTATGGCAGTAGTCATGGCTCACTTGAGATGCCTAGGATTCCTAGTGTTTCTGTATCTAGACTGGCTCCTAACTGCCGCCATCAAGCATCCACTAACACAAGCAAGAGACGCCACCATTCAGCTTTGTTCTCACCTGGGGATCACAGTAAATTACGAAAAATCTGCCTTGTTGTCATCTCAACATATCGTCTTTATAGGAGCAGATCTAGATACAAAACAAATGATTGTGAAGCTTCCCCCTGAAAGGGTTCAAGTCCTTCGGCAGCAAGTCAGAAATTTACTTTCCAAGAAAAAAGTACAAGTGAGAACCTTCCCGAAAGTCTTGGGTACCATGGCAGCAGCAATAACCTTGATTCCGTTGGTGTGGCTTCATGTGAGAATTTTGCAGTGGCTCCTGTTCACACAGTGGTCCATGCAGCATCTACCCATGTCTCACCAAATTATAATAGAGTCTTGCAAGAAGGACCTTTATTGATGGCTTTATTCCACTCATGTGACTCTAGGTCAACCCTTTCTTCTTCCATAACTGCTAGCCACAGTGACCACGGACACATCCCAGATGGGGGAGGGGGCATTATCTAGAAAGAGCAGTCCAGAGTACTTGGCAGAATCACGAGGCCCATTTGCACATCAGTGTCCTAGAAATGAGGGCGGTGCTTCTGGTGTTGCAAGCATTCCAAGACTCTCTCCCTCTAGGATCTATTGCAGTTCAAACAGACAACATGTCAGTTGTATGGTACATAAAGCAAGGAGGTACCAAGTCTTTCCCCCACTGTCGAGAGGCCCTGAGAGTATGGCAGTGGGCAACCTCTTCCCAACATTTTCTGATAGCAATGCAAATCCCGGGGAAATCCAGCATGATAGCGGACAAACTCAACAGAGATTCTGATGCCTCATGAGTGGTCCCTAAAACAGGAAGTGGCGGATCAGATTTTCCATAAGTGGAGCCAGGCTTGCTGCGACCTTTTTGCCATGTCCATGAACACCAAATGCAGCAGTTACTTTGCCCTGATCCCCCCTCCAGAGGAATCACCAAGGGATGCACTTGTGCACAATTGGCCCCCGGGCCTCCTCTACACTTTTCCCCCTTTTCATTGATATCCAAAGTCCTTCAGAAAGCCAGCTTGTTGGGAAAGAGCTTAATACTAATCACACCATACTGGCCATGTCAAATATGGTTTCCCTTTCTTTGGCCTCATCTTCAGGAGGACCCATGGATTCTGGACCCAGTTCCAGACCTCCTGACTCATTTGTCAGGGATGCTTCATCCATCTCTTCAAACCCTCAAGTTGACAGCTTGGCTGCTCCAATTCTGTGCATAGTCAGGTTACCTGATATTTGCCTCTCACTGAAGCATATCTTGCTATCTTCTCATAAAGCCTCAACCAGAAAACTATACATGAGCAAATGGAGGAGATTTTCCCCTTTGGGAATTGGATAATCACATCGACCCTTTCTCTGCCTCAGGATCCTCAATATTAGAATTCTTGGCAAAACTCGTTAATGAGGGTGCAGCTGCAGCTACTATCTGAGTTCAGCTAGCAGCAATATGAAACTTCCATATAGGTGAAGGGGGGGGGGTGAATGTAATGTCTCACAGACTCTGCAAAGCCTTCCTAAAGGGTACTATGTTACTAAGACCACCCATCAGAGACCTGCCTGCACCATGGGACCTAAATTCTGTTTTGTCATATTTGATCCCCCTCCACTGAACCTGCATCATCCTGCGACCTGAAGTATTTGACCTGGAAAACAATTTTCTTGATTGCCACCACTTCCGCTAAGAGTTTCAGAACTGCAAGCTCTATCAATAAAGCCCCCCTACACGTTTTGCCACAGAGGTAGAGTATCCCTTAGAATGAACCCATCCTTCCTACCAAAAGTATGCTCAGAGTCTAATTTGAATCAGTCCATAGAATTACCAGTTTTTTTTCCCCAACTGTGGCAACAAGGCAGAATAAATGCTGCACCAGCTGGATGTGCATAGACAATTATGATTCTACTTGCACAGGACAAAGAACTTTAGAAAATCTGACCAATTGTTTTTTTTTCAGACTCTAAAAAAAAAAGGTGGCCCTGTATTAAAAGTTAAGCTCTCAAAATCGTTATCAGATTGTATTATGTTCACATACAAATCTCATAACAAATACTTGGGTTTTAAAGTTAAAGGTCATTCTACAAGAGCCATATCAGCCTCCTCTGCTTTCCGACCCAGACTTCCGATTGACACTATTTGTGCTTTTGTGCTGCAGCGACATGGGCAACCCCGCATACCTTTATCACTCCTTACAAAGTGGATTTGGCCTCCAGAAACAGGGCCTCCTTTGGGTCCACTCTTCTGAAGAATATTATCCCGTGAGCCACTGAAGAAGCATGGTGCTAGGGACACTGTCCTACCAGTGAAGAATGAAGGCGAGATAGGACAACAACACACAAAGAAGTTATGTACTCACCATAACATTCCATGTATGTGGTTCATCTCGCCTTCATTCTTGCATCCCACCCTCCTACCCCCGGCCTTCGGCTCCTGGAGGACACAGAGGTTACAATTGGTAATTAATGTGCTCTGACCTTCTTCAGTACTCTGTATGGTATTCTTTAGGTTATTTGATACCTTTTATTGTATCAGCAAACAAGATCTGAGAAGACTTACTAGAGCATGATGGGATAGGGGATTTAGCCACGAGCCAGTGGAAGACCTCGGGCTTTTGTATATGACCAAGTCGGAACCAAGGATCTGTTCCGAACCCACCAGTGAAGAATTAAGGCGAGATAAACAACATGCATGGAATATTATAGTGAGTACATAACTTCTTTTTTTAAGCTCAGTTTGGAAGTCTATTAACACAGCGGTGTTTTGTTTCCTATGAAAGGGTCAAGAAAAATTCCTCTTTACATGTTTGTATGGTTCAGCTTATAGACAAAAAGTGCAGTTTTTCAAGGATGACCTAGGAGCGCTATACAGTTTGGTGACTTCCTCCGAGTCAGACATTAGGCGGACAGGGATTGAGAGAATCTTACCCAGAACTACATTATGAAGGGTTAGCAGCTCATAGCCTTTATTATGTGTGCTGAACTGCCAGCTTCCTTGAATAAGAATGTTTCTTGCATGTGTGATATTCATTTCATTGTAAACTCTGATGATGTCCAATGCAATGCTACACTTCAGAATGACTTAGTGGCTTCTTAAACTCATGCTAAATAAGCCAGCAACTGGGAAAATAATTATTTTCTCACAGTTATAGTGAAGGAGTTCTCATTGTGTGCTTGGTGTCCCTTTCTGACATTGAAAATAACTTTTGTTTTGGCTGTTACCATTCCTAACCTCCAAACACGCACTCCTTTATCCTGTGTACCATTTCATTTTCCTTTATGCCTTGACAGCCTTGGCACTCCCCACCTTTCTCTGGTTAGGTCAGTCCACTTTCCTGATGTAATTGGCCTTATGGAGTTCTCTCTGTTTTTGGCTTTGAAGTTGAGACTGTGAGTTGAGCAGTAGTTGGACCGTTGCTCCTTGCCAACACAAATTTTTGATTTTCTTTCTTTTCTCAAGCTCCTGTGTATCTGGTAGTCACTTTACAGGACTCTGACCTGCAGTACTAAACCATTTGTGGGTGTCTTAAATCCATATCTTGACTAAACTGCAGTGCAGCCCTTTGGCAGGAGCCATATCTTCACTTATGCTGCCTTGCTCATACTAATCCCATTTGTCTGACTGATGTCACGTGTCGTGGTGCTTGACCCCCTCCCTCCCCAAGATCCTAAGTAAGCAGATGTCAGCTGCTCATTTCCATCCCTTTCTAGCTAGCTAGCTTTTGCAGAATGCAGATCACTGGAATGCAGTCAGGCTTCCATTCCTGTAAGCCAAGGATCCATATTTCAGAAATCTTTTTCTTTTCAAATAACCTTTAGCTTGATCCTAGTCACAGGCTGCGATAGAGATACTACCTGAATTTCTTAAAAATCAAGGAGTTTAAGGCTTTTCATAAATATTTAAGGAGTTTAAATTCTTTATGCATAAAAATGAAAGAAATGAGATTATCATTTCCACTAAAGCCATTGCGGACAAATCTGCATTCTGTTGATTGTTGGGAGACTCCAGTCAGTACTGCATTACCAAACAAGGAAGGAAGCATGCTTACCCCCTCTGCAGAAAATGCATGAATGCTGCAGGTAGCCACTGATTCATAAAGTTATGTTGCAGACAGATTACCTGCCCTGGCAAACTGAACAGTTAAAGGCAGATAATTAAGGTTACAAGATGGCTAGCAAGCTGTATTCTGTAGACCTGGATGTGATTGAGACAGTCTCTATTTGCAATCTGACTTGGAGCAAGTCAGTTAACCAACTGATACTCCCACGTCAATCCTGAAAAGAGGCACATATATTTTGTGGGCTTTTTCTCTGCCAATTTTTAAGACTTTACTTTCTTGGATGAATAGGCAAGTATTTCATCTAATACCTCAAAACTCAGAATTTTTATGCCTGGATGATTTGCACTTAAGTTTTCATGTGAGAAGTTTCAGATCTTAGTGAAGTCTGTAATGACCATTGACTCAAATCTTATTTGGCTATGTGGAAAAGGTTTTCCTGCTGGAGAGTAGAACATCCAGGCATAGCATTCTTCCCTCCCAGTTAACAGCTGCTGGATTGCTTAAATCACATGTATAACACAGGCTTGTCTTATTCTTCTGTTAAAGTACATTTGTCTGCAGTCTGCCTGCATCCATTATGTCCCTCGTATGTCAACTGAGCTTGCAAGTAAAGTTTTCTTTTAGGAGGGATCCTATTTAATACCACCTCAGTATTCACTTTTCATCAGTTCAGAACTTGACCTTTGTGATGCAAAAGCTGACCTTGCTTCCTGATCTTTGTAGCTTTTGATGCAGAGTGAGCTTCCTTTGAATATCTACTTTTTGGCATGTGTCCTAATTTTATGCTGCCTTCCAACTAATTTTTTTTTCATTTAGGCTGTACCTTCCTCTTCATATTTTATTTTTTTTATTATTTAACATTTGATTATCGGGAAAGTCTGACTCGGAACAATGGCCCTGGGGAAACACTCCAGACGCATGTCTTTGTAATGTGGGAGGAAATGCACACGAGTGCAGGGAGGACATGCAGACTCTGCACAGAAGGCACTCCAGCCAAGAATCAAACCGGAGAACCTCTTGCTGTGATTCAGTAATGCAACCGCTGCACCACTGCGCCATCCTGATAAGTTCTGTGTCTTATTTTTGTGCATATGGCATTTCTCATTCGCATTGTAGGTTCAGAGTCTCAGTTGTCAAGCATACAACTCACTGACCTTCCAGAAACTTGATTGTCATAAACCTATCTTCTCCTTCTATATTTATTTTTAGGGGAAATTAAGGATTGACTGCTGATTTCAAGGGGAGGTTTTATTCTGTAATATTGGTAACACTATTCCTGATGCAAGTTTTACTACATTCATTCACTGTCATTGACAATATGGATACCATCTTTTTAAGAGAGCCTGGCAGGCATGAAGGATGTTTGATGCCTTGGCTATCCGAGGACCCTTAGAATTCTGCTGCCTTGCTACTATTACATACTCTTCAGACTTTGCATTGCAGCTAAGGGAGCTGCAGAGGCAGGACTATGTCACCATTTTATCTCCCTCTATAAGTCTTTGCTACTGCTTCTACTGAGTTCTTTAGGGATAAGCTAAAGCCTTTATTAATTCAAATGCCTGGGGCATTTTCTTTGAGCCCCAGCCCCTTCACCCATTTGGATGATGTAAACACTAGACAAAAAAATAGGGATGTTTTGTGTCTTCCTTACGTGCATACAAGCTTGCCTGCCTATTCTTGGCTGTTTTTAGTGTCATACAAGTCTCTGCATTGTTTTACATACCAAGTAGAGGTCGTATGTTGGTAATCTATAAGGAGAAGAATGTGACTGTTCCTGAAACCTTTTTTTCTAGTTAAAAATTTCTAGCCCTTTGACCTTTCTAGTAAGAAAGCATTGCAGTTTTTTGGGCGATTCATTTTTAGACCTTAAAATTGGCATTCTGTTCAATAATTAGTTGGGTCATTGCAATACAGTATGATAAAGTGAGCTGCTTGGACTGACTAGATGTGCCATTTAGATTTAGATGGAGAGCAGAATAAGCCTTTCTGACTGCGATGGCAAAAAATTGCAAAAAGATTAAATTGCTGTATGCCGTTGCCCCTAGATCTTTAATGATGGTGTCTCTCTAGGATTTAACCATTTTTTATTTCATAGTCATAATTTGCCCTTTTTGCAAAGTGTCATGATGTTATCTTTACTGACATTAAAGATGTCATTACTACTGTAGCCAGTCTGTATTTTTTGTAGCCCATCTTACAGACATTGGCATCTTTGAAATAGTTTTATTATCAGTTTGCAGTCATTAGCATATATGACCATCTGTAGTCTATTTCCTACTTATTTTCTGAGAAGAATAATCCAAGAAGATATAACTGCATTACAGAGCCCTGTGGGAGACCCCACTGGAAACTTCCTTTGGGAGAGACAGCTAACTCTCCAGTCCTGACTTGTTGCAGTCCATTGCTTAACCAGTGTTCTGCTCATTGACTTACATTCTGGAATTATAGCTAAACTCACTAAACTAGGTATAAATCCCTACGTCACAAGATGGGTTGCCAACTTGCTCACTGACAAAACCCACACTGTAAAAGTTGCAGACTCCAAACCTGACCTCAAAGCAGTGACAAGTGGAGTACCACAGGGTTCCGTCCTGGGACCTCTCCTGTTTGGTGTCTACTTCTCTGAAGTACAGGCTAACACAGAAGGCCTCTGGCTAACAAAGTTCGCAGATGACTGCAAACTAGGAGCCATAGTCAAGTTCCCAAATGATGTGGACATCCTACAGAAGAGGCCTTACTGAGACAGATGCCTGGTGTCAGAGCCATGGCCTCAAGCTCAATGCCAAAAAGTGCAGTGTCATCCCCTTTGGTAAAAACTCTGTACCCATGAACTACCACATAGGCAGCAATCTACTTAACACTGAATGCGTGATGAGAGACCTTGGGACCCAGGTGGACAGTAGTCTCTTCTTTGATAGTCACATCACCACAGTAGTCAGGAAGCCCTTCTACGTGGCACACTTCATCATAAAAGGGTTCTCATCCAGGAAAAAAAGAGGTCATTGTTCCCCTCTACTCGTGACTCATTAGACCCGTTATAGAGTACAACGTCCCTTTTGGAATGTACCACACAAGATATCTGCAGCAGCTGGAAAGGCCACAGAAGTACCTCACAAAGAGGATTACTGGCCTCAAACAAATGCCCTACACTGACCACCTCAAAAAACTCCAGCTTTACTCCGTAGCATATCGCCTACTCTGAGGTGATCTCTGCCTAACATATAAAGCTGTGTGAAACCCAGAGCTGTTGGACATGCTACACGTAAAGAAATCCAAATCCCTCCGAGCTACATGCTCTAGGGACCTAAACCTTGTCACCACAATAAACAGGACACGCTGGAGGGATAGATTCCTGTCCCAGAGACTTCCTATACTCTGGAACAAGCTACCCATCTATGTCAACCAAAGTTCTTCATTAGCACTCTTCAAGAAAAATCTTGATGAGTGGATGGGAAATAGGAAATACACCCCGGGGATCATTACTGTCTCTCTGCTGGACAGTGGCATAGGAAAATAACTTTCTTGGGTGGCGTAAGGTATGGAACCTTGCTGGCTAGGCTTACGTAGTACCTACCTATGGACCTATAATACTTTTAATTTATCAGTTTTTCTCTTATGTGGAGTAGTGTCAAAAATCTTAGCAAGATCAAGGTAAAATCAAGACTGTTGTTGCATCTTTTAACAGTGCTATAGAAGTCAAAAGGCAGTATCTTTCCTTAACAAACTCATTTTCCATATCGAAAAGAAGTAGGTTCCAGCTGGTATTTTGGGTAAGCTGAATATGACTCTGTCCATGATTGCACACCGAGTACTGGTCAAGTGTTGGGTATAAAATTGTTTAAACCTGATGTGACCCTACCCCTTTGCAACCTTGGGATCACTACATGTTTGGACGCTCACATTTTGTTCAACATGATTGATTAGGGGTTTAATTAGGTTTTCCTTGAATCTTGTGCAGCAAACCACCGAGTGTGTTACTTGGTCACATGGAAATGGAGCTTTTAATTGTATTTGTGCCAGCAGTTACTTTGTGTGTAGATATGTAAACAATGTCTTTCCTTGTGTCTATATATTTTGTTTTCTGCAAGTTCATTTTTTTAAGTTTTCTTTTGTGTTTTTTTTTTTTTTTTTTGTTTGGTAAGCTCACTAGACAAAAAGTATTCCTTTTCAGGAGCAACTCAGGAGCACTGCCTAGTTCAGTGAGTTGTTCAAATTCGTACTGTAGATAGATGAAGGTGGAAGGCGTCAAACCCTGTACCCTTGACTACAACAAACAGCTTGTTAACCCATCAGAGCCTTAATCCTCAGTTCTAACAGTTGGAAGATTAACTGTATCCTGTGACTGGGATAATCATTTCATTCTTTGATATCTTGTTACATTCATTTTCCTTTTTAGTTTTTTGATATAATTGAAGAATCCATTGTTGTTGTCAGTGTCTGAGACCAAGATTATATTTAGCTCTAGAAGGTTTGATAAATAAAGTATCGCTTCCAACTTTTTTGTAACTGTTAATGTTTGAATGCTGCATAGTATCTGTCTTTTCTGATGCATATCTTGTTAATGTTGTGATTTCATCACTTTTTTAATTCTCATGTATTTATGGCTTAAGTGTTATGAGTTCAGGAATTGCAGGAGTTACTATCATAGTACTCACAGATTATATCCCAATCATTTTTTTTAAATAAATTTAGACTGAATAACTGTAATGTTAATTGCTTGTATCCCTGTAAGTACAGCTTGATGGAGGAGTGTATTTCAAACATCTACTGTTTTATTACTGTTCTTCCTTCCTTTTCTTCCATTTTGTGAACACAATTTCCTGTGTGAGTGAGTTCTGATTCATTTTCCTTTCTTTTGTCAGCTGCTGATTTGGAGAAAGTGATTAGAGAGAAAGATAAGAAAACACGACCAGTTTCAATGTTTGATTCTTTGGATCCAGCCACAGGTTTGCCTTCCTTTGGAATGTTGAGAAAGAACCAGAGCAATGAGGACATCTCGAAGGAGGTGCAGGTATTCAATCTCCCAAAACTCTTGTCTGAATAGCACGGCATTTTCTCCAGTGTATCTCGGCTGTAGTAATGGTATTGCACTGGCAAGTCAGTTACTGGCATTGGCACTCAAGTTTCTGTCCTTGTCAGAGTTATCTTGCTATGATGTCTCATACAGTTTGATGCATACACACACACACACACACATATGTATGTGTGTGTAGATATATGGGTTACCTTTAGTACGTCGACAGCCCACCACATCGAATTCCACTTCAGTGACACAGCAGAACATCGACAGATGAAGAGTCGAAGTTTCCCACATGGTGAGTTACCGTTTGGCCATCCAGAACTGAAAAACTGCCATTAAACCGACTACACAAATAGCCCCCCCACACCTCCCTAACTTAATATTCCATCTCCGAGAACGCACTACCGAGGGGGTACGGGGCAAAGTTCAGGTGGATGGCCAAATGGTAACTTACCGTACGGGGAAACTTTGGCTCTTCATTTGTCGATGTTCTGCCATGTCGGTGAAGTGGAATTCGATGTAGTGGCCTTTCGACGTACTAAGGGTAACCCATACATATCTATATATCTATATATCTATATATATATATATATATATATATATATATATATCTATATATCTATATATATATATATATATATATATATATATATATATATCCTATAAGTAATGTAAATATTTTACTGAAAATTATTCATTTTGAGATGCTGTGCAGTCCCCATGCATGTTACACATGTGATTTGGCACCAATTGTTCATGCAGTCATTTTATAATTATATATGTATATAGTACTAATAAACTAATGTCAAGTCAAGCAGTAAGTGCTTACATGCAGCTATCAATAACTTGTTGTGGCTAAGCAAAGTAAATCCAAAATTACATCTGAGCATTCTGTACAGTCTCAATCGCAAGTTTGAGTTAGCAGTGATCATTACATAAAAATAGTTTAACACATAAAGTAACTGTTTACCACATAATTTGAGATTGAGTTAATTAGTGTCCATATTATTTTATTTTCAATGCATTACAAATATTAACACTTAGACCAGTGACTTCATACTTAATACTGGAGTTTGTCTTTATTAACATCGTAGGTATTTTGTTATGTGTCAGTGTCCTTTTCAGCTTCCATTGCAGCATCCAAAAAGGCCTACTTTTAACTTCTAGGTTCTGTTTCTGATCTCTAGTAGATGTTCTTCGTGTTTCACAGTTGCAGTCATAACTGTAGGGTGCTCCTGCCGGCAGGCAGCCCGAGGTCGGCCAGAATCCCAAAGTCTGGGTCCGGCGTCGGCTGTACAAGCTAGTACCTACCCTGACGTCAGTACGCTTTGGTACATAGCCCTCAGCCGACGCCATCTTCTCCAGTCTTTCTTGCCGTGCGGTGGAAAGCAGCTCGCAAGTCGTTGGTTGGCGATTTTCGAACAGCGTATTTTGTTGTTGTCGGTCCGAAGTTCTTACTTCTCTTCTCAAAGCTAAGTACCCCATTGAGGAATCTTTTTCTTGTTCCTCTGATGTCAGAAAAAGTTAATAATTGTATAACGTGTGGGAAACAAATACCTCATAAAGATTTCCACTCTTACTGTCTACCTTGCTTAGGCCCTGACCACGACGTTTCTTGTTGTCGGTTCTGTGCCAGGTTCAACTCTCGTACTATCAAGCGCAGGTACGATTGGGCTTTAAATTATTTTGGCAGACGCTTCAATTATAGAATGTCATCGGACACTGCCGGAATTCAAAAGAAGCGCAAAGACAAAGACAGGCCTCCGAGGTCCAAACAGGACTCGTTGCAGCTGGAGCCAGCGTCCGGTTCGGCTGTCGTCAGTGAGGCTCTTTTGCAGCCCCTGTCGTCCGCCACTTCTGAACCGATGGCCGATACGGACTCCCATGGGGAGCCATCAAGGCCCACTATTTTAACTGCTGCAGGACCTTCGGACGTCGCTCCTTCAGATGGGTCCGGAACCGCTGTGCAGGTACCGGCTTCTGAGGGGGTTTTCAGGCCTACTCACATCACTATTTCAAAGGCAAAGACAAAGACTCCTGTTAAGTCTAAAGTTCCTGCTCAAGCTGCTTCTGAATCTACTCCCAGGACACAGAAGCAATTATTAAAGATGGCTGAAGATTTGCTTACAATGATTAGGGGTTCTCACCCCCCTCCTGAGAAAAGGCCTCGACAGGATGTTACTCTGGATTCCTCTGACCAGGCTTCTGTATCTTCTGATGTTCTTCATACCACATTGCTGCAGTCCTAACACTTGGGTAATCCGCTGTCCCAGTCGGCCCGAATACCAAAGTATATGGCTGACGTAGGTCAAGGCGCATTAGTCTGACGTCAGGACGTCAGGGTACAAATGCGCATGACCGACGTCATATCCTTAGTCTTTTTTGCCGCATGGTCCGATGCAGAAGCAGTTTTGCGAGTGCAGGTTGGCGTTCTGAAATTTTCTGAAGTCGGAGTTTCAGACCGAATCAAAGTTGGCTAAGTACCCCGTTGGGGAATATTTTGGTTTTTCTTGCCTCAGTATTTAACCGGATGTCAGAAAAAGTGAATAACTGTATTTCTTGTGGGAAACAGATACCTCATAGGGATTACCATACTTTGTGTATACCTTGTTTAGGGCCTGAGCACGACGTTGTTGGATGTCGCTCTTGTGCTAGATTTAACAAACGCACTATAAAGAGAAGGTTAGACTGTGCCAGGTTAGTTTTGGGAAGCGTTGTAATTATAAAATGCCGCCGGATGCTCCGACGCCGTCAAAAAGCGCAAGGACAAAGCAGCAAAGCCTAGGTTGGAAGAACCGGCAGGCCCGGACGCCGGTACGTTAGAAGGCACAGTGGAGTCGGAGGTTCTGCCAGAAGTTACTTTGGAGTCTCAGGAGAGACTTTACTGTTACAAGATGTGTCTTCTCAGGAGGTAGGCCAGGCTGAAGGGGCTTCTCAGGTGGCTGTTCTCCCTCTCTTCCTAAGGTGGTTAGGCCTCCCCTTCTGTTTCCAAGGCTTCTTTGAGAGGCAGGCCAGGTTTATCTTCAGTGGGGTCTCTCCTAGTTCTTCAGGATCTTTGCCTAAGAAACATATGCTTAAAATGGCAGAAGATTTGATTACTATGATTAGAGGTTCTATGCCCCTCCTGATAAGAGGCCTAGGGTGGAACCTGAGCTTGAGAGTTTTGAGCAGTGTTCGAGGCTTCTGAGTCTTCGGCTGAAGACTTGCAGGAGTATCCTCCTTATTCTGATTCTGATGTGGATGATTCTACTCCTTCGGCTTCTCCTCCGGAGGATTTCTCTTTTTCAGAGACTCTTCATTCCATGAGGGAGCATTTTAAATGGGAAGGCCAAGATTTCTCTGATTCCAGGAAGAGGCTTAGGGAATTTTGTTTTACCCCAGCATAGGCCTTTAGCTATACCTCCTGTTCTGGATGTGGTGGAAGATGTTTTTGCAGAGGCTTCCCTGAACCCTGATTCTTTGCCTCCTGCCCCAGTTATACCAGATAGGTATTATAGGGTGCCTGAAGCTCATAAGTATCTTTTTAAGAGTCCTAGGGCAGACCCAGAAACTGTTTCTCAGGGGCCTAAAGGTGTTAAGGCTTCTGTTGTTAAAAATCCTGTTCCTCCTGATAAAGAGGCAAGGGCTTTGGATAGATGGGGAAAGAAGGTGTATACTTCTTCCACTTTTAGCCATGAGGGCTTTGAATTGCCAGTTCCACATGTTAAAATACCAAAATTATCTCCTTTCACAATTGAAGTCTAAGGTGGATGCTCTGGCGGAAGGTATTGAGTGTAAAGAGTTGCAGGATTTAGTTCATGTGTCTGAACAAGTGGGTAAGCATTCCTTGCAATGTGGTTTTGATGCTGTGCAGGCCTCTTCGAGGGTGGCTGCCACTGGTTCTGTTCTTCGCAGGCACGCCTGGCTGAGGGATCAGAATTTAGCTGAGCATGTTAAGACTAGGATTTTGGATGCTCCGTTACAATCTGATGTGTTGTTTGGTTCGCCTGTGGAAGCAGTTTTAAAGAAAATGGAGGACAAGGCTAAGTCTATGCAGACTGTTAAAGATTTTTTGCAGGTTCAGCCTCCAAGTTTAGTAGAAATTGGCCTACTAAGGGGTGGACATATCCTTCTTATGATTCCCAGTCTAGGGGTAGGTCTAGACGTGGTAGGGGCAGAGCTCAAGGTTCTTTTAGGCCTAGAACAGGGAGTTCACCTGCTCAGTCTTCTGGTGAGGGCAGGGGTCAGTCCTTTCGTAAACAGACCCAATGACCTGCCTTTTCAGCTGCCAGAGCCTTCTCGCCTGGCAGCACCTTTGGGAGGAAGGCTGGCACTTTTCAAAGAAAATTGGAGTTTAATTACCCAAGACAGATGGGTATTGGATATCATTCACCACGGTTACAGGTTTTATTTCCATACCTTGCCTCCTTTCAAAGGCATGCCAGACATTCCTCCTCTACTAAGAAAAGAGGCTCACAAGCAAATTTCGCTGTTACTCCAAATAGGGGCCATTCAGCCGGTTCCTGTGCCAGAAAGGGGCCTAGGATTTTATTCTCGCCTGTTCCTAGTACCAAAGAAGGGGAACACGTGGAGACCAATTTTGGATTTATCTATCCTCAACACTTATCTGGACATTAGTCCACGAACAAAAAGGCTGCCAAATAATCCAATTCTTTATTCACGAAACACTCAAAGAGTAATAAAATCAAGCGCTTTCGCCTGACCAATGTCAGGCTTTATCAAGACAGTTTTAAACATGATGTGCCACAGTTTAAATACACTAACTGAATCTAAAAGCTTAATTTGATTGGATTAAATTAATCTAATCAATTTAAAATAATTAAAAGCCAACAGTTGAAATGAATAATTCATTAAACCACAATTGGGTTCTTTTTAAAGTGCTAGTGCATTTGATCAGATTTGTAAAAATAAATATTGTAAAACCAAGCTGATGACATCCCCTGCAACCAACAAAACGGACTTGAAAAGGGTAAAAACGTTAACAGCAGCAGTAAAAAGCAGGCTACTTTGTCCGCTGGTAAAACGCATTCGCAAAAAGGTCTTAATGAAGACTTAAACATTCGTCCTGGTACTTCCGTGGGTAGTGCCGAAAATCCTTTACCAACAACTTTTAACTTCAATGCATGGACATCTAGGCAATTTGCCTTTAACACAGGTACTGTTTTTCGACAAGACATTGTGGATGAGCCTGCGGTTGACAATTTTAAGTTACTTAATGATAAACTGTATGCATATAAATCCACGCAGCTGGAAGTGGATTATTTAACTGAATGTGTGAGAGTGCAAAGGGTGCCTAAAGGTTTGAGATACACCAAGTTTCCCAATAACGCTACACCAGGAACGGCTCTCTTTAATGACCTAACAGAGTTATTTAACAGAACAGGTCTTGAAATGATTAAATTAATGGTGAAAGATTATGAATCTAAACTGGAAACACTTTTACTAGATTTAAATAAATTAAACAATGTGGTGGTGACTGACACGCATTTTACACAGGTGAAAAAAGACTACGACAGAGTTTTTCATGAGGTGGACCAGCATTGCATTAAAATAGTTAACAGAAAAGTGAGGAAACTGGAAAGGGACCTCAATGAATATAAGAACGGGGTAGCGTATCAACCAGCTTATAAGAGTAATTATAGAGACAATAATAGATTTAGTAGAGTGGACAACACTGGTGGTACTGATTCTCCAGCAGAAGGGCCTCGTAGAAGTGAGAGGCTGGCTCAGAAGTTTAACTCTAACAGTAGAAATGAGCAACAGGTTTTTCAATTCCCCCCAGGCAGGACCAACAAAAGGGGTCAGCCTTACCAGCAGAGAGGTTGGGTGAACCAACAGAGGTAGAAGTGGGGGAAGGGGGGGTTACGACCAGTCCAGCTCTTTCTATTGAGAGTTTTGACACACACGATTTACCCTTCTCCATTGCTTCCAAAGGAAGCTTTAAGATCTTTAATTTTACAGACATTAATGTAGGGGACACCCACTTTGAGCTATTCACAAAGGGCTTCCACTTTGTCCCGCTTCGCCCTCTTAATATTACAAAATCAATCTTAGAGCTGAAACTATTCACAAGAAAACTTAATTTGAATATTTTTTTCAAAGGGCAAAATTTTCTGCAAGAGAGGTTTTCTAGAGCAAGTACTTTCAATCCCCCACTACACACAGTAGTTAAAACATTTGAGGACTTGGTGGAGCAAGACATTAGGGACACATTTAAGAACAATAATTCAGAAATTCAAAATTTATCTCCTGACTGTGTGCATCTTATCGACAAACTGAAATTTGACAAAATAAGGATTATGAAACCGGACAAAGGGGGTGGAGTTGTTTTGATGTATAGTTGTGATTATGAAGCAGCAATGTTTAGTATTCTGCAAGACTTAGACCAGTATTCTACGGCCTCTATTAACGAAGTGAATCTTGCATACTCTAAAATTAGATACATGCTTTATGATAACCTCATGCAAGGAGCAATAAATGAAAAATTATACAATTTTCTTTTAGTTAGCAAGCCTGTTACCCCCACCATTTTTGGCATACCTAAGGTGCATAAAGGGCTGACACCTTTAAAGTTTAGACCGATAATTGCTGGGGGTGGGGGCATTACTGAGCCTCTTGGTAAATTTATAGATATCTCATTGAAAAACTTGGTCAAATCTTTGAAACACATATGTAAGGACTCTTGGGAGTTTTTAAAGAGTATTAAAACAGAACTATTTGACACAACTAACTTACTTATTACCATAGACGTCATTGAACTTTTCCCAAGTATACCGCACGTGGAAGGCTTGGAATTATTCAATGAATTCCTAGTCAAGTCAGGGGAATTCACAGCAAATGTTATTAGGTTAATAGTTGAGGGTATGGAGGTCATTCTGAACAACAATTATATCTTCTTTAATGGAGAGTTGTTCAGACAAAAGAAAGGCGTGGCAATGGGTTCGCCTTGTGCGATGCCAACATAGTGTTGTATATGTGGGAGCAGAAATACATCTTTAATTCTGCATGGACCCAACATATAATCCACTACCAACGTTTCTTAGACGACATATGTGTTTTCTGGAAAGGGTCCTTACTAGAATTTCAGGAATTTTTTGCACACATTAACTCCACAACAGACTATTTGAGATTCACACACAATATTAGTGAAAAAGAGGTCAACTATTTGGACGTGACTCTCTCTAAAAACCCTGACACTATGACCTTTGAATCATCTGTCTTCAGGAAACCCACGTTTTCTAATTCATTTCTGCACTTTGACAGTGGTCACCCTATAGCACAAAAGAAGGGTATTTTAAAAGGCCAATTAATTAGGGCAAGTAGGATGTGCAGTACAGATGATCTTTTCAAAAAAGAAGTTCAAATTTTGGAAAGTATGTTTTAGAAAGAAATTATCCAAAAGACTTTTTGTAAGAACACTTGATGAGATATGTAAGCTTAGAACTAGCAGATTTTCTCACTTCTAGGTCAAGGTACTATAAGCGATAGTGGCCAATGATCAAAACAACATGGACACACACAACACATTTGTCCACACCTTTAACAATGACTCTATAAAATTTAAGGAACTAGTTTCAAAATACTGGCCTATTCTGAAAGCAAATGATGAGGTCAAACAATTTACTGACATTTCCATCATTTGTTAACAGCAGGAACGCTTAATTTGAAAGATTTATTTGAAAGACATGAAGCTAAGACCTCTTTGATCAGCAGGAAGGTAGGAACCTACAAATGTCAAACCTGTAAGCAATGTAATTATATTTACAACAACAGTAAATAATACGTCAACTCGAAACTTCAATTTCAACCCTAAAGGGTATTACACTTGTGCCACCAAGGGAATAGTATATTTAGGTGTTTGTGAGGCTTGCTCTGGGTTCTATGTAGGAAAGACAGAAAGGACCCTGAAAAGGATATACGAACATCTATATGATGTTAGTGTTAAGAAAGAAAGCAACGCCTTTTACAAGCATTCAGTCATTTGTTCCAATATGACTTTGAAATTCATGGTTCTTGAACATGTACCCCAAAACCCAAGAGGAGGGGAGTGGGAAGCCTCCCTTGAATACAAAGAGCTGTTATGGCAGATAAACTTAAATGCAACCAAACCTCCAGGGTTGAATGAGTCAACCAGCATAAAAAGTGTGTTAAAAATTAGAAGAGCTAGGTTATAATGTAGGTTTATTACCTTTTAAGTTCGGTATGTTTTGTAATCAAAAGGTACTATTTTATTTAATGCATATCAAGTTATCCATCCCACTAGGACTAGGTTATTTATTCAATGTTTCCACCGTGCTTTTATTGTACTTACTTATTTATTTATTTATTTATTTATTTATTCACACATCAATTCCAGACGTACACACTGACATCTATTTACAAGGTATCTGAGTAGTAGGTTTATTATTCTGCATGCACTTTGTATTAGGGCTGGTTGTAACTAGGTTTACACACTTGTTGCACCACAGGTTGCCACCACAGTATTGCAGTTTTTTAAAAGTGTTTTTAAAAGTGTTTTAAAGTTCGCTGATTGATGCATATATATTTTTACTGCATATATATTTTTACTGTGATTGATTCCCAAGTAATAACACAAACCTTAAATGAAGTTTTAACAATTATACTACTTATAGACGTAAATGCATTTAGATTGTTATATAGATGGGTTTGACGCTTACATCAGTTTTTTGTTTACAATATAGTTTCTGAAGAAGCGTTTTGTACACTTCAATCAAAGGCATTGATCTTAATTATGTAAATTTCTTATTTTCTTGCAAACATATGTTTTTTGAAAAGTGACCTAAGTTATGGTTTTACAATATTTATTTTTACAAATCTGATCAAATGCACTAGCACTTTAAAAAGAACCCAATTGTGGTTTAATGAATTATTCATTTCAACTGTTGGCTTTTAATTATTTTAAATTGATTAGATTAATTTAATCCAATCAAATTAAGCTTTTAGATTCAGTTAGTGTATTTAAACTGTGGCACATCATGTTTAAAACTGTCTTGATAAAGCCTGACATTGGTCAGGCGAAAGCGCTTGATTTTATTACTCTTTGAGTGTTTCGTGAATAAAGAATTGGATTATTTGGCAGCCTTTTTGTTCGTGGACTATTGATTCTTGGTTTCCTGTTCACATTTTACTTATCTGGACATTCCCAAGTTCAAAATGTTGACGTTACAACAGCTTTTACCTCTGCTGGGCAAGGATCACTGGATGGTAACTTTAGATCTCAAGGAGGCTTACCTTCATGTACCTATCAGACTAAGTTGCAGGAAGTATCTGCGTTTTCGAGCTGGGAATTCCCATTATCAGTTCTCTGCATTGCCCTTTGGCTTATCTACTGCGCCCAGAGTATTCACAAAGGTTCTGGCTCCAGTGATAGCTTACTTCAGACTAAAAGGAATACAAATCTATCCTTACTTGGACGACTGCCTGATTCTGGCTCAAGAAAAGGAAGACCTTTTACAGCATTTGGAATATGTGATAGCAGTGCTAAGATGCCTGGGGTATTCTGTGAACGAAATAAAGTCCAGTCTAGTACCCTCTCAAGACATGTGCTTTCTGGGTGTGAGACTGAATACAGCAACCCAGATGGCCTTTTTAACCCCGGACAAGCAAGAGAATCTTTCCCTTTACTTCCATCAACTATCTCTTCAGTCCGGGCTGACTGCAAGGACAGTCCTTCAAGCCTTAGGGTTCATGGCATCTTGTATTCTGGTGCTTCCCAATGCCAAACTGCATATGAGGAAGCTGCGATGGTATCTCAAAAATGTATGGACACAGCACTGCCAGGATTTGGACACTGTCATTCAAATAATACCTTGCATTCAAAAGGAATTTTTGTGGTGGGCTCAGGAATGTCACCTAAACAAGGGACTCTCTGTGACCCGGCCAGAGGAGTCAGATTCTAACGACAGATGCCTCAGACATAGCTTTGGGAGCTCATCTGAATGGAATGTGGATACAAGACAAGTGGCCTGCCAGACTACAGCATCTACATATCAACATGAAGGAGATGTTAGCAGTCCAGTTTGCATTAATGGCTTTCAAGGAGTTACTTCTTCCAGGGCAGGTGTTGATTCTAACAGACAACACAACTGTCATGTGGTACATCAACAAACAAGGGGGAACACATTCTTACCCTCTATGCAGGCAAGCAATGATTTTATGGGAGACTGCGCTCAGCTTGCAACTAACTCTTCAGGCAAGGTTTCTGCCGGGAGCACAGAACTCCTTAGCAGATGTGTTAAGCAGACAAATCATGGAAACTGGATCTTCATGTATTTCGGAAATTGACAGTGTCATGGGGAACTCCAGACATAGATCTGTTCGCTTCTCCACTAAACCACCAGCTGCCAAAGTTTTGCACAAAGAGGTTTCATCACACAGCTTGGAAAGTGGATGCTCTTTCTTTCAGTTGGAAAAATCTTCATGTGTATGCCTTTCCACCTCTGCCTCTCCTCCCAAAGGTACTCCTAAAGGTCAGACAAGACAAGCCAAGGATGATTTTAATAGCTCCAGATTGGCCTCGCAACACTGGTACCCATTACTGAGGAGTCTGGTAAGGAAGCCTCCATGGCCTTTACCTTTGATTCCACACCTATTGTCTCAGAAGGACGGTCATCTACTCAATGTCAAGCTTCACTCTCTTCATCTAACAGCCTGGCATATTCTGTTTTGAAACACAGCAGGTCTCAACTTCCTCAACAAGTTTTGAATGTGATTATGGAAGCCAGAAGACCTAGTACAAGGAAAGTGTACGCAGAAAAATGGAAGAGATTTTTATTTTGGAGTGCAGCAAAGAATTTGGAGGTTTCTGAGCCTAATTTGAGTGTGGCTCTTCAATATCTGACTGAGTTATTGGACAAAGGTTTGTCTTTCTCTTCCATTAAGATTCATGCTGCAGCAATTTCAGCTCACTATGATTGTGACCCACCATTGTTTTCTCATCCTTTGTTCAAGCAATTTTTAGAGGGCAAAGAATATAAGACCCCACGTAGAGCTCCTACTCCTGCTTGGGATCTCAATTTTGTGTTGGAGAAACTTACTCTACAACCTTTTGAGCCTCAGCTACTGCTGAGTTGAAATATTTGTCATGGAAGACTGCTTTTTGTTGGCCATTACTTCTGCAAGAAGGGTTTCTGAATTGCAGGCCCTTATGGCGGTTGAGCCTTTTGATTTTCCATAAGGATAGGGTATCATTACGCACTAATCCTTCCTTTATGCCTAAGGTGGTTTCTAGTGTGGCTTTGAACCAAACTATTCATTTGCCTACTTTTTATGCAGATCCCCAAAATAAGGGGGAAAAGATTTTGCACACTTTAGATGTACACAGGCAGTTGCGTTATTATTTAAGCAGGACTAAGGATTTTAGGCAGTCTCAGCAGTTGTTTTGTTTCTTTTGCTTTGAGTTCTCAGGGCAAGCCTGTGTCAAAACAAACTATTTCTAAGTGGATTGGGTTTTGCATTGCATTTTGTTATTCCCATCATGGCAAGGAGATTCCAGCGGGGATTAGGCCTCATTCCACTAGGGCTACTGCCACTTCAACAGCATTTCTAAGGGGGGTGGCTACTAAGGATATTTTGGAGGCAGCTACTTGGAGTTCAGTGCATACTTTCTCTAAGCATTACCACCTTCCTCTCTACTCTAAGTCTAGGGCTGGTTTTGCCACGGCTATTTTGCAGGGCATGTTGACAGCTCCTGCTTCTTTATGTTTGCCAGCCTCCCTTACCTCTTTTTGGGATTCTACCCAAGTGTTAGGACTGCAGCAATGTGGTATGAAGAACATAGTACAGTTTTGTACCTACCATAAATGTAGATGTTCAAGATCCACATTGCTGCAGTCCAATTTACCTCCTCCTTCCCATCTGTGTTTAGGGGTGGTTGTGTGGGTGGGGTTATACTCTTGTAAATTTGTATATATTGTATATATATATATTTGGTGCAGGAGTGTTTGGTGTTTTTTTTTTTTGGTTTTGGCCTTATCCTTTTAGGGTCTTCTGACATCTGGGGCAAGAAAAGACTGAGGATATGACGTCGGTCATGCGCATTTGTACCCTGACGTCCTGACGTCAGACTAATGCCTTGACCGCCAGCCATATACTTTGGTATTCGGGCCGACTGGGACAGCGGATTACCCAAGTGTTAGGACTGCAGCAATGTGGATCTTCGAACATCTACATTTATGGTAGGTACAAAACTGTACTTTTCTTCCTCAGATCAGGACTATTCCTTTCCTCCTTATGAGGATTCGGATGCTGAGGACTCTTTACCCTCGGCCTCTCCGCCTGAGGATTTCTCTTTTGGGGAAACCTTGCATGAGATGAGGGAACATTTTCATTGGGAAGGACAGAGTATTCTGCTTCCAAGAAGAGGCTTAGGGAATTTCTTCTTCTCCCTCAGCATAGGCCTTTAGCTATCCCTCCTGTTTTGGACATTGTAGATGATGCTTTTTCTGTGGCTAATTTGAATCCTGATTCCATGCCTCCTGCTCCTTCTAAGCCTGATAGATTTTATAGGGTTCCTGACTCTCATTTATTCTTATTTAAAAACCCTTCTGCGGATCCTGAAACTATTTCTCAGGGCTCTAAGGCTGCTAAGGTTGCTACTTCTAAAAATCCTATTCCTCTGAGAAGGATTCTCGTGCTTTAGACAGGTGGGGAAAAAGGTATATACTTCTGCTACCCTGTCTGTAAGGGCTTTAAATTGCCAGTTTCATATGTTTAAGTATCAGCAATTTCTTTTGTCTGTTTTAAAGCAAAAGCTTGCTTCCCTTCCTGCATGTGCAGAGGATAAGGAACTTCAGGATGTCTTGCATGCTACTGAACAAGTGAACAAACATAGTTTACATTGTGGTTTTGATGCTTTGGATGCTTCTTGCAGGGCTGCAGCGTCTGGTACTGTTATCAGGAGACATGCCTGGCTTCGTGAACAAAGTTTACCTGAACAGTTTAAGGCTAAGTTATTAGATGCCCCTGTTCAACATGATGTTCTTTTTGGATCCAAGGCTGAGGAAGTTATTAAAAAGATGGAAGAAAAGGCAAAGTCTATGCAGACTGTAAAAGATTTCTTGCAAGTTCAGCCTCCTAGATTTTCCAGGAATTGACCCTCTAAAAATTGGTCCTTTCCCACGTCTGACAGGCCTCAAAGGGGAAGATATAGACGCTCCAGAGGTCGTGGTCAAGGTCAGGCCTCTTACAGATCTAGACAATGGACTGCTTCTTCACCTAGAAGGGGAGAAGACAGATCCCAATCTCAAAAGCAAACTCAATGACTCTCTCGGTTGGGCTACGGGACCCCTTCACCTGGATGCCCCTTTCGGAGGAAAACTGTCTCTTTTTTTACAGAAATTGGACTCATATTACCCAGGACAGATGGGTATTGGACGTGATTTTAAAGGGTTACAAATTCCACTTTCACACTTTGCCAAGGGCTCACGGTTGGCCAGATCTGCCAAAACATCAAGGGTCAGAGGCCTTAAATCAAGTGGATGCTCTTCTGGCCATGAGAGCCATAGAGCCTGTTCCACTCGGAGATGGGAAAAGGTTTTTATTCAAGACTGTTTCTGGTTCCAAGAAAACAAAACTCATGGAGACCTATTCTGGACCTTTCTGTGTTAAACACCTTTTTGGAAATTCCAAAATTCAAGATGCTTACTCTGCGGCAACTAATTCCAATGCTCTCTCAGGACGCCTGGATGGTGACATTGGACTTAAAGGAAGCCTACTTACACATTCCCATCAGGCAGGAACGCAGGAAATTCCTCAGGTTCAGGGCAGGTTCGAGGCACTTTCAATTCTCTGTACTGCCCTTTGGTTTATCTACTGCGCCCAGAGTCTTTACCAAGTGCCTGGCACCAGTAGTGGCTTACTGCAGACTTCAGGGGATCCAGATTTACCCCTATTTGGACGACTGCCTTATTCAGGCAGACAGCAAAGATCTTCTACTTCAACATCTGGACTTTGTTCAACGCCTTCTCCTCCTACTGGGATTCTCAGTGAACACAAAAAGTCACATTTGATCCCTTCTCAACAAATGGTATTCTTGGGAGCCCTCTTAAATACAACCTTACAAAGGGCCTTCCTCACTCCAGAAAAACAAACTCAGCTGGCTTCTACTTTCAGCACCTTGGCAACTCTATCTCAGCTCACTGCAAGGAAATTCCTGCAGGCTCTGGGCTACATGGCTTCCTGCATTCTGTTGATTCCAAACGCAAGGCTTCATATGAGAAAGCTTCAATGGTATCTGAAAAGTGTATGGTCACAGCATTACCACGATCTGGATATTCTGATTCCTCTGATCCCCTGCCTTCAGAGGGAGTTCCTCTGGTGGTCCAGGGTATGCACTTTAAACGAAGGAAAGCCTTTCCGTCTACCTCAACCTACTCAAATCCTAACCACGGATGCCTCAGATTATGCTTGGGGAGCACACTTTCTAGACAATTGCCAGCAGGGAACCTGGACAAAGGACCATCTTCACTGGCACATCAATCTGAAGGAAATGTTGGCAGTTCAAAATGCCCTTCTAGCCTTCAAGAACCTTTTGCAACCAGGGCCTCTGCTAATTCGCACAGACAACACCACGGTCATGTGGTACATCAACAAGCAGGGGTTCTCATTCACCCCTTTGCAGACTAGCTATGGCTTTATGGGACACAGCTCTAAATTTGAATCTACATCTCCAGGCTCAATTCATTCCAGGGAACAGAATCTCTTAGCAGACAGCCTGAGCAGAAACATTTCAGATCCTCACGAATGGATGCTAGACACCAACTTATTCAACAGGATTACTGCAGTTTGGGGATGTCCCCAGATAGATCTGTGTGCATCCCATCTCAATCATCAGCTGCCTCGCTTTTGCACCAGGTCCTTCCACAAAACAGCTTGGAGAGTGGATGCCCTGTCCTTCAGCTGGAGAAGCCTTTCAGGATATGCCTTCCCTCCTCTTCCTCTACTACCTCGGGTATTACTGAAGATAGAACAGGACAAGCCCAAGTTCCTCATCTTGATTGCTCCAAATTGGCCTCAACAGTTTTGGTATCCAACTTTAAAACACCTGTTCTTGGGGCCTCCTTGGATTTTCCCTCTGAACCCTTCACTTCTGTCCCAGCATCAGGGTCAGTTACTACATTCCAATCTCAAGACCCTTTGCCTGGCAGCTTGGCTCTTCAAAGGAATTTGATTTCCTCTAGTCTTCCCAAACAAGTTTTGGATGTTCTTCTGGAAGCTAGACGGCCTAGCACTAGGAAATCCTATGCCTCTAAATGGAAGAGGTTTTGTATTTGGATGCAGGACCGAGGCTCGGATCCTCTGGTTCCTGATCTCTCTTCTATTTTGCTTTACCTTTGAACTTTTATCTAAAGGACTTTCCTTTTCTTCCATTAAGATTCATGCTTCTGCTATTTCTGCTCATTTCAGTTCTGATCCTCCTGTTTTTCTCATCCTTTGGTGAAGCAATTCTTGAGAGGGGCTAAAATTTGGCCTCCCAGGACCCCTCCTGTCCCTGCCTGGGATCTTAATTATGTTTTAGAAAAACTTACTTTGCCTCCTTTTGAGCCTGCTGCATCTTCAGATATTAAGTTTTTATCTTGGAAGACTGTCCTTTTATTAGCATTGACCTCTGCCAGAAGGGTCTCAGAGTTGCAAGCTCTCATGGCTGTGGAACCATACCTTATTTTCCATCAGGACAGAGTATCCTTGAGGACCAATCCTACTTTCATGCCTAAGGTGATTTCGAAAGTGGCTTTAAATCAGACAGTTCACCTTCCTACTTTCTTTCCAAATCCTCAAAATAAAGGGGAAAGGATTTTGCATTCATTAGATGTGCACAGACAATTATGATTTTACCTGGACAAGACTAAAGAGTTCAGACAGTCTAATCAATTGTTTGTTTCTTTTGCCTCCAGTTCTCTTGGAAAGCCTATTTCTAAACAAACTATTTCCAAATGGATTGCTTATGGAATCAGATTTTGTTACACTCATCATGGGAAACAGTTTCCAGGTACCATTAGAAGTCATTCTACTAGAGCAGCTGCCACTTCTACAGCTTTCCTCAGAGGAGTCCCTACCAAGGATAACTTGGAAGCTGCCACTTGGAGTTCTGTGCATACTTTTTCCAAGCACTACAATCTCCCTCTGTTTTCTAAGACCAGGACAGGCTTTGCCTCTGCTGTTTTGCAGGGTATTCTTGCCTCCCCTTCTTCTATCTAAAGCCTCCTCCCCTTTTACACTGCTTTGGGATTCCACCCTACAGTTATGACTGCAACAGTGAAACACGAAGAACATAGTACAGTTGTGTACACCTACCATAAATGTAGATGTTCGAGTGTCTTCACTGTTGCAGTCAGGGTTTCCCTCCCTCCTATCCCCTCTTTTTTCTACCTTTTCCTTTTTTGTGGTGTATTTGCGTTTCCTTGTTGGATTCAGTTTTGTTTTATTGGGGACTTCTGGCATCTAGGGCAAGAAAGGCTGGAGAAGATGGCATCGGCTGAGGGCTATGTACTAAAGCGTACTGACGTCAGGGTACTAGCTTGTACAGCCGACGCCGGACCCAGACTTTGGGATTCTGGCCGACCTCGGGCTGCCTGCCGGCAGGAGCACCCTACAGTTATGACTGCAACAGCGAAGACACTCGAACATCTACATTTATGGTAGGTGTATACAACTGTACTTTCCCAGTTTCACATTTTAATCTCTGTAGTAAATTTCACATGACTTCCTGATGACTTGTCCTTAGTTTTCCATTTTAGAGTTACAGCCTTCTTAGTCACAATCAACAGTAAAGATAGCAACACTTCACCTCTTTCAGACATGTTATTTTATACCAGCTCAACAAAAACATGCCTATACTAAGGTTAAATTGTTTCTTCCAAGTAGAACATATTATTCAAGTCCCCCTTTTTTTTTTTTTACTTAAGCAACTCCATACATTCCCAAAATATGTACTACCAAGAAACTTTCTGAACCATCACATCTGAAGTAGGAGATTCATTTGTCTGCAACCTGTGGGTTATGGATCCGATATCGGATCCGAACCGGCATGGTTATCCAGCTATGGATCCGAGCTCTTAGCTCCTCCCCTCACCCATAATGCCCTGCTCACCCTACATGACCTCAGATCTAGTTTGCCACGCTGGTAACCAGGTCTTGGATCGTCTGAGCTCTTCAGCTAAGTGATTATTATTACCTAAAGAAAGCTTTAATTTGAATTTTTGTAGTTAGTTTTGAGTGATTGTGTTAGGTTTCCCTTAATCTTTTGATAGTTTCAGTTAAAAATTTTTACTTTTAAAACTTTAAGTTTATACCCCCCCCCCCTCGCTGGTCAGAGTTTTTGTTTGAGTGTACTGTTTGGGGCCCTGTGTGTGTGCTAGTTTAGTACTAGTTCTCTGTCTTATTTTTTTGTAAAAAAAAAAAAAAAAGACTTTAGTTATGTCAGAAGCCCCTAAGGCAATATTTTCGAAGTGCTCCGAGTGTGGCCATAAGCTTTCCCCTGCTGATGGCCACACTCGGTGCTCGATGCTTGGGGTTGAACACCTCACTTCTGGATGTTCCATTTGTGCAGGGTTCAACCCCAGGGCATTGAAGGAGTGGAGGTCGAAGCTGGTCCTGGCGGGACTTCTACCCCCGGACTCGGCTTCGGCTCCCGCTCCTGTGGTTGGTACCGTGGCGGTTCCTCTCGCCTGCTCCCCCTCCTCCACCTGGGACTCAACCTCTCGCTGCTGGGTTGGAGGAGAGAGAGAGGCAAGAAAAAAGGATCGGAGAGAGAAGCACCACAAGCGGCGGGCCGAGACCTCCAGTCTGCTTTTCACCGGGGCCTGAGGAGGAGGAGACCCGATCTCCGTCGAGGCTATCGAGGAGGCACTCAAGGCCTACCTCGGTAGCCTCTTCGAGATCTACATATAGCCTTTCCGACGCCGATCTGGACCGGATGATGAGAAGGTTCATCCAGGCCCAGATGCAGATGGGATTGCTCCTGCTTCCCCCCCCCCCTTTGGGGGGGAGCTCGACCCCATTTTTCAAGCCTATAGCTCCTTTTCCGACCCGCTACCCGGGTTCGGAGCGTTCGGAGCCGGGCAGCTTCGGAGCCGGGGGTGGGTCGGCGCCGATAGTACTAGGTACTTCGGATCCGACCTTGCCCTCGAGTGTTTCAGATCCGACCTCTCGGAGCCTAGCTTCGGAACCGAGGGACTCAGTGTGCCTTCGGCGCCGTCGGTGTCAGAGCGCACTGGTCCCTCGGATCCGAGTGTCTCAGGGCCGGCTCCGATCCACTCTTCGGATCCGAGGGGGACCCGACTTTCAGATCCTTTGGTCGAGGCTGGCTCCCCCTTGGCTTTTGCTGTAGTGGAGAGGGCTCTGTTGAGGGTTTCCGGACCCCCGGCACTTGCTTCGGCTCCGTCCCGCGCTCCATCTGCACTGGGTCAGGCTTCCACCATCCGGCCTCTGGGACAGCCCGGTTCAGTGCCCCAAGCTGTTCCTTTGGAACAAGACACTGCTTGCGAGGGCTCCTCGGACAGCCCTCCCGAGGAAGCCCCTCGCAAGCATACGTGTAAAAGGAGGCACATAGACTCCCCCGAGTCTTTAACCGAAGACACGGATTTGGAGGAAGGGGAAGGCTCCCCAAGATCACCCCCCGAGGATGTCTCCTTTGGAGACATCATGGAAATGCTTCGCATAAGGGGGGGGTGGTCTGCCCCCAAGTCTTCCTCGGACTAGTCCGTGTTCTTGGAGGCATTCGAAGCGGGCCCGTCTACCTCTTGGGTGTCCCCTCCTGCCGACCCCCTGGTGGACCTTATTACTACCAGGGCGTGGAAGGAACTGGACACCGTGGAGCCAATCCCCAAAAGGCCAGACCAAATCCTTAGCCCCCCTGCAGACCGTGCCCACTGGAGTAAGGGGCCCCCGGTAGATGCCATGTTGACGGCAGCAGCCACCAAGGGGGAACTCGCCCAGGAGAGTCCCTCAGTCCATCCTCTGAGCAAGGAGTCTCGGATGATGGACCGCTTGGGGAAGCGAATGTTTAGTTCAGCGACCTTCTCAGTGAGGGCGCTCAACTACCTGGCACATGTTATCAGGATGCAGCGTGATCTTATTAAAGAATACGCTGCATCCCCCCCTGAGTCCATGTCGGAGGAGGACAAACTTTTGCACTCCACCCGTATGGCCACTCTTCGGTCCGTGACGAATACTTCTATGCGGTTGCTGTCCCATGCTACTGAGGGAGCCGCTAGAGCTGCAGAGTAGGCCTAGTCACGAGATGCCAGGTACTGGCTCCGCCATTGCGATTTCACGGAGCCCTTCAAGGCATCCTTCGCGAACGCCCCCTTCGATGGTTCTGCCCTTTTTGGCAAGATGGTTCGCGACACCTTGACCCAGAGCGAAAAGGACGGGAAGACGCTGTCTGCCGTCGGAATCTGCTTCTCTGTGCCCCAGAGGTCCTACTCTAGGAACCAAAAGGGCCAGAAGAAGATGTGGTTCCGGAAGTCGCAGCAATCCCAACCCGCTCTGGACAGGGAGGACACCGCCCTAGGGGCAGAGGGGCTCCCAGGAACTTCGGGTCCAGAGAACCTTTCTCTGAGCGGCCCGCGCAGCATTCCTGAAGGGTTGCCCGACTGCTCCACTCTGGAGGCAGTTGGGGGACGTTTTTCGGAGCACCTAGCGGCATGGGAGTCCATAACATCAGACCGCTGGGTCCTCCGCATTATATCCAGAGGATACAAGATCCCCTTTCATCACATTCCAAAATTAAAATCCCTCCCCGACGTTCCACCCGGTCAGTGGGAGGCTGCTTTGGCAGAAATTGGCCATCTGCTGGGGAAAAGAGCCATCCAGTCTGTCCCCCCAGACCAGATCGGATCAGGATTCTACTCCAGGTTCTTTTTGGTGCCAAAGAAGACGGGGGACCTAAGACCAATTTTAGACCTGTCCCTGTTAAACCTGGCAGTTCCCAAGGAGAAGTTCCGGATGGTCACCTTGCAATCCATCCTCCCCCTTCTGGGAGAGAATCACTGGATGTGCTCTATAGACCTCAAGGATGCATACTACCACATACTAATGGACAGACATTCCAGGAGGTTTCTTCCCTTCCGGCTGGGAGCCAGTCACTACCAGTTCAGGGTCCTCCCCTTTGGTCTCACCACAGCCCCCAGGGTGTTCACCAAAGTATTAGCAATTGTTGCGGCCCACCTGAGGCTTCAGGGGGTGCAGGTCTTCCCGTACCTGGACGACTGGCTTCTTACCGCCCCAACAAGGCATCTACTATCATTGGCGCGAGACTCCTTTCTTCATCTAGCTTCCCCGCCTGGGCATCACGATAAATGTAGCAAAATCCAACCTGGCCCCTACTCAGTTGATAGATTTTATAGGTGCCAGGTTAGACACGAGGGAGTTAAGAGCCTTCCTCACAGCCGACAGAGTTCATAATCTGCGACTCCAGGTGCGGGCGATCCTCCACTCCAGCTCTGTTTCGGCAGAATTGGTCCTGAGGGCTCTAGGGTCCATGGCGGCAGCAATATCTCTTCTTCCACTCACCAGGTTCAACATGCGGGTCCTTCAGTGGACACTTCAAGTTCAGTGGTCTTACCTTGCTCTACCTCTTCATCATCCCATTGCGATCAGCAAGGCTTGCAAGCAGTCCCTGTTGTGGTGGCTCCACTCACAGGATCTCCACGGAGGCCGCCCCTTTTGTGCTTCTCCCCCTCTCGCCACGGTGACCACGGACGCCTCCCGCCTCGGGTGGAGGTGGGGGCATTTTGCAGGCAGAACGGTCCAAGGCACGTGGAACGACTCAGAGACCTCCCTGCATATCGATGTTCTAGAGATGAGAGCAGTGCTCTTAGCGTTGCGAGCACTTCAGGGCTTTCTTCCCCTGGGAACAATTGCGATTCAGTCAGACAACATGTCGGTGGTCTGGTACATCAACAAACAGGGGGGAACCAGGTCTTATCCCTTATGTCGAGAAGCCATGAGAGTATGGGAATGGGCGATCTCCACCAACCGCTTTCTCATCGCAATGCATATTCCGGGTCGGTCCAACATCCTTGCGGACAAGCTCAGTCGCACCATTCTCTCCCCGTACGAGTGGTCTCTCAATGCTCAAGTAGCGAAACGTATCTTCGCACGGTGGTGAACTCCTTGTTGCGATCTTTTTGCATCTCCCTTAGACACCAAGTGCGACAGTTTTTTCGCTCTGTTCCCCCCTCCAGGGGATTCCCCGAGAAACGCTCTGGTGCATGCTTGGCCTCCTGGTCTTCTTTACGCTTACCCCCCTTTGCCTCTGATGCTCCAAGTTCTTCAGAAAGCCTCTCGGTTGGGGTGCAGAATGATCCTCATTGCCCCATTCTGGCCTCGACAGATCTGGTTCCCTTACCTAAGGTCTCACTCGGTGAATCCACCTTGGATTCTAGATCCCATTCCGGATCTGATATCGCACCCATCGAACCTACCAACTCCGAATCTGGACAACCTGAAGCTGACTGCTGGGCTGCTCCACTTCCACCCCTAATTAGGACTCCCGGTATCTCGTCCCCCGTTAAGGCCATCCTGGTAGCGGCTCATAAACCATCTACCAGGAAAGTTTACCGCAGTAAATGGAAACGATTCTCCATTTGGGCGGAGCAGCAAGGTCTAGATCCCTTCACCGTTCCCCTTCCTCTGGTGCTAGACTTCCTAACCACTCTTTTTAATGATGGTGCCAGTAGTTCCACTGTCAAAGTGCAGCTCGCGGCCATTTCTCATTATCATGTTGGTCATGACTCTGGACCACTTATGTCTGCCAAATTGTGTAAAATCTTCCTAAAAGGCACCTTTCTCCTTAGACCCCCTATCAAACAAGCGGTTCTTCAGGCCTTGACCGCTCCCCCCTTTGAACCTGCGGCCACAGTATATCTTAAATTTTTATCCCTCAAGACTGCTTTTTTAGTAGCCATTACTTCGGCCAAAAGAGTTTCGGAACTTCAAGCCTTATCCATAAAGCCTCCTTACTTGGTCTTCCATCCGGACCGCGTATACCTCAGGACCAATCCCTCCTTTCTTCCTAAGGTAGCTTCAGAAGCAAACATTAATCAGTCCATTAACCTCCCTGTTTTCCTTCCTAAATATCAAAACAAGGGTGAATACAAGCTGCATTCCTTGGATGTTCACAGGCAGCTTCGTTTTTATCTTAACAGGACAGCTGGTCATAGGCAATCCGACCAGTTGTTCATTTCCTTTGCCAAATTCAATCTGGGTAAGCCAATTTCCAAAGTCTCCTTGTCACGCTGGATCTCGCAATGCATTCTTTTAGCTTATCAAGCTTCTGGGAGGCCCGCACCGGAGGGAGTCCATGCCCATTCGACCCGGTCAGTTTCTACCTCAATGGCCTTTAAGGCTAGGATTCCTCTGGATGACATTTGTTCAGCAGCCACTTGGGCTTCATCTCATACCTTTATTTCTCATTACAAGCTGGATATCACATCTAGAGGTAGAGCATCCTTTGGCTCCGCGGTGCTCCGGAATATCCTTCCATGACGGCCGCCCAAGATTCAGGTAGCTGGGGACTCTGTCCCACAGGTTGCAGACAAATGAATCTCCTACTTCAGATTTAGAAGTTATGTACTTACCATAACGTTCCATCTGAGTAGGTGGATTCATTTGTCTGCAACCATCCCGCCCTCCTATCCCCCTGGCCTTGTCAGTTTCCTGCATATTACGTCTTACCCTTTCCAGGGTATTTTGATTCAGGGCAAACTCGATCTGAGGTCATGTAGGGAGAGCAGGGCATTATGGGTGAGGGGAGGAGCTAAGAGCTCAGATCCATAGCTGGATAACCATGCCGGTTCGGATCCGATATCGGATCCATAACCCACAGGTTGCAGACAAATGAATCCACCTACTCAGATGGAACGTTATGGTAAGTACATAACTTCTAATTCGCCAGCATATGCCTTTTGTCTTTCTTATAGGGGTATAGAAATAATCGGGCAAACATTTCCAAGCAAAAGTTCTACATTTTCTCAATTTAGTTGCATATCTAGGATTAACACACATTTATTTCGTTGGTCGTCTGTAATGTCTTTATTTTAATGTTCACTCAGTGTCGTTTTTTTACCTTTATTTTATATTGTAGTTTTAGATCTAATTATTTTCTTATATGATTTTTATATTACTCTTCTGTGGTCTGCAATTTCTGTCCTGGCCTCAGTTAGTGTCTATTGTTTATGGTTTATTAGACTTAGTCTAACTAACCCTTATGCATCATTTTTGAACTCCAGTACACATAAGTTGACCTGAGTCCACTAACCCAGAAGTTTTCCCAGATTTATCCCATTTTATTACCTCATCTCCAGAATCTTGGTTCTTCTTTCTTTTCCAAATATTCATAGAATTTTCTTTTGTGTCCTTATTACTACATATAGTATAACATATTAGTATTATTCTATTTTTCCAAGGTGTAACAACTTTTAACATAAAAGACTTGTGTAATATTTTCATGTGTATAATGCTGTACATAATGCTTTTTATCGTTTTTCCCAGATCTGCTCAAATACCCTTGTGTTATCCTGTTGTTAACTCATCAGGCAATCTGCCTGTAATGTACTTCCATTACATCGCAAGTAATACTTATTTCTCCTGAATCATGAAGCTTTTTATCATTCAAATCATGACCCCCAATTAAGAACTGTAAGCAGTAAAGTATATTAAGAAGATAAAGTTGTGTATCTTTATACCTGTAACCTTCAGCTATGTACATTCTATAGCTGCAGGTCATGGTGTAGTAGTAGTCTGAGAAATTTGCTGTAGTGTTTCATATGGTCCTCTGCACCTAGATACCAAAGTAGTCCATTATAACTGGTTCCCAAGAAACATGTACTTTACCACACTGAAAAAATGTGTAAATGTGTAAACACAGTGTACAAATCATTTCACTGGAGTATTTTTATGAAAGCAGAGAGAAACTAATACTCTTCCTACAAAAGTGATAGTTTTTATCATTTCCATGTTATGGTAATGTACCATATTTTACTTGTTTTGAGAGGCATATACTGTTTGAGATTCTGATGCCTTCTTTTCTGGATTAAACAGCATGTAGTAAAAAACGGAGTGTCCTAGGGTCTTGTTCTGAAATTTTCTTTAAAATTTCTTGAAGCAGTAGAGCTATGTCATTTTGAACTTGGGTCAAATTCAAGTCAAAGTAGCCTTTTGAAATTTGCAGGATCTGTATACCATTCAGTTAAAAGCAAAATTACTTCTTTCACTTCTGATCAGAGTAAACTTTTTATTCCTTTTATTTTTTTATTTAAATTCAAGATGCAGCTGCTCTCTTGCTATTGAGGTTAGTAGCCCAGTTAAAGGATGATTTGTAGGTTATTATTCCCATAGCATTCTCTGAAATGTTTCTTGAAAAAAACGTTGGAACTGTTTTGGAGATGGAAGCATTCATATCCAAAGATCAGTAATCAAAAACATCCAGTACTCTGGGGGCAGACCTGTTGAAAATGCCCAGCAGTTAAGTGGTTGTAAGCAGAAACTACAGAATGAGTATAGTTTGCCCTTTGTTGTGTAGGTTGAAACAGACTCCTTTTTGAAACAGGGCAAGCAATAAGTAGGAAAAATTGGCGAGGCTTTCATAATATGTGGCAGGAAAAAAGGAAATGAAATTGAGCAATACTGATGATATGGGGGGAGGGTGCAATTCAGAAATGAGATTAACTGCCTTGGAGAATAGAATGGTGCCCTTTCAAAGTAAAGCAATAATTATCTGAGCACTTAATTTGTAATACATATTTGAGAAACATTTCTGTATCAGTCATTATTCTTGCCTCTCGGTTTGTCATGGACTGCTACTTTTGTCAGTTTAAGTGCAGTGACCCTTTTGCTGTGCTTTATATATCCAGTGGAATATGGGAGGTGTCAAGAGAGGAGATGCCAGTAAGTCTTCACTAGTGTTTGCTATAAGAAAGTTGTATGGGGTGGTTCTTTTTTGTGGGACTTTGGGAATCACATCTTTCAACAACATTTTGTATTTTTTTCCATTTTGTTAGAATGTCGTGGGGGTGTTTTCTTTATTGAATACTTTTGGATGTGATTTCTTTATTTTGACAGCATTTTTTCAATGAACTTGCTTTTGCTTTCATGTTTTTATGATCTATTTGGTTATTTTCTGTGAAGGTTAATTTGATGTTTTGTGCTTTGGTAAAGTTTACATAAATAATTTTGAATTGCATGGTATGCAGGTAATGAGAATCCAACTTTTTTTTCTAAATGTGCATTGCAGTGTCAGATAGTAACTTCAAGTAGCAAATGGGATCATTCACTTTTCATCCACAGACTGTCTCAGTATCCATTCAGTATATCTACTTTATTGACTGTATACACCTCTTATGTCTGACTGTAGTCAACAAGGCCAGCCTTAAGTGAAGTGGAGCCATAAGACAAGGAAGGAAATGTCTTCTTGCTCACTGGTCCCCTGACTCCCCCCCCATCTCCATCTGGCCCGTTTACCTCTCTTCCTGGCCTCCACCACACAGATCAGATGTATTATTTACTGTTGTTGTTTAGTGTTTCTTTTTTTTTATCTTATTTTAGTTTCAATCTCCTTTAACACCAATACACTCACCAAACTCTCACTGTAATGAGTTAGAAGCAAGTAACCAAGTAACCTCTATATCTGGGGGGTGTTAGGCTCCTGTTAGGCTCCCATTCTAGAGATGCATCTGATGCATCTTGGTTGCTCCAGTAGTGACTGGAACAAAAAATTGAGAGTAAGGAAAGAAATTCAGCCTTTTTTCTTTCAAGGAAGAAGAAGCTGCGCTAAATCAATATTTAGAGCTAACAAAATAATAGTTTCTCTGAAAGCTGCGAACAAAAATGGTTCCAAGGATAACATATGTGGTAATATTGTGTGATAGTTTCCTTCTGCTTACCCCTGTGTGTTAGTGAGGTGAAGTAAAACATCCTCCTGGCTATAATATCATTCATAATGACTGTGTAAGGAAGAAAGGCAGTTGTTGTCTTTCAGCTTTTCCCGGTTAGGGGTCGCCACAGCGGAACTCCGGTCCGCTAATGATTGGTAGTAGATTTTCACGGTGCCGAGTTGCCAGCTCGATGCCCAACCTTCGACGAAGGCACGCCCATTCACGCATGTCTTTCGGAACGCCATTCGACCCACGGGGAGGACATGCAGACACCACACAGAAGGCACTCCCCTCACACTAGCTGAGAATCGAACGAAAGAACCTCTTGCTGTGAGGCAACAACGCTACCGCTGCACCACCGCGGATGTGAAGAAAGGCAGTGGTATTGCTTTAATATTTCCCATTACGTACCACGTTTCCCCTTACAGCAAACCAGTACTAAAATTCAGTTTAGCAGTGGTGGTTCTTCTTTCGGCTTTTCCCAGTTAGAGGTCGCAACAGCGGATCACCTGTCCGCTCATGATTGGTAGTGGAGTTTTTATGGTGTCAAGTTGCCAGCCCAGTGCCCAACCTTCCACAGAAAGCACGCACACACGCATGCATGGCTAGGGCCAATTTAGAGTGTCCAGTCCACCTACGGTATATCTTTGGGATGTGGGAGGTAACCGGAGTACCTGGAGGAAACCCATGCGACCACGGGGAGGACATGTAGACTCAGCACAGAAGGCACCCCAGCCGAGGATCGAACCAGAGAACTTCTTGCTGTGAGGCGGCAACGCTAACTGCTGCACCACCGTGGCCACCCAGCAGAGGTTATTATTAATACAGAAAGCAGAGGTTATTATTGCTTTCTTCAAAATAAACAAGTATGTATTAATGTCCTTTATATCACTCCTGGCAATAATATAGCTATACTGGAAGATGTCCTACATTGGATATCCATAACATTTTCACAAGAAAAAATATTATTAGGAGATGTGTCAGTTGGTTGGACATAAACTCTTACTCCCCTACATCTAGCATGAACATTTGTGGTTTCACACAACTAATTAATAGCCCCACACATTATAGCAAGACATCAAATGTGTGGGGCTATTAGACTGGATTGTAGTATTAGACCCTAGCAAGTACTCCATCACACAATATGTACAAGTAGATATTTCACACATCCAGTTAAACAAGCATATTTATAAAGCAACACATAACCTTTCCAAGTTTAACCCAGAAATGTGTTCATTACTGCACTATCCTCTATTAACTGGAACTTCCTAAAAATCTTCCCCTTATAGAAGATGCTGTACTTCAAGTCAATACAACTTTTCTAAATATCCTAAATAGCCTTGCACCTCCTAGAACGAAGAGACTGAAAACAAATAATGTAATTTGGCTGTCCAAAAAAGGTAGAATGCTAATGTAGGATAGAGAAAAAGTATGGAAAGAACGGCAAAAATTTAAAATACCTCAGTGTCTTGAAAACTTCACAATGCTTTGCAATCATACTAAAAGCAAATAAATGAAGACAAAAATATATATACTATAATAACTTTAAGAATAATATTAAACACAGCCTTAAAAAATTTTGGACATCCATTAAAGAAATCTTACATCCTGGCCAAAATTTCAACCCAAACCCCTCTCCCGAAAACTCACCACTCGAAACCACAATACAGTTCAACTCTTTTTTCATAGATAGTACATTATCTTTAACCAAGAATTCTTCAACATCTAATCCCAACAACCACTGATCACCACATCCACGTTCACCTTCAAACCTGTGCCCACATCCTATATAAAACTACTGTTAAATTTAAACTGTGCTCTTTTTCAGCTGATGACCTTCCAAGCGAGTACCTAAAAATAGCAGCCAATAACATTGCCTGTCCTGTCTCAGTCCTAGGTCAGTATAAGAGTTGCATATTCCCTCTGTCTGGAAAAAGTCACACATCATCCCTCTACACAAAGGAGGAAATTCAACAGACATTAATAACTTTACACCTGTAGCAGTCTTATCTCCCCTCACCAGAATACTTGAAAAATGTATTCAGAAACAATTGCTAGACTGTCTCCTGCAGGAGCAATTCCGGTCCCCTAAACAACATGGCTTCTGTCCTTCCCATAGGACTAGCACTGCCCTTCTAACCTGTATAGACACTGTCAGTAAAGCTAGAGAAAATGGCAAACTAGTCTCTTCCTTATTTCTAGACTCTTCGACACAGTTTGTCACAGCAAACCTCTACTTCAAATGTTCTCACAATGTCTCTCTCAACCAACCCTTCTGTGATTCAAAAGCTATCTGTCCAGTAGGTATCAGTCAGTAAAATGGCATTCCACACTCTCTCCTTACCTCCCAGTCACCACCAGTATACTACAAGGTTCTAGCCTCTTTAACATTTTCACCAATACCGTCTATATTTTCACACAACAGGCCACCCTAATACAGTACACAGATGATTTCACTCTCATTTGCACCTCTGACATCATGGTACACCTCCAAAAAAATACTCAGGAAGCTGTAACAGCCACTGAAACATGGCTTTGTAAATTGCATCTCATGCTCAACCCAAAAAAAGACCAAACTACTACTTTTTTCCCCAAATTCCTCTGGCATGAAAAAACAAAATTTAAACTCCTCTCTGTCTTGGTAATACAACCATTGAAGTCACTTCTCATAGCAAACTATTAGGGGTGATACTGGAGTGATAATCTTACATATGACCTGCATATACATAATTGCATAAGAAAAACTCATCAAAAACTAGGGATGCTTTACAGAACCAAAAACTTTCTCACCGATGCAACTAAAACTAGACTTGCCACTACTTACGTCCTCAAAACTCTTTATGGCACTCCCACTCTGAAAAACTTCCTATGTAAAATCTGGCTCTGTTCTTGCTCAAAAACAGGATAAACTATATCCCTAAATGTGAACAAGTACTTTTTCATTCCTTATACCTTCTTACTCTCCCTTTTTCATTTACTTCCTTACTGTTGTGTGATTCTGTTCACTGACTTTCTCTCTAAATATACCATAATCCTGTTCCCCCACTTCATATTGCATTTCCTATTTGTATTAGACTAATTTACCTTTAATTTCTGTACAGATTGTCTAAATTTTTCTAAATATTAAATGATTGTCATATACTTTGTGTTTGTTGTAATTATTTAAACTGCAGATGTTTTTGTTTTATTTTTGAAGATTGTAAAATTGTTCCCAAAATGTTTGTAATAATTTGGAGCTTTTCTCCCTGGACCTTCACTGAAAATGGGCTTCTACCCAGTCGGACTTTCCCAGTATTCAAATGTCAATAAATAAATTAAAGCACAAATGTCTAGAGACCTGTAATGAACAGCTGAAAGTCTGGGAGAAGAAACCAGAACACATGGTTAGAGAGAGGAGAGTACATGCAGACTCCACAGAGGAGCCACAGCCAAAATTTGATCAGAAAACCAAGCGCTATTAGAGGGCAGCACTACTTTCCATGCCACATATGTAAGTGATCAGTTCCTAACACATGTATCCTATCCAGACTGACACAGCCAGCCAGTTATTGAATATGGAGCTGATGTTTGACTCTGAAAAGTGGGAAAGTTGGCCAACTCGCTACTTTTAGATACAGTGCACCCCCCCCCCCGACACGCACCCACACCATCATTTTCATCATAGACAGCTCCATACCCATCAGTTACAGCCAGTTTGACTGTGGACACTTCAGATGTTTGACGGTGTCAAAAACAGGAAAAGTAAAGTATTCCAGATGACTTCACGCAAATGTACATTTCCTGTACAAAAGCAGAATAATGACTACTTAAGTTGAGGCCTGTGTGGTTAGGTAGGTTTCTTTTTAGAGCCTCAGCATACATAGAAATTTATGTTTGGTCTGAGCTGCATGTGATTGGTTTGGTGAGGTATTTTGTGGTACTTAAACTGCTTATTATTTGTAGTGGCTGTGTGTGAGAGCTTTGTCTCCATTAACACTATATAATTACATCTCTCACACACATTGTCAGTTTTTTAAGTACTAGCTGACTGTAAACATGAGGTAATTGCTACATTATCTCAGGATTTCCATTTTAACCAAGCTGGCTACAAAAACTGAAAGGTGTAGATCCATGGCTCCAGTTTCTTATGGAAAACAATGAGAGGGTAAAGTGTTTTAAGTAGCTGAAAACAAGTGATTTCACAAGACATTTTTGTAATTAATGACAACAAGGAAGGAAAGGGAAGGAGTTTTATGGACAAATTAACATTTGGGGCAGACAGCAAGAGAGAAAGAGTTTAAGAATGCAAGAGTGAGAGAGGGTGGGGATATTTTTCTGCCGTTTGGATAGCCTTATACTGGCACAAGCAGAAGTTGAAGACTTACTTGGCATTAGGCAAAAAAATAAATAACTGAAACCCTACTCCATCCTGAAAGCAATCAGAACGTATGCAACTGAACCTGGTTCTGTATTTCTCTCACAAAAGGAAAACCAGGATTCAATTTCAAAAGTCAGATCACTTAAAAGGCAAAAACAATGCATATGTTTACTAGAATTACTAAGCTGAGGCTTAAAAAGCTTGCAACTCTTTATCCAGATGCTATAGAATCAGAAACAGCACAGTACTTTATTTTAACCTCATCAGTTACAGACCCTTGTATGACTGACTGTACACAGATGTTTGATTGCAATCAAATGAATGAATAAGTACCCAAACGATGAATGATGATCTTCGCTCACTGCTGTCAGAATTTTAGTGTGTATCCCATTGCACCTCCACATCCCAGTAATGCCACCATCTTATCTTAGTAAGTATTCATGGAGAAAGCTAAATAATGGTGGATAAAGAACCAAAATCAGGGACAGATGGTGCCTTTGTGTATTTCAAAGGTGGTTACTACAGCAAGTTTTTAATTTGCAAGTTTTTCGTGAGGGCTGTTAATACTATACTTTACAAAAAAAAATGCTCCCTTGTTCATGCTTCTGCAGCAGTATAGTAACTCCTCCTCAATCCTCCGTTCACTTTCACGTTCATTCTCAGGCTCTCTCTGTCAGTTGAGGTAGCAGGAGCCATTAGGAAGGGCTTCTTATTGTTTCTTACAGCAATCTGATGAAATGTTTGTTGAGAGATATTTCTGACATCCTCAACTTGAGTGAAGAGGTGTAATATGGTATAATAGCCTTATTCTGCTTGTGGATTTGTAAACTAAGTGTAATTTATTTTACTTTATTTTTATTCATCCTTTGTTGACTCTGTTAGTCCCACAAGGCCAGTAGCTTCTTTTCAGGGGAGATCCAAGGTGGCAATTATACTAGCAGATAAAATTTGGCCAGGACATCGGGGAACTTCCTTACTCTTTTCAGTAGTTGCCGTGGGATCTTGTATGTCCACCTGAGCTACTACCAACTCAGGCAAATGGAGCCTTAGTTTAATCTCTCATCCAAAAGACACACTCAAGAGTGCAGCACTCTCCCTTGTGCTGCAGTACAGTCTCAGCAATCAATCTAACTTGTGTAGTAGTAGAACCAACGGCTAGTGTGCTACCTGTTGTGCCACTGACACTGTCAGGCTGTTTTGAAAAGCAACATGACCCAACTGTGTAAGTAGGGGGGTAAATCTGTATGCATGTCTCTGTCTGTCTTGAATTTCCTTGGAACTCCACACATGTGCGTAGTTCCAAGTACAAGAAACAAAAAAGAAAATCAAGAAGACAACATTTATTTTTAATTTAAAAGTAATAGATGACTTTCTGTCTTACCTTTTTTTTTTAATTAGAAGAGATTGCAGCCTAACAGACAGAACCATGAGCTACCCCATGTCCTATGTGTGTTGCTTCTTTATCATTTAGCACTTTAACCACTGGATAAACAAAAAAAAAAGAATGATGCCAAATTCAATAGACTTAGATCGATGTGATTTGTAAAGGGAAAGCAACCGTGTGACAACATAAAAGAGAACTCTGATGATTCAGAAAGACCCAATGGAGAACAAAAACAATATTATTGGAAAGCATGAATGCAGAGAAAGCATTTGACAGGGTAAGTTGGGAATTTATGTGTAGGGTATCGGGCAAATGTGAGTTTCTTATCAAAAGAACTGAATTAATACTACAGGATCAGAAGCAACAATAAAAAAGGGGGAGGGGGTTAGATTTTGTCCATTTAAAATGAATTTGCCTAGAGGATCAAGGTAGAGATGTTCTGTGTCCTCACTACAGTTTGCAATATACAAAGAGGCACTAACAATAAGAATATGAGATGCAAACATCCTAGGTTACAAGTGGAAGGAAAGATGTTAAATAATATCATAGTTTGTGGATACATAATAATATACCTAACAAATTCAGAACAAAATAACTCTGTGTTAAGAATACTCGGACAGTTCTAAATGTTTTCAGGTTGTAAAATAAATGTATCTAAAGCAAAAGCCAAAATGTAAAGTATGTGCCCATTAATGAATTAGTGCAGCAAATCCTGTACCTCTGGGGCATGAAGTACATATGAGGATGGCTTTATAAGTAGCTGCAATGGAGATGTGGGAAGAAACTAAACACAGGATAATTCAAAAGTAAAGAAAGATGCAGTTCACAATTAAAGATCAGGACAAGTAAGATAGAGTCAGTGAATTATTATTATTTTATTTAACATTTGTTTGCCAGGATTGTCTGACTGGATAACAAGTGTCCGTTTTCAGCGTAGTCCATGGAAGAAAAACTCCATAAGTTTACAGACAGAAGAAAAACTTAACAAAAGAGACATTATAGAGTAGTAGCATATAGATTGTAGACTTTACAGTCATGCATGTCCTCCCCGCGGTCGAGTGGCCTCCGAAAGACATGCGTGAAAGGGCGTACCTTCGCTGAAGGTTGGGCATCGGGCTGGCAACTCGGCACCATAAAAATCGACTGCCAATCATTAGCACACCAGAGTTCCGCTGTGGCGACCCCTAAATGGGAAAAGCCAAAAAGACAACAACTTTAACCACTGGATTGTATTTTTAGTGAATGCACTTTTTTCTCTATGCACCCGTTTTCAATAGAACTGTTATAACTGATTGTTACGAAGTCCGTTTGCTTGTGTCATTTTGATATAAATTGAGTGCTGCATATTATTTTGTAATTGTATTTCAGCTTGGGTGGCCTTGTTGACTGACTGTTATGAAGTCCATTTGCTTGTGTCATTTTGATATAAATTGAGTACTGCATATTATTTTGTAATTGTATTTCAGCTTGGGTCTTCTTGTTGACTACACACACAGCTCTAGCTCTTTGAAAATAAGCTGTTTCAAATACTGCCACTTGTGATCATTCTGCTTGTAGAACTGCAGAGTAATGTCTTTCCTTCCATAAGAGAACATCACCTTTTCCCTATATCTGCCCTTAAATTATTTAGCTTTTGCAGCTCTTGTGATGATTGCACCATAAATGTAATCTAGTAATTTGCCCTGGCAAGCATGTTTGGAGCTTAGTGTATTTTTGAGATAGTAATTTAGAATCTTTCATGCAGATTCTTGAATTTTGAGGTATATGAGACTTTTGTTGCATTTTGAGAAAATTAGTTCTGAAACATGTTAACAGAATGAAGAAACAAAGTGTGGAGTATTTACTTTTTAAGAAACAAAGTATGTTTCTCTATTTGTTTATTTTAGAGTACACAAAAGGTGAAAGTTCCACCACCTGTTCCTACCAAACCTAAGCAAGTTAACTTGTCTTACTTTGGACCAGATGCAAGCCCTCAGAAGTCATCATCAGCTGCGGGTAGTAAACTAAAGCCAGCAACCCAGCAACAGTCTCAGAGCAGCTCTCAGCATAGAGTCAGTGTAACTCCTGCTGTAGTAGGGTCAAATGCAAACTCTTCAGCACCTTCCAAACAAGAAACTCCACCTGCTGCCACAGTACGACCTTTCACACCTCAGCCTGCAAAAGAGGTTCCATCCCAGTCCTATCGAAAGCCTCTGATTGTTGCAGCTAGTTCTATTTACTCAGTTTACACACAGCAGCAGACTCCAGGGAAGAATTTTCAGCAAGCTGTGCAAAGTGCCTTAACCAGGGGACCGGCACGAAATTCGCCACTACCAACAGGTAAATGAATTGTTTTTAGTAGTAACCTTGTGTGCAATAGAAGTATCACCACACCTAGCATAGGCATCTTTGGTACATGAAATGCGGTTTATCTAAAAGAAGCAGTCATTCCTTAGTTGAATCCGTGTGAGTATGCTGGAAGTAGTGTTAAATTTCAGCACTTCACTTTTCACATATACTTTGACTGTTTTATGGCTGTTTTTTTTCACAAATGTCTTTTGGTTTAGCTGAATCATCTCCTTGATCTTTCCATTACTGGTTATGACTATATGGTCTTCATTTGTCCAGAATCCACCCATTTCAGACTGTAACTTTTGTTTGTGTTTTTTTTTTGGGTCTATATTATATGCTCGAAGAGAATTTTCTTCGAACATATAATCATCAACACCTAAAGGGCGAACCCTCTAAAGCGCGAATGGCCATGTCCTCCAATTATTGCCTTGGGAAAAAATTAATGGGGCTGTACACAAAAAAACACAAACTTCAGAACCCTAATCAAGCGGGGGGCTTTGCCCCCCACCCCCAACTAAATATACCAACTCCGAGATCGCTGTACGTTGGGAAAAAGGGCAATTCCCAATAACAGCCAACTGAATTTTTTTCCCCGAGGAAAAAATTTGCAGACGTGGTCGTTCGTGTTTTAGAGCGTTTGCTCTTTAGATGTTGATTATATATTCAAAGAAAAGTCTCTTCGAGCATATAATATAGACCCTTTTTCCTTTCTTGGAAATACAGAGGGAAAGTGGAGGTGCTTTATAAGAGTTAGTAAAGATATATCTTTTGGAACTGCAAGAGAGTAGAGTAGGGACCAAATTATATGGTAGGAAGGATAGAACATAATTATAATTTGAAAAGGTCCAGGTTTAGCTTCATCATTAGAAAGTTCTTCACAAATGGGTTGTGGAGAATTGGGTTTTGCAGTGTAAAGCAACAGGCATTCAAGAAGCTAACATGGAGGTGGATCACAGAGGGAGGTAGGGTAGGAGGTGTAGCTGTAGTGTGCAGTCATGTACTCCAACTGAGTAAGTCAGTGCAAAAAATTAACAAATGTAAATACATAAAAACATATCAGAAGTGTGGATCATGTCTCTTAGGATGACTGAGGACTTCCGACATAAAAACAATTTCTAAGAATACTTTATGAAAAAGGTTGCATTAGGTTTCAGATGCCAGGTATTGTAGGGAAAATATTTTTCATATTTTATTTATTAGTGTAAAAATTGATATAAAAATGTAGTATATTTTCACTGTAATGAGCTACAGTTCTGTCTTATAAATTAACCTAAAGATGAATATATCCACTGCTATTCTGACTGCTAGACATAGTTTTATCTGTGTGACTTGATCCCTCATTTACATTCATGCATTGTTCCCATGACATAAACTCAGGACAACACTTTGTCATCTGACATAGCCATTAAGGAGTCCTCCACCAAGCACTAAAGTGGTAGTTGTCACAGTAGTTGTAGCTAAAGCTATGTAAATACCTTTTTCTGTTTGAAATGTTCTACTCCTTGAGATGTCTCCTAGGCTTTACCAAAATAGTACAGGTTCTTAATGCAACTAGACATTGACACCCTGTTGCTCTCAGTATCTTTTTAACATCTCTTTAGAGCTGTTACCTTTGATAAGTGACACAAAAGTACAGAAACATGAAATCCGAACTGTTTTTAATGCATCTTTGAATGATAAACAGTCTGCCAATTTTTGATATTTTCATCATTTGTTCATGTGAAAACTTGGGTGACAAAAAAAAACATCCCTAGGTATTTAATATACTTTTCAGTCTTAAGAGATGGGACCAGAATCATACAGGTTAAACTACAAGAGTTATTAAAATAATCCCTTAAGACTTATGTAATTGACCACTCCTATATATGGATCATTTGATGTTACAAAATAGCAACTTGATATCTTAAGTAAAGCAGTGAGCATTCTACCATCATATTCCTGTGTTTATAACTACACAAATACAAATGTTTTACACCTTCCTCCTCAACCCACAGTGCTCGCTGACAGCATTACCAACAATGTATTGTAAGAAAACCCAAGCCTTCATATAAACAAATGACCAAGATATCAGATTTTGGCAAAATGTTGGTTTCATCATCGAAAGGTACAGTAAAAGGGAACTAAGAATACAGAACAGGCCACGTGAACTATTAAGAAAAAAATGTAAGAAACAAATTATTTTCCATTAGCAAAAGGGGCTGCAGCCAGCAGGGCAGTACAATGAGCTGCTCTTGGTTGATACCGGTTTTGAAACTTTTGTCAAAGCAAGTTATTTTTCCTTATGCTAGAATAGATTAGTGTCTTCCATTACTTGTTTCTTTTTCTGCTTCATATAGAATCCCTTGCAGGATCAGACAACTTTCTCAGTTGTTCTCTTGCTGTCCGATCTGATTTTCCTCCACTTATTTCCTTCATTTTCTGAGTCTACTTAAGTTCAACATCTAAACCTTGAAAAGATTAATCTAACAGTTGCATCGTTTTAATCTGCCAATCTGAAAACTAGAGAGTAGCTGTCACATATCTGCGTTATTCCTTTTTTTAAGGTTTGATTTTGATTGTATTTTTTGCAGACTGTCATCAGAGGTGTGCTGCAAGTGTCAATCAGCAGACCCCCCCCCCCTCCCAGATAGCACTGCAACAGATTATTCGGCATGTGTTCTTGGCTTCTGTTCCTTTGGTTTAAATGTAAATGGTAAAATTTTGTAGATTTAGCACTACATTGATGCTTATTATATCGAGTAGTGTAATGTGCATGGTCTTTATGAGATCACATACAGTGGGCTATGAGAATTTTCTGGTTTTCCCCCCTGTTGTGTGATCTTAGAGGTAGTATATTATAATAGTGGGGGTATGGAGGTACAGTGGAGCTTGATCCCTTGCAAAACACTGTTTTAGTTGTTTTTTTTCTTCCTTTTTTTACCTGACTTTTCAATAGTAATATAGATGTAAATGCAATGATAGGTAGATGTATTGAAACATCTAAACATTTCAGTATGGACTGTTCCTCGTGGCAGTAACCCTGTATTATCAAGTAATTGTTATATTATGTTAAGTGTAGAGGTGCATGGTCCTTTTCTTCTTCTCTTCTGTGCAGTCTACTGATTCTTCATTGTTTTCTTGACTTCGTCTGTAGATGATTATGAAGGTACTTTAATTGCGTGTTGCTCACCTGTTACTTTTCTTGTTAACTGCCAAAAGGTAATGACTCCTGGCAGTAAACTTGAAGTCCTTATGCAGTTTGTAGACTAACCATTGTCAGCAGGCTTTGATTTTGTGAAAATGTCCATTTTGCATCTTCTAGCTGCTATAGAAAATCTCTCATAATTAAGGAGCATTAGTGTTTGTCACATCACAACCTTCCCACATTACAGGAAAGTTAATCATGGCAGCGACAGCCGTTGTCATTCTGTACTGAGTGCTCCTGCATGGTATGTACTCTTTGTGTACAGGTTACCTTTCACCATGTGAGTGCAGGTAGAGCTGAATTTCTTTGTTCCCAGTTTCTGTTTATTCAATGAAGTGTATCAGTTTAACAGAATACCTCATTCATTTTCTGGAAAAATAGAATGTTCAGGCTGGATTGCAGCAAAAATTGTATTATGATTTAGAAAAATCCAAATACAGACATTAGTCCTTCAGCCAGATTTTGCAGTGGTGTGATGAAGTGCAGCCATACAAGAGAAGCAGCTACATGCCATACTCATTTTTTTATGCTGAAGTATTGTCAGTTTTCTGACTTCAAATAGATTGTGTTCATCATATTGTTAACTGTTGCAGTAGCCTTAGCCATATGGGTTATATGCTGCCACAGTGACCACCTTCCAAAGCTTCAGGGCATCTTTCACACACCCTAACTGTCAAGTAGCTTCAGCTGAGCTGAATGAAAGACAAGTTTGGAATTGAAGCCCTTCAGAGCTTTACTGCCGTCGAATAATATGTTCCTCTGAGAGGCTTTTGAGGATTGATATTCAGTTTATGCTTTCGTTTGCTGAGCAGATAAGTTCCCTCTGGGGGGAGAAACTTACATTTTTTTTAAATTTTGGGTATTATTTCCTCTTCAGGTAAGTTATTTTAATGTTAGGAGTATTTGTTGATTTATTACTTTCCTGTTCAGGAGTGTTGTGCTTTAATGGACTGCCTCAGTACTGTAATGTACTTTTAAAAAGTAGAGCAACCATTTTTTCTGTCACTTTATAGTAGTGTAAAGTAACTTAAACACAATTTCCTCTAGAGAAAAAATGTTTTATTTTACTTTGTAGAGCTGGCAAATATTTAAAGTGATTGATTGTTAGTGTTTGCCTATGAAAAAAAGTGACACTTAAAGATTTTTAGTTTTTACCAGGATTTGCTGTTTGTTTTCCTTGAGAAAGAGGCACTGTTTTGAGCTTGATGATGGAAAAGTCTGTTGGTCCTTCTTCCAGTCACAAAAAAAAAAAAAAAAAGTTAAGCAAACAGCCTTTGCCACCACAGCAGGCTAGCAGTTTGCCTCAGCCACAGGTGGGTGACTCTGCTGTGGCCATTTGTTGTACCTCAGACTACTCATCTTTTACCCTGGATCCCTCTGGTATAGCACCTACAGCCACTACGGCCTGGGCGTTAACCACATCCTCTAGTTGTTGGGGTCCTCTCAGTGGGCAAGAGAGAGCTAATGTCATCAGTTCTGAGAGAACGACCAGGGAAGTTTTTCTTGTCAAAATGCTGCGCTCATCCCAGGGAAAGCAGCTGCTGCCGTTAGTCACATGGTTGGCACCATTTTCCTGTCAAAAAGAAATAGAAAACCAAACCTGTTTCTATTCCTTCTCAAATTTCCTTGAATAGGAGTATTTTACTGGGTCTGGCTCAGGGGCTATTGATCGTTGTTGTAAATTAGTTTCTGCAAAAAGAAAGGGGGTTCCTGTTTTCATGAACAACTTCAAGATTCTGGATCTGAACAGAGGGATGCAGGGATGGTTACAGTTTTTTTTTCCCGTAGTTTCTGGTTCTCCCTGTGGGAGTTTTTCTTTCTCTGAGACTATTGCTGGAATGTGCCACTGTTTTCAGTGGGGAGGTTTCTCAGTCCCTCAGGAAATACTATGAGTTATTACAGAAGGATTCTACAGAACCTACACCCATTTCCCCTGTTCTGTCTGCTTTAGAGGATGTGTATGTTACTGCCTACAGTTTTTCTGATAGTCAGCCATCTGCCCATAAAAAGGCAGATAGGATGTGTAAGCTCCTCAGACTTTTAGATTTTTAAACACTATTCCCAAACCTGACTCAGGAGCTATAGATTTAGTTCATTCCATTTGTGCTAAGCACTTAGTTAATTCCAGTCCTACTCTTTCTGATAAGGATGGGAAAATTATTGTTAGGTATGGGAAAAATGTGCTTCGACACCTTTGATTTTCAGAATTACGAATCATCGGGCTTATTAGTTAGTTTGTTCTGACAAATTATGAAAGTATGGGGAATGTTTTATCTGCAGTTTATTCTTGTGTGGAAAAATCTGCTTCAAGTAATTTTCTTTTGTTGCACAGGTCACTACTCTTTGTTTACATCGTGTGTATGACTTGGCTGATACTTTTTCCAAGGCTATGACTACTAGTACTCTTTTGAGGAGGTTTGCATGGCTGTGTTCTTAGTACTGCCTAGATGATGATAAAAATTAGATTTTAAATTCTCCCTTGGATAGAGATTTAGTATTTGACCCCTGTGTTTCAGAGCTGATAAAAATATGTGATGAAAGGGGCAAGCTGATCCAGGGAATCTGTAAGATTTTTCTGCCCTCATTTTCCTAGTTGTCCAAGTGATTTTTTTATCTCCTCAGTCTGTTTTGGCAAAATTCAGATAAACAGACCTTTAAGAAGAAATGGCAAGGGGTCCTAAAAAGAAGTCTCAAACTTCCCAAAACCAAGGACAGTCCAACAAGTCTGAATGACTGTTCAAGAGATCTTTTAATCCTCCTCCACCCTTGGACCCTTTTTTCTTCCAGGAAGCCTAAATCTCCATTTTCTCTTTGGCAGCAGATTGTTTCAGACAAGTGGATTCTAAATGTAATTCCTCAGGTTACAGATGGCAGCGGGTGGAATTCCTGTTTTCTAAGGGATCAGTCCTCAGCCTTCAGATTAGACTCCTGTTTCCACTTATTCCTCATCGCAGGTTGTCCCAAGGAGTGAATGAACCAGTCCCTCCTTCCCAGGTGGGGAGGGGGTTTTTATTCAAGAATGTTCCTAGTGCCAAAGAAAGAAAGAAAAGAACATGGTTGGAGGCCAGTTGGAGATCTTTCTTTCCTAAACCTATTTGTAACACTCCCCAAATTCCAAATGATGTCACTTCACAACCTGATATCCCTTCTTTCAAGTTTCCTGGTCTCACAGTAGCCTTAAAAGATCCTTATCACATCCTTATTCATCCGGACTTCAGACATTTCATATGGATGTTCATCGTGTTTCACTGTTGCAGTCATTACAATTGGGTTATCCTGCTGGCAGGCTACCCTCAGTTGGCCTGAATTCCAAAGTCTAGGTCCGGCGTCGGTTGCTGTTGCCTCCTCCCTGACGTCAGTGTGCCAGGGGTATAAAAGGTGCAGCCGGCACCATTTTCTTCAGTCTTTCTTGCCACGTCGTGCCCGAAGCAAAAGCAGCTCACAAGTGCCGGTCGGCCGACTCCTGAGTTTTTCAAATACGAAATTCAGATCCGAAGTCTTAATTAAAGCTAACTACCCCATTGGAAAACTTTTTTTTTGCTCCAGACCGATGTCAGAAAAAGTTAATAACTGTATTTCTTGTGGGAAGCAAATACCTCATAAAGATTTTCATTCTTACTGTATTCCTTGCCTAGGCCCTGATCATAACGTTGCTAGTTGTCGATTTTGTGCTAGATTTAACCAACGCACTATTAAGCATCGGTCCGATTTTGCATTCCATTACTTTGGCAGAAGATTTAACTATATAATGCTGTCCGATCAACCGACTAATGGAGTATATAAAAAACGTAAAGAAAAAGAGAAGGACAGGCATCCAAGATCCAAAACAGACGACGAGGCTTCTTCTAGGCCTTTCGCCGGTTCACAGTGAGGTGCTTTCGCAGCCCCTGACGCCTGCTACCTCAGAGCCACAGGCCGCTTCCGACTCCCACGTGGAGCCGACTAGGCCTCTGGATACTCAAGGTATTGGACACTGGGAAACTATTCCCTCAGATGGGTCCGGAGCCGCTGAGCAGGCATCGGCTTCTGAGGGTGTTTTCAGGCCTGCACAGCTATATGTGAAACCTACTTCAGCTACAAAGACAAAGACTAAAGCAGCTCTAAAGACAAAGAAACAAGTACAGCATTCACCTGGACAGGCCTCCATGCTTAAAAAACAGATGCTCAAAATGGCCGAAGACCTTATTACTTTGATCAGGGGATCTCACCTCCCTCTTGATAAGAGGCCTAGGCAAGAGTTAGAATATGAATCTTCAGACCAGGTTTCCATTTCCTCTGATTCCTCCTGTGAACAGCATTACTCTATTCCTTCCTATGAGGATTCTGATGCTGAAGAATCTATACCTTCAGCCTCTCCTCCTGAGGATTATTCTTTTGGGGAAACTCTGCATACTATGAGGGAGCATTTCCACTGGGAGAGCCAAGATTACTCAGAATCCAAGAAAAGGCTCCGAGACTTCCTTTTATTACCCCAACACAGGCCCTTTGCTATCCCGCCTGTTTTAGACATTGTAGATGATGTATTTTCAGAATCTAGTCTTTCTCCAGACTCTTTACCACCAGCCCCCTGTTAAACCAGACAGATACTATAGGGTTCCTGATTCACATAAATTTCCATATAAGAACCCTGCAGCTGACCCAGAAACCATCTCTCAGGGTCCCAAGGGGGTCAAGGCTTCTACTGCAAAAAAACTCTATTCCCTCTGACAGGGATTCTAGGGCCCTAGACAGATGGGGCAAAAAGATTTATACCTCAGCTACCTTGGTGGTAAGAGCCTTAAATAGCCAATTCCATATGCTTAAGTATCAACAATATCTTATGTCTTTGCTAAAACAGAAAATGTCAGCAAATGCAGACAACAAAGGCAGGCAGGATTTATTGCATGCAGCTGAACAAGTTGGAAAGCATACTTTGCAATGTGGTTTTGATTCTCTTGAGGCCTCCTGCAGGGCCGCTGTTACAGGTTCTGTCATTAGGAGGCATGCTTGGCTAAAAGAACAAAATCTGCCTGATCATGTTAAAGCAAAACTATGAGACGCTCCTTTACAGCATGATACTTTGTTTGGTGTTAAAGCAGAAGAGGTATTGAAGAAAATGGAGGACAAAGCTAAATCTATGCAAACAGTCAAGGATTTCTTGCAGGTACAGCCTCCCAGATTTAGCAGGAACTGGCCTACAAAGAATTGGTCCTTTCCAGTGTCAGACCACAAAGGGGCAGATACAGACGCCCCAAAGGCAGATCACAGCCCCAAGGTTCATACAGGCCTAAACAATGGGGTGCTTCTACCTCCAAGAGCAGAGAGGAAAAACCACAGCCATACAGGAAACAGTCTCAATGACTTTCCACTTCCAGCACCAAGCACTTACCTTTTGGCAGCCCCTTTGGGGGGAAAACTAGCACTTTATTCACAACCCATTTGTCCTGGGTGATCATTTGCCAATTTTGTGAAAATAGTGTCACAAGGCTACAGGTTCGACTTTCACACCCTGCCAAAGCTAAACGGTATGCCAGACCTGCCATGCAATCAATGGGCAGAGGCAAAAAAACAAATGTCATCCCTCATGGACATGAGGGCCATTCAACAAGTGCCAGAGCAAGAGCAGGGACAAGGATTCTATTCAAGACTGTTCTTGGTACCCAGAAAGGACAAAGCCTGGAGACCAATACTGGACCTATCGATTCTAAACACATATCTGGATATTCCAAAATTCAAAATGTTGACGATACAGCAGCTTCTGCCCATGTTGGGTAAGAAGACTTGGCTTGTGACCTTAGATCTAAAAGAGGCATACCTGCATGTCCTAATCAGACAAACATGCAGAAGATGCGGCAGATTCAAAACTGGCTCAATGCACTACCAATTCGCTGCACTGCCCTTTGGCTTATCTACTGCGCCCAGGGTCTTCACAAAGTGCCTGGCACCAGTAATTGCATTTTGCAGACAAAGAGGAATACAAATATATCCTTACTTGGCCGACTGCCTTATACAAGTGGAGAACAAGGACATTCTACTACAGCATCTGGCGTTTGTAAAGAGATTGCTAACAAGTCTAGGGTACACAGTAAACGAAAAGAAATCAAAACTCGAACCCTCTCAAGAGATAATATTCCTGGGTACTAGCTTAAATACAACTGCCCAGATGGCTTATCTCACGCCAGACAAGCACAAACAACTGACTTAATTCCAAAATGTTGGGAACAAAGACCCAGTAAATTCTGCAGGCTTTGGGTTTCATGGCATCCTACATTCTGCTTATTCCATATGCAAGACTGCGTATGAGGAAACTTCAATGGTATCTAAAAAGTGTTTGGACTCAACATTGCCACAGCCTGGAAACAATAATTACCTTCATTCCCTGCCTGCAACAGGAGTTTCGATGGTGGATAAAAGCCTGTCACCACAACACGGGACAGCCATTCACCTTACCCACAGCCAGGCAGACATTGACAACAGATGCATCAGATTATGCCTGGGGAGCCCATATGGCAGGAAGATGTATTCAGGGCACATGGTCCGCAAGTCAAATGCATCTACATATCAATCAAAAAGAGATGCTTAGCTGTTCAGAATGCCCTGACAGCCTTCAAGGATCTTCTTCATCCAGGACAACTGCTAATAAAGACGGACAATACCACAGTCATGTGGTACATGATTGCCCATACATGTCAAGCAGAGTGCCTCTTTGGAGCTCTTCAAGAGGAACCTTGACGATTGGATGGGAGAAAGAAAATTCACCCCAGGGATCACGTCAGTCGCCCTGCTAGACAGGGGTCCAGGAAAGTAAATAATGTGGGAAGAAATAGCCAGGGAATTGTTATGGCTAGGCTTGTATAGGCCCTAGGGCTGATAGCCTAGTACCAACCTATGAACCTATGAACATAAACAAGCAGGGAGGCACACATTCCTACCTCCTCTGCAGGCTAGCCATGAACTTGTGGGATACAGCATTGACTTACCAAGTACATCTGCAAGCACAATTCCTGCCAGGAAGGACAGATACTCTGGCAGACGAACTAAGCAGAAACCTAATGGATCCCCACGAGTGGAAATTGGATCCACAAGTATTCAGCATGATAACAAGGACCTGGGGATGCATGGACATAGACCTCTTTGCCTCTCCTCACAATTACCAACTGCAAAGATTCTGCACAAGGACTTATCACAAGCTAGCATGGAAAGTGGGTGCTCTGTCTTTCAACTGGAAAAATCTAACAGTATATGATTTTCCTCATCTGCCTCTTCTCTCCAAGGTACTCCTCAAGGTCAGACAAGAGAAACCCATTATGATACTGATTGCCCCAGACTGGCCCCGCCAGGACTGGTACCCAATCCTAAAGAGCTTGTCTCAATGCCCACCTTGGACATTACCCTCAAATCCTTCACTTATTGACTCAACAAGACAGTCAGATACTACACAGCCAACTCAAGACCTTAAACCTGGCAGCATGGCGGATAATGTAGCCTCTCAAGGCACACCTCTCTCTAAAGCAGTGATGGATGATGTTTTGGAGGCCAGGAGGCCTAGCACCTGGAAATCTTATGCAGAAAAATGGAAGAGATTCTGTGCTTGGAACCAGGCACAAGGTTTTGATACGACTGTTCGAAATATTCCTCAGATTTTGCAATACTTAACTGAGATGCTGGCGAAGGGCCTTTCTTTTTCATCACTTAAAATTCATGCCTCTGCCATTTCAGCTCATTACAATACAGAACCACCTATTTTTTCTCATTCATTACTAAGGCAGTACCTCAGAGGGGCCAAAAGCATAAGACCCCCTAGGAGAGCACCAATACCAGCAATGGACCTAAACTATGTTTTGGAAAAACTTACACTGCCTCCGTTTGAGCCAGCGTCTGCAGCCGATATAAAATTCTTATCCTGGAAAACAGGTCTGCTCCTAGCAATAACCTCCGCTAGGTGAGTCTCAGTTACAGGCACTTATGACTGTGGAACCCTTTATCATTTTCCATACTGACAGGGTTTCTCTGAGAACAAACCCTACATGTATGCCTAAGGTAGTCTCCAGTGTGGCCCTTAACCAAACAATTCATTTGCCTACCTTTTATCCAAACCCACAGAATAAGGGTGAGAGAATTCTGCATTCTTTGAACATTCACAGACAGCTATGCTTCTACTTGGACAGAACCAAAGCTATAAGAAAGACTGAACAGCTTCTAGTGTCATATGCAGCAGCATCATAAGGAAGGCCTCTCTCAAAGCAGACTATTTCAAAGTGGATAGGCCACTGTATTCGTTTCTGCTATTCACATCATGGCAAATCAGTGCCTAAGGACATTAGGCCACATTCAACCAGAGCAGCAGCCACTTTAGCAGCCTTCCTCAGATGAGTACCAACCAAAGACATCTGAGAGGCTGCAACTTGGAGTTCAGTGCATACTTTTACAAAGCACTGTCACTTACCTCTCTACTCCAAATCCAGGGTAGGCTTTGCCACTGCAGTTCTGCAGGGCCTGATAGCCTCTCCTAATCCTATTTAGCACCAGCCTCCCAAACTTAGCTTTGGGATTCAACACAATTGTAATGACTGCAACAGTGAAACACGATGAACATAGTACAGTTGTGTACCTACCATAAATGTAGATGTTCGAGTGTATTCCGTATTGCAGTCCAGGTTACCCTCCCTCCATACCCCCTTTCTTTGCTGGGATTTATCTGTACTTCTCTATCCTATACAACCTATGTGGTGTATTTGCTTGTAGATGAAGGAAAAGTTGTTTTATGTGCATGCGTGCTTTTTGGCATAATTTAGCCTACCATTTTTGGGGCACCTGACATCTGTGGCAAGAAAAACTGAAGAAAATGGCGTCTGCTGCATCTTTTATACCCCTGTCACACTGACGTCAGGGAGGAGGTGACAGCAACGAACGCCAGACCTAGACTTTGAATTCAGGCCGACTGGGGTAGCCTGCCAGCAGGATAACTCAATTGTAATGACTGCAACAGTGAATACACTCGAACATCTACATTTATGGTAGGTACACAACTGTACTTTGTGTCTGGATCATGTTATCTTTTCTCTGCCTTACTCTTTGGTCTATCCAGTGAACCAGGAGTGGTCACAAGGTGTCTAGCTTCAGTCATAACTCAATGCAGGCTAGAGAATGTCCACAGTTTTACATATTTAGATGATTTGCTTAACTTTGCCGAATCTTTCTGGTGGTTTTCCACTCTGACTTTGGTCACTTTAAGGAAATACCTCAGGATATTGGGTCTCATGGCATTTGTGATTTTCTTGATACCACTGGCAAGACTTCACATGAGAAAGATACAATGGTATCTGAAATCTCTTTGGTCCCAGCATCAACAGCCTTTATCACTTCAAATCTCAAATTTGTCAGAAGAGAAATATTTTGGTGGAGACCACATATATCCTTAAATCCAGGTCTCCCAATTCTCCTCCCTTCTTCAAAGCAGTTGGTCACCCGTACACTTCAGACTTTGCTTGGGAAGCAGTTTCAGGAGGGATAAAAGCGCAAGGGGTGTGGGAAATCAAGAGATAGGCACAAGCACATAAATATCAAGGATATGCTTGCCCTGATCAAGGTAATCAATTGTCTGAACCATCTTTGGTCCCTGGGATCTCTTCAACTGGTTACAGACAATACCACAATCATGTGGTACATCAACAAGCAAGGGGGAACCTGGTTGTATCCCCTTTGCAGATTAGCCATATTAGCTTGGGATATAGCTTCACAGCACAGTCTCAACTCTACAGCCATCTTACATTCCATCAGATTAAAATTGCATGACAGGCAAGCTGAGCAGGACCAGGCCAGACCCTTACAAGTGGAAAGTAGATCAGATTATCTTCCAAGGTTTGATCTGTCTGTTGGGAGTTCCTCTAGTAGACCTCTTTGCTTCATGTCTTTACAATTAGCTGCCATGATTCTGTTCCAGGGCTCTATGCATGCTTCCCCCCCTTTCCATTAATATCAAGGGTACTTATGAAGATTCAGAAGGAATACCCCAAGGTCATTCTGGTGACTCCATTCTGGCCCAGGCATCCATGGATGTTCTTCGTGTTTCACTGTTGCAGTCATTACATTTGGGGTTATATGCTTGCAGGTAGCCCTCAGTCGGCCTGATTATCAAAGTCTTGGGTCCTGTGTCAGTTGCTGTCTCATCTTCCATGACGTCAGGTAGTCAGGGATATAAAGCATGCAGCCGATGCCATTACATCAGTCTTTCTTGCCGTGCAGTGCCCGAAGCAGAAGCAGTTCGTAAGTGCCGGTCGGCCTACTCTTGAAATTTTCATTTTCGAATTTCAGATCTGAAGTCTTCAACTAAGCTAAGTACCCCTATTGGGGAACCTTTTTCTTGCTCTAAACTCATGTCAGTAAAAGTTAACAGTTGTATTTCTTGTGGAAAGCAAATACCTCATAAAGATTTGTATTCGTTGTCTGTTTGGTGCCTTATTCAAACCTCAAACTATTCGTCATCAGTTCATTTTCGCTTCTAAATATTTTGGTACTTGGTTCAATTATCCAGAAATGGTTTCGGTAAGCCACCCGACTACCGACATTCCGAAAAAACACAAAGATAAAGACAGACCACATAGGTCCAAAGTTGCTGACGACGCTTCTCCTAAGCTAGTCGCCAGTTCGCCGGTACTCTGTGAGATGCTTTCGCAGCCCCTGATACCTGTTACTTCAGATTCGCAGGCCTCTACTGAGACACATTCGGAGTCCGGTATGCCGCGAGATTCTTCTTCGACTGTATAACCTGTGGATGTCTCTACCTTGGATGGGTCTGGAGCCGCTGTGCAGGCACCGGCTTCTGAGTGTGTATTCAGGCCTATTGACTTGCATATTAAACCGATGCCATCTTCTTCTTCAAGGCCTAAAACTCGATCTATGCCTAGAAAACTGATGCTCAGGCCGCATTTTCAGGCCCCATATGCCTAAAAAAACAAATGATAAGAATGGCTGAAGACCTTATTACTCTAATCAGGGGAAGCCACCCTTCTCCCTCTAAGAGACCTATTACTGATTTTCCTTCTGATTATTCTGATCAGGATTCTGAAATTTCTGTTTTCTCTGACTAGGAGTTGCTCTTATCTACCTATGAAGATTCGGATGCAGAGGACTCCATTCCTGCTGCTGTCAATTGGTCTGTACTTAGAAGGCATGCTTGGCTTAAGTAGCAATCTTTGCTAGATCATGTTAAGGCTAAATTACTAGATGCTCCCTTAAACCAGGACTGCCTGTTTGGCAACAAAGCAGAAGTAGTATTTAAAAAGATGGAGGAAAAAGCTAAATATATGCAAACTGTTAAAGATTTCCTGCAAGTACAACCTCCCAGATTTAGTAGGCACTGGCCTTCTAAGAATTGGTCCTTACCTGTCTCTTCCAGGCCTTCTCAGTCCAAACCCAGAACCAGCAGAACACCAAGGCTTCAGTCCCAATGTACTCACAGGCCTAAGCAGTGGGGGGCTCCCACTTCCAAAGCTGGAATTAGTAAGATACCCCCTGTGGTAAACTGTCACAGTAACTTAACTTTAAACCATCCAAGCCCTGCTCAACTGACTCTTCCTTTAGGGGGGAAAGATCACCCTGCATGCAAAAAAACTGGGAACTCATTACCCAAGACAAATGGGTTTTAAATGTAGTTTCCCAAGGATAATGATTCCACTTCCAATCCTTACCTACCCCAAACGGCTGGCCAGACCTACCCCCAAATCAGTGGGCAGAGGCTCAAAAGCAAGTTCTATCTCTTCTTAGTATCAGGGCTATTCAACCTGTCCCAGAAGAAGAATGGGACAAGGTTTCTACTCAAGACTTTTCCTGATACCCAGAAAAGACAATTCCTGGCATCCTATCCTGGACCTGTCTATCCTAAACAAACACTTTTTTGGTAATCCCAAATTTCAAAATGCTAACTCTTCATCAGCTGCTTCCTATGCTAGGCTAAAATGCCTGGTTGGCAACACTGGATTTAAAGGAAGCCTTACCTGCACATCCCAGTAAGGGAATCTTGCAGAAGATACCTATGCTTCAGAGCAGGCTACTTGCACTATCAGTTCTCTGCACTGCCCTTTGGCTTATCTACTGCGCCCAGGGTATTCACAAAGTGCCTTCCTCCAGTCATTGCATTTTGCAGGTAAAGAAATATTCAAATATACCCATACCTGGACGATTGTCTAATTCAGGCAGAAAGCCAGGACATATACTATTAAATCATCTGACATTTGTAAAGAAATTACTATCTTCTCTAACTTATGGTACACCATAAATGAAAAGAAATTACATCTAGTACCCTGCCAACAAATTGTATTCATGGGAGCAAGCTTGAATACAACTTTCCAGATGGCATACCTCATGCCAGAGAAACAAGTTCATTTGACAGCCTACTTCAGCTACTGGCCACAAAGACCCAGCTATCTGCAAGGAAAATACTGCAAGCCCTGGGGTTCATGGCCTCTTGCATTCTACTAATTCCATATGCAAGACTGCATTTGAGGAAACTACAATGGTGTCTAAAAAGCCTACGTTGCCAACTTTCTCAGGACCTAGAATCAATGATTCCTATCATAACTTGTCTAAAGACAGAGTTCCTTTGGTGGGCAGAGGCCTGCCACCAAAACAAGGGACTGCCATTCATTCTACCCCCTGCCGCCCAAACCCTAACAACAGACACATCAGACTATGCATGGGGGGCTCACTTGGCAGGGCAGTGCATTCAGGGTAAATGGAACCCGAGTCAAATGCACCTGCATATCAATCAAAAAGAAATGTTAGCTGTACAGAATGCTCTGACAGCTTTCAAGGACCACATTCTTCCAGGACAATTATTGGTAAAGACATACAACACCACTGTTATGTGGTACATAAACAAGCAGGGGGGAACCCATTTATACCCCCCCCTGCAGACTTAGCCATGCCTCTGTGGAACACAGCCTTGAGCTACCAAGTGCACCTACAAGCTCAATTCCTGCCAGGCAAGCTAAATACACTGGCAGATGACCTAAGCAGAAATCTCATGGATCCACACAAGTGGAAACTGGAACCAGAGACATTCAGTATTTTGAGAATCAAATGGGGGAACCCAGAGATAGACCTGTTTGCCTCCCCTCAGAACTACTAATTGGAAAAATTCTGCATAAGGACTTCACACATACAAGCTTGGAAAGTGGATGCCCTGTCCTTCAGCTGGAAAAAAACATCAGTTTGTGCCTTTCCCCCGCTGCCTCTCCTCTCCAAAGTGCTACTAAAGATCAAACAGGACAAACCAAGGACAATAGTTATTGCACCATACTGGCCACACCAACACTGGTACCCCCTCTTGCGCAGTGTGTCACTTCTGGAACCATGGCACCTGACTCAGACCCCTGCCCTGCTGTCCCGGCAGGAGGGCCAGATTCTGCACCCACAGCTTCAAACCCTGAACTTTGCAGCCTGGCTAATTACATGACTTCTCCTTTACTATCCCTCAGTAAGCAGGTGATGTATGTCATTCTGGAGGCAAGGAGGCCTAGTACTAGAAACTCTTATGCTGAAAAATGGAAGAGATTCTGTTCCTGGAACAAAACACAAGGGATGGACACAACTGTACCCAACTTACCGCTCATTCTTCAATACTTAACTGAGATGCTTCACAAGGGCCTTTCCTTTTCTTCCATCAAAATTCATGCCTCCGCCATCTCAGCTCATTTCAATACAGAGCCACCCCTCTTCTCTCATCCACTGCTGAAGCAATTCCTCAGAGGGGCAAAAAACTTAAGACCACCCAGGAGAGCCCCTACTCCAGCCTGGGACCTTAACTTTGTATTGGAAAAGCTCACTCTACCTCCCTTTGAGCCAGCTGCAAATGCAGAGTTATGGCCAAGGTGGTATCCAATGTGGCCCTTAATCAGTCCATTTATTTGCCAACCTTCTTTTCTAATCCACCGAACAAAAGGGAACAAGTACTGCCCTCTTTGGATGTGCACAGACAACTTAGATTTTACTTGGACAAGACTAAGCCTCTCAGGAAATCTGAACAGCTGCTGGTTGCATTTGTTGCAGGGGCAGAGGGGAAGGCCATTTCAAAGCTAACCATTTCTAAGTGGATAGGCCATTGCATTAATTTCTGCTATAAGCATCCTAGAAAACCTATCCCACAGAGGATAAGACCACACTCAACCAGGGCTGCATCTTCCTCTACAGCCTTTCTCAGAGGTGTCCCTACCAGGGACATCCAAGAAGCTGCTACTTGGAATTCTGTACATACCTTCACCAAGCATTACCACTTGCCAATTTTTTCTAAATCCAGAGATGGTTTTGCCACTGCAGTCTTGCAGGGCCTTATAGCTTATAGGAACTTCAGGACCTCAAACGTTTATTGGTCTCACCAGTTCCAAAATTCTATAGGAACTACCCTGCTAAACCCTACTTTGTTAGGAGAGCACCTCAAAACACAGAAAAGGGTCTAGAAAAACTTTATCCCCCAGGACTGCCTCTTCCCAATTCCCCCCCAGGCAGCCCTTTCCAGGCAGAACAGATAATGCATGACTGTCTAAACCACCTTCCCCTCTCCACCCACCTCTGTCACTGTCTACCTCTTTGCAGCATATCACTTCAGACCACTGGGTCTTATAAGTAGTGGAAAAAGGGTACTTTATGACCTGACAGGAAAAACCCGTACCAAAAGATATTCCCTTCCCTCAAAAAAAACCCAGCTCCGCCTTATATCCCAGATCATCCAAGATTTACCATCACATGGTACCATAGAAAGCATTTCTGCAGGCCAAGAGGGTCAAGGGTTTTACTCCAGACTCCTCCTGCTCCCAAAAAAGGAGGGCTCTTGAAGGCCTATACTGGACCTGTACCTGTTAAACCCCTTTCTGCAGGTATCTTCCTTCCACATGCTATCCCTTCAGACACTTCTTCCACTGCTGCCACCCAGTGCTTTCATGGCCACTTTGGACCTGAAGGAGGCTTACGTACATATCCCCATCCACCTAGACTGTGGGAGATTTCTACATTTTGCTGTGCCTTCTTCGCACTTTGTTTGCTACTTTGCCCTTTGGTTTATCTGCAGCACCAAAGGCCTTCACAAAGTGTGTAGCCCCAGCAGTAGCCTACTGCCAAACAAAAGGCATACACATTTACCCTTATCTGGATGACCTCCTAATCCTAGCAGAAGAGGCAAATATTCTCAGGACTCCAAACCACAATATAGAAGCAAAATTAATCCAAACGACAAAGCCAGTAGATTTTTCCTTTTATTAAAACACACCAAAACCTCTCTAGCGCCTCGGCTTAACAGCCTTCCAGGAGATAATACAAACAGAGAAAAACATCTCTTATAAAGATGCATTAATTACATAAAAATTCATCAATCAAACAATTAACCAATTTTACCAACACTTTATAATAAAAACTTCCAATTACATTCCTGATTTAATCCACCAGGAGTTAAAGTATTATACTTTAAAATAAAAACTGCTTCCTTAGACAGTAATCTATTTTTTAAACACAGTGTTTATTGCTGAAACTTGTTCCAAGATACTGCCTTTTAAACCTTCACATGACCCTACATGTATTTCATTAAAATGAGTGGCTATAGGGCTTTCTAATTTTTTATTCTTAACATCACGAATATGCTCTTGTAGCCTAACCTTGGGTTATTTTGAAGTCACCTTTTTGTATAGGTTAGATTTTTTAAGAAATACGTGACTCATTATTTTAGGTTCATAGATGATTTAATTTTTTATGTAAAGGAGGTAGGGAATTTATAATTACTTTTGTGAATTTGTTGAATTCTAATCCACTAGGTTTGAAATTTGAAGGTTTACAAAGTGGAAATTCAATTATTTTTAGATGTGATTTTAAAAGGAAATGTAGAACAAAGAAAAATGAACACTAGGATACATAGAAAATTTGATGGTGGACACTTTGCTGGATGGACGTAGTTGCCACCCGGCACATATTATGAATTCTTTACCATACGGGGAATTACTAAGAGTCAGCAGGCTTTGTAATGAGTCTGATATCTTCGAGAGAGAAATTCTAAATTCCTGCTGGATGTTTAAAAATAGGGGGTATACTATAGAAGTAATTAGAAAAGCCTTAGAAAAATGATGTTGGACAGAAATGGATATTAAAAACAAGAATCAATATAATAGTAGTTCATTTCATGAAAAATCAAATGTGTAATAAAATTTATTTTGTTACATCACGTAATGTACTCTCTGATGATATTATAGCAGTTATAAAATATTGGTCGTTTTTGAGAGAAGGAAGATACATATTGAATAATGTATGGCATTCACCTTTGATTTCTTTTAAGAGAGGTCGTAACCTAAAAGATGTGTTAGTTAATGCTAGCTTCTCTTTACCAAATATTAATATAAGTCATGAAATTAGTAGGGTTGGTACGTGGGCATATGGAAATTGTTCTGTTTGTCCATTTATAGTGAAATATTTTGATAAAATTAATGGTGTAAAATATAGACTAGTAACAGAGTATACTTGTAATGCAGTGGGTATTTTTTATGCTCTTAAATGCCCTTGTAATTTATTTTATATTGGTGGTGTTTCAAGGTTAGGCTACAAGAGCATATTTGTGATGTTAAGAATAAAAAAATAGAAAGCCCTGTAGCCACTCATTTTAATGAAATACATGGAGGGTCATGTGAAGGTTTAAAAGGCAGTATCTTGGAACAAGTTTCAGCAATAAACACTATGTGTTTAAAAATAGATTACTGTCTAAAGAAGCAGTTTTTATTTTAAAGTGTAATACTTTAACTCCTGGTGGATTAAATCAGGAATGTAATTGGAAGTTTTTATTATAAAGTGTTAGTAAAATTGGTTAATTGTTTGATTGATGATTTTTTATGTAATTGATGCATCTTTATAAGAGATGTTTTTCTCTGTTTGTATTATCTCCTGGAAGGCTGTTAAGCTGAGGCGCTAGAGAGGTTTCGGTGTGTTTTAATAAAAGGAAATATATACTGGCTTTGTCGTTTGGATTAAATACTCTCAGGACTCACCTGCAGTTCACTATCTCCCTCCTTCAGAGTCTGGGGTTTACTCTCAACATAGCAAAATCTTCCCTCACTCCATCCCAAGACCAAACCTTCTTGGGCTGCAGGCTAAGGACAGACCTGATGAAGGCCTTCCTTCCTCAAGACAAGGTCCGTTTCCTAAACAGCTACTTCCAGGAACTACTTCTTATCAACCACATCTCTGCCAGGCAATTCCTCTGTCTTCTAGGCTTCATGGTAGCTACTCTTCCTATGTTACTCCTTGCCAGGTTGCAAATGAGGAAGTTCCAGTGGTGCTTGAAAAATATCTGATCTCAACACAATCTGCTCTTTGTATCCTTTCACCCTCCGACATTTCAGGTGCCCGTCCTGCCCTGCCTGAAAACAGTTTAGGTGGTGGATCAGTGTGAGGGAAATTACTGCTCTTGCTCTAAAGACCTTTCTTCCTCTATTACAACCAGATCCCCTTCAAGTCTTCACAGACAACAGCACTGTGATGCCATACATCAACAAGCAGGGGGGACCAGATTATACTTACTGTGCAGGCTAGCAAAACAGGCATGGGAGTTGACCACCCAGTACAGTGTCACACTGCAGGCGGTCTACATCCCATTTCAGGACAATCATCAGGCAGATGTCCCCAGCAGATCATTCTCTCAACATCACAAATGGATGGTTACCCAGAGATGTTTTCTTAGACATTGTTCACCGATGCGGCACCCCAGAGATAGATCTGTTTGCCTCCCATCAGAACAGACAGTGTCCGCTATTCTGCTCCAGACTACCCTTCCCACTAATGTGGAAGATGCATGCCTTTTCGATTCCTTGTAAGGGGCTTTTCCTTTATGCCTTTCCCCTCTTCCCGCTCATTCAGAAGGTCCTGCTGAAAATTCAAAAGGACAAACCAAAAATCTTGATGGTGACCCCCCTATTGGCTAAGGCAGCATTTGGTGACCCCCCTATTAGCTAAGGCAGCATTGGTTCCCCATTCTTCTGTTTCTTGCCAAGGGCAATCAGCATAAGTTGCCTCACAACAGAAGGGATCCCTTATTATCCTTATCTGGAAGCCCTCAGCCTAACCCTGTGGGAGATAAACTTCTGATCCCTTTCAGATATCTCTATTCTGAGGATGTGCTGTCTGTCCTGCAGGAGGCCAGGAAACATATTACCAGGAGATCCTACGTATCAAAATGAAAAAGGTTCTCCAGTTGGTGTCTTTAAAGGCAACTAGACCCCTTCCAAGCAGACATTCCTCTAGTCCTAGCCTATGTGTGTGAGCTCCTAAAATCAGAACTTTCATACTCTTCAGTGAAAGTCCATTTGTCAGCCATTTCAGCCTGCTTCACCTATTGATCCCACTCCTGTTGTCGAGATTGGAGGTGAAATGTTTTCTTAAGGGGATTCTCCACATCAGACCACCAAGAAAACCTATCCCTCCTCCATGGGACATGACCTGCATACTGGAGAAACTTCCCACTGCCGCCTTTGAACCGTCAGCTTTTTCACTTTAAAGATGTGTACCTGGAAGACTGTCTTGTTAGTAGCCCTTACTTCAGCTAGGAGAGTCTCTGAACTGCAAGTACTCATGGCCACTCCACCCTACACTGTCTTCCACAAAGACAGGGCAACTCTAAGGACCGATCCCTCCTTTTTTGCACAAAGTGGTCAATGTACTGTCCCTTAACCAGTCTAGCCATTTATGCACCTTTTTCCCTTCACCACATAATGACAGTGAGAGAGTGTGCCATTCCCTGGATCTTCATAGACAGCTCAGGTTTTATTTGGACAAGACCAAAGACATTAGAAAGTCCAATCTGCTCTTTGTATCCTTTCACCTCAGGACCCTGGGGAAAGCTGTATCCAAACACAGTATCCTCCTGGATATGCAAAACTATTACCGTTAGTTACTCACTCTTTCCATGGTAAACAGTTACCCCACTGCTCTGGTTGAGCAGCCACATGGTCCTCTGTACATACCTTCACCAAGCATTATAAATTGGACAAGATCTGCAGAGCCAGGGCAGGATTTGCAAGAGCCATCCTCCAAGGTTTCCTGGAGACTGCTACCTCTTCCTCCATCCTTTTACCTGCTTGAACTGTGGTACTCTCCCACAAGTGAGAATACTGCAACATGGGAATAGAAGGACATAGATTAGTTGTGTAAAATCTTACAGTAACCATAGACGTCTTTCTCTTCCATGTTGCAGTATTCCTTCCCTCCCTCCTATCCACCTTTATAAACTTTTCCCTGTCTGAATGGCATTCTTCCTGTTTTCCTTAAACTGTTGTCCGACTGGGCAGTCAGTTCTGAGGTCTGTGCTTGCAGACATCACATGTAAGGCCCACAGTTTATGGCTGTGCATGTGACATCCCACACACCCGGCAGGAAACAGGCTTAAGCTTTGGCATAGGAGCTGGACATTCGGGTTGCCTGAGGAGAAGGATCCCACAAGTCAGAATGCTGCAACATGAAAGAGAAGGACATATATGGTTATGGTAAGATTTTCTTTCAGGGTGTAAAATGAATTTTCATCCTTCCCTTTCTTTTCCATAATATAAGAGAAAGTATCTGTTTATGCCTGTACTGTCATGGAGAAGAGAGGGGGGGAAGTGTAAGCCACTGAAAGGCTAAAATGGCCGTTTCAAAAAAAAAAAAATAGGAGGTAAAAGTAAAGGAAATCCTGGAGTGGCAGGCCTTTCCTCTAGCAAGTAGCAACCATGACTGTACTGAGTCCCTCTGTCACTCCCCCACCCTACACCAGCTCAAAAGTTCTCAGGCCACCCCCTACCAGGATTACTGGGATGATGTCTCTGCACCTTTTGGTCTGGCCAGTATTAAAAGAGATAAATGAGTACTTTGTATGATTGCAAAATAATACAGGCTGCAGTGAGGAAAGACTGCCACACATGACAGGGATTCCTGTTGTCCGAGAAGACCAAAAGCATCTAGTGTATATTGTTATCCAAGAGCTTCTAGAGCATGGTTAATAGAGTCAGTTCTCATATCAGAAAGGAATAAAAGGTTATAATTTTGTTGGCAGTAGTGTAACAGATAGCAGTTTGCCTTTGATGCTGGAAGGCCTGAAGGCTGTGGGTTCTATTCCCACTCCAGGTGATTGGATTGCTAACACTCCAGTGCAACATGGGGGGGGGGGGTGCTGCAGTCCTGATTGTGTCGTCCTTCATATGAGACAGTAAACTGTGGTTCCATCTGCTTGATTTGGTAGTAGCTCAGGTGTATGTAAAAAATCCCACAGCACCTAATAAAAAGGTGAAAAGAAGGGGGAATTTCCCCAGTGGCCTGGCCAAATACCCCTTCTAGTAATATAAATACCTCTTTGGGTTTCCTTTGAAAAGTGTCCAGTAACCTAACGGTACTAACATGGTCAACAAAAGATATGGATGGATGAATAAAATATTCCAGACTCTGTCTCCAGAAAAGATGGACCCTGGAGACCCTTTCTTAGACCTCTCAAGATTAAACACCTATCTAAGAGTTCCACAATTCCTGTTGTGTCTACTGTTTACCCAAACACTGATGGTTACCATACAGTAGATTTAAAGGGTGCTCTGCTTCACAATCCAATCCACAAGGATCACAGGTGTTTCTCATACTTGAAGCAATAAACTTGCATTGTCAGGTTACCTCCTTGCTGTTATTTTTGACCACTGTTCCCAGGGCGCTTGCCATGCCTGTCTGCAGCAACAGATGCATCTGATCTGGTCTGGGTGGCATTCACAGGACCTCAGTGTACAGGTGTATGAAATTCTGCCCAGAAAAAAGAAACTTGTCAGTGAAAAAAAGTGTTGACGTTGATTCAGTCTATCAAAGTTCTCATTCAAATATGGATGGAGTGGAGGGCGGGGGATGTCTTGCAAGAAGTACTGTATTGTGATACAGAACAAGCAGAATAGGATCGGATCCTAATTTTGATAGCTCCACCTGTGACTGAAATAATATTGCTTTTCTGTGGTGTGGAAGATGAACAAAGAATGATCTTTGCAGCTCCCCCCTCCATAGCTTACTTACTGAACAGGAAGTAACACTGCTACACTCAAACCTTAAAAAAAAAAAAAAAAAAAAAACTCAACCCAGCAGGGGTCCACAACAAGATGTCTATTCACAGCCCTCTGAATGCAGACTCATCAGTCCAAATGGATAGATAAAAATGTGTTTAATGAACTAAACAAAACATTTGCTGGGAGTAAGTTGTCCTATGCCCCCCACACCATCATACTTAAATATATTCAACTCCAGTGTCCACAGGCCATTGAAAAAAAGAGAACTGCACTGCAGGGGTTGAAAACAGTAGCTACACAGACTATGATCTTGCAGTTACTTCATCTACCAGGAGGTAACATATGGAAAAATGCAACTTGAAAATGTGGAATCTGTAAGTCAGTGGCTGACCACTTCTTCTGACGATATGCAAGATAAACCACCTAGCAGTCTGGAAGTTATAATCCTAATTCTGCACTTTGCTTCTTTTTGCCTAAGAAGTTCTTTGATGCTTGGAAGCCAGCTATGAGGTTATCTTACTTGACCAAATGGAAATGATTTTTCTTTATCCTCCTCCCATTAAACCCCTCGCTATCCAACCTCCACAAGACAGCCTTGGGGCTGTACTGCTTGCACCCAGTAAGCCTATTCATTCCATAGGGGTTGGAGCTTGGCATCTCTGGGCTGGACAAGAGCCACATGGTCCTTTCTTTCCTGCCTAGGAAACCATTTTTGGACACTTGTTCCCACAGGAACAAGAGTCTAGTGGTAGGGAGTGGCCTAGCTGCAAGTCCTGTGGAACAGTTTATCCGTCCCTTCCTATGCTGCTCATGACATGACATTTTTTGCCTTTTGGGGAGAGGAGGCATGCATTCTGCCACCCACACTTCATCAAGAGAACTTCTGCCTGACACTGAGCAAACCAGCATGGCCTCTCTTACAAGCTCATAGCATACCTAGCCCTCTGCTAGGTTTTGCCACTGCTACAGGCCAAGCAGCCTTTCTTCTTCTGAGAATGAATGAGCTGGTATTGACCTCTCAGTCTCATCCTTACATGCCCATTCACACACATGCTCATTGCATTAATCAGCTAACCACGTGGGCCATAGTTATGGCTTTATCCTCCTGTACCATGGGGCTGATTGACTAGATTTTTCTCCTGGTGGAAGAAATGTAGATACCACATGGGACAGTCTGTATTCAACGAGCCCTTAACAGGTCATTATGACAAGGGTTTATATTTTGTCTTATTCAAGGTGTACTTTTCTGCAATATCCGCTTGCTTGCTTCTGAAATTTCCATTGGTGTCATTCTAGGGAGGGTAGATTAAACAGTGATCTGGTTTTCCTCTCTGTGCTAGTGGACAGACATGTTATATTGACACTTTTACTTCAAAAAGGAACTGAAGGTGGTGTAGGTTGCTTTCCCTTTTCCTTCAAGCACCCAGCTGCTATCTTTAGTAAGGGATGAAGACCAGTGCCACACTAGAATGGGATAATTAGAGCTGGATAGACGGGTGTTTGCAGTGATCCTAACATTTGAGTACCTACTCTTATGGAGAATATGGTGTAACACAGCTGTACTACTTTCAAGGAGAGGCCACTGTAACAGTAAATCATTCATTTTTTTTCCTATTCACTTAAGAAAGCTCTACATAGTTGTGTTAGAACTGTTTTATTAGTTTGTGACACACTTTTATATTTGTTTATTGCAACAAGATTATTTTGTACTAAACACAGTTACTTGCCTAGTTGCAATTTTTCTGAGGATCAGAAGGTGCTAGGGGAACAGAAATAAACATTTCACCTCTTTGAAACTGCTGGTTTGGTGAATTTCTTCTGAAAAAAATATTTCACCTTGTGACAGACACCCTTACCTGTAGGGTCTTGGATCTTTGAGTTATTTTCTGCAGGGAAACTGTAGCTGGTGGTTATATCCCAAAAGATGTATCAGAATTTTCCTTGAGCCATTTGTGTTCCTTTTTTCAGGTGTAGAAATCTAGGAGGTGGAATCCGTTTACATCCTGAATGTGTGTATTGCCACCTCAGGTTTACCAGAAGCAAGCTCATGAGTTTAGGAAGACTAAAAAGTTGCCCCTCTCATTTGCTCTTTGGACTGAAGGGCTGACATTTGACTAGTAAACCCATTCTAAGTGGATTGCAGATTTTGCTTTTGCCATCACATAACTAACCACCCACTGGAAAACTACTGTCAAAGGGCCTTCAACCAGGATCACATCTGCTTCCCATTGCTTTCTTTAACATCGTCTCTGTTGCAGATACTTATGCCAGGGCCACTTTGTTGTTTGCCCACACATTTTCCAACACTGTTGCTTGGACAGCGACTCCAGAATTGGGGCTATTTCAGTGCATTATTACATTAGGACTCTGCTGTCTTAGCTTTTCCTGTGTGTATGTCCTGTTGCCTCCTACCTTGTTGGTGGTTTTTACTGGTGGGATTCATCGCAGCTGTATACCATTCGCTACAGCTGCTGTCAATATAGTCTTACCTTATTAGCTGTTTTGCAAAGGGATTCCTTATCAGTGGGTTACTAACATCCTCTTTTCACTTGTATCTGGAGTGGTCCTCTAAGTGGTGGCTTCTGTTGAAATTCCATATAAATCTGGCAAGTTTATATATTTTTCTAACACTGTGGACATGTCTTCATTGTTATTCTTGATTTGTAGAATGTGATGTCTTTCTTTTCCTGTGTTGCAGTATTCATAACCTGAGCGATTACCTGCCTAGGTGACCTGAACATACGGCCAGTATACAAAGCAGTTTTGCTGCTGCTTGGTACATGCGACTTTGCACATAGCAAGGCAGCCAGCGTAGGCCATAAAGGTGACGTCAGTATGTGTCATTCTTCAGAACTTGTCTGCCTCCAGGCTAAACACCATCTTTTACCATTTGTCTAATCATCTACTGTTTGCTGTTTTCAGACAAGTGCCCTGTTGGGCAAAATATTTGTTCCTTTTTTGCTGCTGCATGTTTTTTGAGGTTAATGTCATCTAGGAAAGGCAAGTGCCTTTGTGGATATCATATTTCGCGCAAAGATAGCCACGATCAGTGTTTGTTTTGCTTAGGGTCCAATGCATGATTTGCCAGGCATTCGTCCCCAAAATGCTTCACAGTCATTTGTCAGCTTTTAATATTTACATCAAGATTCAGCATCTTAAAAGGCTAGCTTTTGGTATGGAGGGAACTACAGGTCCATCTGGTGAGTCACTGAAGAAGGCCAAAAAATTCAGGCTTGAATCTTTGACTGGGCCTCTGGATCCAGACATTCCTGTCAAGGCCAGTGTAGGCCCAGACCTGTTCAGTCTCTGGTTCCCAACTTGCAGCGTGTACCATTTCAGAAGCCATTAGGGAGGGTGCCACTAGCACGTCTGCAGAGGCATTGCAGACATCCATTCAGGGTGGTAAGGGGGAACCATGGCCCACTACTTTGGAATGTCCCTTGCAGTGTTCCTCCATCTCAAGTTATCCTAATGCCCACCCAAGAACCTAGGCCTATGGTGGATATTTCCTTACAACCTGGGAGGGGTTCTTCCTTGTAAGCAGAAATTAAAACAAAAACATGTTTTCTCTTCCCAGGATCCTAACTCAGATTGGCAGGCCTTCTCACATGGAATCCTTAATGCTTTCCTTGCTTTGAATCTATTCACTGTTCAACCTTCCATTACTGTTACTTCCACTACTTCTAGAGGAGATCAGTAAAGTAACAGGAGGCTTCTGGAGAAGAAGCAACTTCATCAGATGACTCATTAATTTACACATCTCAAATAGTCAACTCAAGGCTGTGCTTCCCCTGAATTAGATTCTAACAGTGGGGATTCTCCAAAGGAAGAGTTGTCCTTTGAAGAAATTATTTCTAGAATGAGAGATTTCTTCAAATGGGAAAGTAGTCAAGTATCAGAAGTTAAAAAAAGAAATTATGATCTGTTGCAGATTGACTCTCCATCTCTCTCCGCTATCCCTCCTGTTCTCCCTGCTTTTCTGGATGCCTTTCTCTCAGTCTCAATCTCCAAACCCTAAAGGCCTGACAGATTCTATAAAGTGCCTGAGGACAGCAAGTACATGTCCTCCAGCAGATCCCACAGTTATTTCACTTTCTACAGACAAACCTTCTAGACTTCCTCTACTAGTCTGCTCCTTTCGGACAAGGATAGCAAAACGATGGAGAGGTTGGTTAAAAAAGTGTATACATCCTCTACCCTGGCTTTCAGAGCCATTGATTACCAGACCCACATGTCGAAATATGTTTTGGCCTTGCTTACCCAAGCTTCTCAGCTGGTATCAGACACTCCTGGTTCTCCAGCCAAACTTTCAATTAAATGCAGTTATGACACAGCTGAGGTTTCTGCTAGATCAGCAGCTTTGGGTCTGTTCTTAGGAGGTACTCGTGGTTGAGACTCCGGCCTTTGTCTGTGACATCAAGGCTAAGAATATGGATGCACCTCTGGATAACGATGCCTTCTTTAGTGCTGATGCTGCAATCCTTTTCAAGTCCCCTGCATGAAACAGAGTTTAAGGAACTGAAACACATCTTTGTGTCTCTAGTTCCTAAATACCACAGAAATTGTCCTTCCAAGACACAATTTCTCAAAAGGAAACCATGCAGTTCCCTTCCTTCCCATAAGAAAGGGGGCTCATAGACAGGGTTCTTCCATACCTCCGCAAACCCCTGCTCAAAAGACCACCTTTCCAGACAGGCCATGTAGTTTGTGACTACCTGGCAAATCTCTTAAACATTCCCCTTTCCCAGCGCCTATTTTCTCCTCTTTCCTCTTGAAAAAGTATCTCCACCGACAAGTGGGTCCTTTCCATTATCCAAAACGGTTACTACATAGTATGGAAATCTGTCCCTCCCTTCATGGTCATTTCACAACCCCCTTGGGATCAGGTTCATCAGTTCCCTGAAATCCTAGAGGACTTGCTAAATCAAGGAACCATTCCAGAAGTCCCACCACTACAAAAAGGGCAAGAGTTTTACTTCAGGATGTTCCTAGTTCCCAAAAAAAATGGTCCATTGAGATCACTCTTAAACCTCTCACATCTCAACCTTTTCCTCAAAGTGACAGTGTTTTGTATTATCACTCTGCAAACTCCTTTCCCTCTTCTGCTTCCCCAGGCCTAGCTAATCACTCTGGACATCAAGGGTGCGTACCTGCATGTTTCCATTCATCCTCAATAAAGGAAGTTTTTATGCCTTTCTGTTGCTTCCTCGCATTTTCAGTTTTGTGCTTTGCCCTTTGGACTCTGTCCGGCACCAAAGGTATTCACAAAATGCTTATCTCCTGTCATTGCCTTCTGCAGGCTCCAAGGAGTCCTGACTATCCTTATCTGGACAACCTGATAATTCAAGCAGTCCACCCAGATTCCCTAAAGGAAAACCTCGTCTTCAATCTCTCTCTTCTCCAAGGCCTGGAGTTCACCATAAACTCCAGCAAGTTTTTTCTCAGTCCTTCTCAGGATCAGATTTTCCTAGGATGCAGACAAAGGACAAATCTGATGATGGTTTTCATTCCTCCTCAAAAAGTGCAAACTCTGCACAGCTATTTCCTCCTATTACTCCACCTAACCTCCATTTCTGCCAGGGAATACTCGTGTGTATACTAGGGTTCATGGCATCACTTATTCCCATGCTGCCCCTAGCCAGACTTCACATGCAGAAAATCCAGTGGTTTCTAAAAACTCTTTGGAGCCAGCATTCCCATCCACTGGAATTTGTACTCCCTCTTCTCCCATGCATAGAGAAATCCAGTGGTAGGTTCAACAGATTCAACTGAACTCAGGCCTTCCCTTTCGGCAGCCGACTCTAGTACAGGAACTACACAGATGCCTCAGACTTGGGGTGAGGACCTCTGGGTTGCTTAAAAGTCCAGAGCCTTTGGTCTACCTCAATCAGGAGGCAACATATCAATGTAAAGGAAATGAGGGCTTTGATCCTGGCACTCGAAGCCTTTCATTCATCCCTACTCCCAGGACCCCTTAAGTTATTCACGAACAACACTACAGTTCTATAGTATGTAAACAAACAGGGGGGCACCAAGTCATACATACATGCTTTACAAGCTGGCCCTTCAAGCCTGAGAGATTGCCTTGCAAGCGAAGGCTTCTTTGCAAGCAGTTTATATTCCTTTAGCTCAAAATGTGCTAGCAGACACTCTCAGGAGGTCCATGTCACAAGGCCATGAATGGATGCTTCACGCGGATGTGTTTCTGGACATTCTCTATCAGTGGGGTACTCCTCAAAGAGAGCTATTTGCAACCTCTGTGAACAGACAGCTTCCAGAGTTTTGTGTCACAGTCCCAGACCCTCTGGTATGGAAGGTGGATGCCCTATCCTTCCCATGGAAGGAGATGTTTCTTTATGCATCCCCGCCCCCTTCCCACTCATTCAGAAGGTCCTACTACTGAAAATACAGCAGGACAAACCAAAATGCCTTGCTGGTGACTCCCGTTTGGCCAAGACAGCATAAGTTCCCTCTTCTTCTGCATTTAGCCAAGGGCAGTCATCACAAGTTACTATACAGGGTGGATCTTTTCACACAAGACAAGGGATCACTTATCCATCCACATCTCAACTCCCTGAATCTAACTCTGTGGGTGTGATAGGCTTTTGATCCCTTTCGGACACCTTTTTTTATGAGGACGTGCTTCTAGTCCTGCAGGAGGCCAGGAAACCCAATACTAGGAGATCCTATTTATCCCAATAGAAGTTCTGCATCTGGTGCCTAAAGAAAGGCCTAGATCCATTTTCAGGGGACATTCCATTGGTTCTTTCCTGTTTGTGTGAGCTAGTTAAGGCTAGGTTGGCCTACTCTGCTGTTAAAGCCCGTCTGTCAGCCATTTCAACATGTCTGCCTTTATCTCCTCCTCTAGCTTCTAGGTTAGAAGTTAAGCTCTTTCTAAAAGGCGTCCTTCACATTAGACTTCCCAGAAAACCTGTCCCTCTTCCCTGGGATCTAAATTTTGTCCTGGAAAAGCACACCCAGGCTCCTTTTGAGCCTTAAGTGTCAGCTTCTTTAAAATTTTGCCCATGGAAAATAATCCTGTTAGTAGCCATCACTTCTGCTAGAAGAGTTTCTGAACTCCAAGCCCTACCAACCTTTTCTCATTTTCCACAACTAACCCTTCTTTCATGCCTAAAGGGGGTAATGATTTGTCCCTAAACCAATCTATTCATCTGCCCACCTTTTTTTCCTAACCCTAAAAGTACTAATGAAATGGTGGTCCATTCCTTGGGATGTGCACAGACAACTCAGATTTTATCTGAACAAAACCAAACCTATTAGGAAATCAGAGCAATTATTTGTTTCCTTCCATTCCAGGGCACTGAAAAAACCTGTTTCCAAACAAACTATTTCTACATAGATTTCTAGGGAAACTCATGATTCATTTATGTCTCTCATGGGAAGATGCTCTCTACCTCTGTAAATGATCACTCCACTAGGAGCAGTAGCCTCTTCAGGGGTCTGAACACTGCATCTATTCTGGAAGTGGCTACATGGTCCTCTGTAATTTCACCAAACATTACAAACTGGACACTTGTTTCCATGTTCAGAACATGATTTGCTAGGGCAATCCTGCTTGGATTCTTAGAAAACTCCTCTGCTCCATCCTCCCTTTCCCTTCCATGAGCTTTGGTACTCACCCTCAGGTTATGAATACTGCAACATAGGAGTAGAAGGACATAGAATAGTTGTTTAAAATATTACCATAACCATAGATGCCATATTCTTCCATGTTGCAGTATTCTATCCCATCCTCCTATCCCCTTGGTACTTGCTGTTTATTAGATAATTTAGTATATGTCATATCCTTGGACTGGTATTCTGACTGGGGGCATTCAGTTCTGGGGAGTGGTACGTGCCGATGTCAACTTTATGGCTTACGTAGGCTGCTTTGCTATGTGCAACGTTGCATGTACCATGCAGTAGCAAAAGTCTTTTGTATACTGGCCGGACATTGGGGTTGCTTAGGTGGGAATCCCAAAGGTTATGAGTACTGCAACATAGACGAGAAGGACATCTATGGTTATGGTAAGATTTTTACACAACTGTTCTTTCTCACTTTCTGGTTGGTACCATTCTGGTAGTCTCAGGGGCTAGGTGTGTTGTTTGTGGTGGAGTACACTGTGGCATGTGCTCACATGGGACATTTGTGTTCCTCAGTTGGGGGAACTTCAGAGAAGGATAGCTAAATTGCAGTGGAAGATGGATGGTCCCAGTTGTAGACCCACAGATGAGTCCCCTCATCTGCTACAGTCAGAATGTATCTGCTTATGCATCCAGCCCTATGTCCCTCCTCTATGCCTTCTGTAAACCCCTGTCAAAGTGGAGTGACATGCTGATCAAGTATCCTTGCACAGGGTCTATAGGCTAAAATATTTGAGACCACAGCACTTTTCCACCTGCTAAGGAGTCTTTGGAAATGCTGGCAAGTGGTTATTCTCCTTTGTTATTGTGGCCTCATTGCTGTCTTACTAGTCCCAGTTATAGTCCTCATTCATGGGTCAGACAGTGGAGAAGCAGTTCGCCTTTTTGAATCTGTGATCAGGCATGCCCTGGTAAAAGACTGCCATGACTGGGTCTGCACTGAGCTGTGATAAATTGTGTTGTAACCTTTACTACATGATTCTTTTCCTAGACAATGGAGTTAGGTGTATGCTTTCACTGGATGGTATGGTTTGGGTGCCGCACCAGTAATGATGGTCTTAGTCAGGAAATTCTAGATGCCTCTTTTAGGACGATGTCCTTTTTGACCAGGCTTCCTCAGATCTGGTCATAAACTTTCAGTGGAGGAAACGAATGTTGACCAACCTGACATCTCTGTAAAATGTCTCCTACCTTCTATGTCTTTCCAACTTTGCCCAATAAAAAGACCTCCTCTTAAAATAAGGAGGCGTCCAAACACCAGGCAGTATTTCTTCTTTTGATTCCGATTGCCAAGTCTTGTAGAAGGATGAGTTTACCAGCACAGCTGTCACAGTCCTCAATCTAACACTATTGATGGTTATTTCCACCCACAGTTAGGGTCCAGGAAATGGAAATCCAAGAGCAGACCTTTTTGAGATGTTTGTACAAATTCCTAGCCACAGTCTTAACTGTTTCATTCTTACACACCTTTAGAAAAAAGTGTTACACTGAGTGTTGATTTCATTGTAGACACCATTCTGTCTTGGACCATGTCATACTTTAGACCCCCTCCCCCCATCAAGCTAAATATTGGTTGAAAGTTTTTTCTCGTTTCAGCATGTACTTTTCTTTACTACTGCCAAGCTTGTCATGAGTTCCAATGACATTTTTTTCTGTGGTGGAATTTGGAGATTTGTTCAGGTTAAATGGCTATCTCACTTCATGTCAACCAACTAGAGCTAAGAGCATTGTTCATAAAACTCTATAAAGGACCAGAGCTCCTCCTGCTTGTCTTCAGCATACAAGTTGTGATGCGGTACATTAGACAACATGGCAGCACAGTCTTTCCCTTTCTGTGCAGAGATGTATTTTAGTGTAGTTTACCACAGACTGAATCAGCACTGACAGTCACTTGCATTCTTGGATATTTGCACACACTAATCAATTCAGTCAGCCACAACCATCTCCTGAAACAGAATAAGGAAGTTCTTGCTGGCAGTGTTTTTGTGTGAATGGGGAACCTCAGTGAATAACCCCTTTACTATGTGGAGTTAAGTATACCTTTCTCTTTTTTACTTAGTTTGCAAGGCTAAGTTGATGGTGTCAGTGTTCTACTTCCCATAACAGAGACTATTCCTGTATGCATTTTTGTGTAGTTCCACAGGACTTTGACAATTCTGAGTAGGAAGACCATGCTCCTCTTCATTACCCCTTGAAGCTTAAGAAGTCTGTGGTTTCAGGTTCTCCTGATCATGACAATGCCAAATAAATCTACCATTACAAGCAAAGGGGGTTTTCATTAGTGGAGGAGCAGTAGCTCTTTCTCAGGGCTTGATTTCTCCATTAGATCTTTTGCTTCTACTAGACCTTCTGGTGAGTCTTTTGCTACTGCATGGTACATGCAACGTTGCACATAGCAAAGCAGCCTATGTAAGCCATAAAGGTGATGTAGGCACGTACCATTCCTCACAACTGAATGCCCCAGTCAGAACACCAGTCCAAGGATATGAGGTATACCACATCGTCTAATAAACAGCAAGTACCAAGGGGATAGGAGGGTGGGATAGAATATTGCAGCATGGAAGAGAAGGGCGTCTATGGTTATGGTAAGATTTTACACAACTACTCTGTGTCCTCCTATTTGTATGTTGCAGTATTCATAACCTGAGGGAGAGTACCAAAGCTCATGAAAGGGAAAGGGAGGATGGAGCAGAGGAGTTTTCTAAGAATCCATGCAGGATTGCCCTAGCAAATCCTGCTCTGGACCTGGAAACAGTGTCCAGTTTGTAGGTACAGACTGAGGACCATGTAACCACTTCCAGAATAAATGCAGTATGTATTTTTCTGAGTTAAAGAGGTGGTTCTTCTGTGTGGGGAGGAAGCCTATGGGACTGAACATAGTTGAGGTGATCCCAGCTTATTTCAGACACTTGTACAACTTCAGTCTCAGTTATTCCGTAGTCAGGAAACATGTTTCTGACATCTTTGAATAGTGCGGCCTTATTGACAAAAGGGTGGCAGAACTGTGGCCCCATCATTAGCTGGTCAGCCGCTTCTTAAAGGAATTTTGCATTTTTGCCTACCTTTGTGTAACTCTTCTCCTGTTTGTAATTTGCCTTGATTGACAAGCTGTCCTTGCAACTGCTACTTCAGTAGCTCTGAAATTCTTCTCTTGGAACAATGTATTGTTATTTGCGGACAGTATTTTTTTGAGGGATCTATGAGCTGCAACCCTTATCCAGAGAGCACCCTATTAGGTCTTTTAGAAGAACTGCATGTGTCTTGGGACTAATCCACATTGTCTTACAAAAAACTTGTCAGAACATAGCTTAAATCAGTTCACATCACCATATTTTCTTTTCATTGCCAGCTCAGGTTTTACTTGGTAAGGATGCATGAGATAGGAAAGGTTGGACCAGCTGACCAGTTTGTTCCTTTTGCTTCAGGTGATTATTGGCTATCCAGTTGCTGAACCAAACCAATGAAGTGGATTTAGTAACTACATTGCCTTTTGTCATTAGGCAGTGAACTTTGCATTAGGAAATACTGCTGTCAGAGGTGACTGCACCAAGGGTATTACTCCTTCCAGTACTTTCTTCAGATATGTCTCCACTGCAGACATCTGTGTCATGGCTGCTTGATTGTTGATTCACACTTTCACAAAGGTTTATTGCTTGGTCCAGGATCCCATGAATCAGACTTTTTCTGACAAATCAGTGCTTCAGGATTCCGTTATACTGAGCCCTTGTCTCTTATACTTCCCACAGCTCCAGCCTCCCAAACAGGTTTAATTTTCCATTGCTTGTCATTTTCTTCAAGTGTTACTTACTGCAGAAGACCTTAATCATCAGATGGAACAGTTAAAAATGCCCCCTGCATTGAGTGATTATTACCCTTCCACTGTCTCTGAGTAACTTCTCCCTCTACCATAGAGGGAATAGATTATTTAAATTTGTCATATGTAAAGTTCTGTATCTTAGTGCTTTCTTGTTTATTTCAATTTAGACTCTGTGCATGGGGTTCAGATGGAATATAGAGGTTCTGCATGCCAGTGTAGTCCAACATATGTCATCATAATGTACACTGGATGGAGTTGCTCACATCTGCTGCTATGGGAGTATGATGGGTTTCAGAAATGTTCAGAAGTGAAGATAACATCAATGGAACACACACTAAATAGTTTCCAGAAATTACCCTCTGCAGTGATGTTCTTCGTTCCACATTGCTGCAGTCCTTACTATTGGGTAGTCCGCTGTCCAGTCGGCCCGAATACCAGAGTATATGGCGCGGTCGTCCAGCGCGCGCGATGAACTGGCGATCAGTACATCAGCTAATGCGCGCGCATGACCGGCGTCATATCAGTCTCTTTGCCGCGTGGTCCGACAGAGAAGAAGCAGTTTGCAAAGTGCAGGTTGGAAAATCTTTCTATATTCGGCCGAGGAGTTTCGAATCAGAGTTAAGTAAGTACCCGGAACAACATTTTTTTTTGTTTTTCAGTTAACCCGATTACCATACCTTGTGTATACCTTGTTTAGGGCCTGAAACGCCTTGTTGCGTTGTTGGATGCCTTGTGCTAGGTGGGTTTTAACAGCGCAGAAGGAGGGGAGGAGGTGTGCCAGGAAGCTGTTTGGGAAGCGTTTGCCGTGCATTGTATAAAATGCCGCCAAGCGCCCGCTCGCCCGCCCGCGAAGCAAACAGCGAAGTTGATGAACCGGCAGTCCCGGACGTGTTGTCTTTTCTTTACGTCGGTGGACGGAGAGTTTGTTAGACCAGGAGTTTCTGCCGAGTCTTTGGCAGGAACTTTGCTGTTACAGAATTAGCCTTCTGCTCAGGGGTGCAGGGGCTTCTCAGGCTGAGGGGCCAGGTAACTGTTCTTACTTAGGGCTCTTCCTCCTGGGCCTCTCCTTCTGTTGCCCAGCTTCTTTTAGAAATGAGGTAGGTAAGTTCAGCTAGTGGGGGCTTCTCCTAATTTTAGGGTTCTGTACCTAGAAACATATGCTTAAAATGGCAGAAAGATGTACACACAGGCAATGTACACAGGCAATTGCGTTACTAAATTTTTGGGCAGTCTTATTTTAGGTTTGTTTCTTTGGTGTTTGTTTCTTTTTGCTTTGAGTTAGTCAAACTGGCCTGTGTCAAAACAAAACTATTTGTAGAGGATTGGGTTTTCTGCGGCCCATTTTATTCCCCATTTGGCAAGATTATTCCAGGGGCCATTTAGGCTCATGCCACTAGGGCTACTGCCACTTCAACTACATTCTAGGGGGTGGCATTTAAGGAGCAGCATTTTGGAGCTCAGTATACTCAGTGCATACTTTCTCCAAGCATTATCACCCTCCTATCTACTCTAAGTCTAGGGCTGGTTTGCAAGGCATGTTTTTGCAAAGGCATGTTGTATGCTCCTCCTTCTTCTTTTTTGTTTGCTCCCCTTACCTCTGCTTTGGGATTCTACCCACCCTACAGGAAGGACATAATGTGGGCAGAACAGAGTACAGTTTTGTTACCTGTTATAAGTCCACGATGTTAGGGGATCCTGTCCCGCAGTCCCCTTCCCTTTAGGGGTGGTTGTGGTTGGTGAGGTTATATGTTGATATTTTTGTATATATTTTGTATATTTTGTATATATTTTTTGTATATATTTTACATATTTGTATTTTGGGCCTTGTTGGGCCTTGTCTTTTCAAACATCTGACTGAGCAAGAAAAAGACTGAGGATACCGGTCATGACGCATTAGTCGCCTGGCGATGCGCGCGTCAGTCTAATGCGCCCTAACGGCGTCAACCCTCTCTCTAGGCCATTGGGCCCGACTGGACAGCGGACTACCCAATAGTAAGGACTGCAGCAATGTGGGATATGGACATCTACACATATACTCTTCTTCTCTCTGATCACCTCATGTCACCTGATGTAACCATATGCATGTTATTTTTCAGTAGAGAACACAGTACAGCCTTGTGAAGTTTTTTTTATTAGTAGTAGTAGTATATAGGGGGTTAACTACCAAAATACACTGCAATTAAGAATAGTGTTTTTTCCTCAGTAGTCACACACTTAGAAGTAAAAAAATGTATGGATACAGAGAGTGACATGGATGACTGGTAGTCTGCAGTAAAAAAAAAAAAAAAAAGTCTGTATGCGTGTGCTGCTGTACTAAAATGAAATTGACATTTTAGTGATTTGAATGCATGAGAAAAGGTTGTTTAAAATGTTATCACACACTTCACTTATACAACAGTAATAGGTATTTAAGTTCAAGTTTACGTTCATAAGAATATATGAGTCTAAAAACCACCAGGGTCTTTGTAAGCTTAGCCGTGTAACCCTACCCAGTTGTGTCCCTGTGTATCATGGGCATGTATTAGGAGGAGAGTTGCATATTTCGGCTTTTCCCGGTTAGGGGTTGCCACAGCGGAACTCCGGTCCGCTAATGATTGGCAGTAGATGTTTACGTACCGAGTTGCCAGCCCTGACGCACAACCTTCAACGAAGGTACGCCCATTCACGCATGTCTCCACACAGAAGACGCTTTAGCTGAGAATCGAACAGGACAACGTCTTACTGTGAGGCGACGTATTAGGAGGGAAGTATGTTAGGAAATTTCTAGAGGTTATGTGAGGTGGCTATGTTAGTTTGGCCATTACTGTCTGCCTTTACCTATCATAGACATAGAGGCCAGACCTGGAGTGAATTTCCGATTTCCTATGCATTGGTCAAGGTAACACTTAAATAGGGTTAGTGATAGACTGTACTTCACATGGATGGGGGAGCCTGTTCCATTGCAAAGAGGGATCCTCTGAGACGCATATCTATCTCACCAACATATCTTATTTATGTCACAAGCAAAATTTAAATAATTGTATCTAGTGGTTCTGATGTTCTTCATTTTGTGGATGTGCAAAAGGTCCATCAGAGCTGGTGCAAGGATGCCTTGTATGTCAGGCATAGATTGTATCTCTCTCACCTGTAGGAGACCAAGTATGCAGATAAGGCTTTAAGGCAATCCATATAAGACAATGTGTTTATACCCTGGATTCCCCTTGAATTCCAAATGTTGCATATGTCTGGTCAGATACATGCCAAAAGGGGCATTATACTCCATGATGGATTTGATAAGGGCTGAATACAGTGACACCATGACTTCCTCAGACCTGTATGCTATGCCCTTACTTATAATTTGAAGTGGCATAGAATGCTTTCCTTACTACCTTGGCCCCGTGTTAGTCAAAAGCCATATTACTTTTGACATGTGTTCAGTTTGAGTTGAATTTACTAGCCAGCAAATTCTTTTTGTCACTGTTCTCAGTAATGGTGGCACCACCAGTTTTGCACCACTGATGTGTGCTGCCTTTGATGTTTCGGGCACAGCTGTAGAAGGCATTGTGTTTGTCTTTAGTCTGAGACTGTCTTGACCTCATAATTGGCCTTGTTAGACTTAAACCAAATGAAGGTGTGTTGGTGCTCAACAGACCAAAACCACAGAAAAATAATGCACCAAAAGGACCATGGAAAACTCCTTTTAATGAATAAAAGCAAATAAAAGACTAGTATATGTCTCCACACAGAAGACGCTTTAGCTGAGAATCGAACAGGACAACGTCTTACTGTGAGGCGATGTATTAGGAGGGAAGTATGTTAGGAAATTTCTAGAGGTTATGTGAGGTGGCTATGTTAGTTTGGCCATTACTGTCTGCCTTTACCTATCATAGACATAGAGGCCAGACCTGGAGTGAATTTCCGATTTCCTATGCATTGGTCAAGGTAACACTTAAATAGGGTTAGTGATAGACTGTACTTCACATGGATGGGGGAGCCTGTTCCATTGCAAAGAGGGATCCTCTGAGACGCATATCTATCTCACCAACATATCTTATTTATGTCACAAGCAAAATTTAAATAATTGTATCTAGTGGTTCTGATGTTCTTCATTTTGTGGATGTGCAAAAGGTCCATCAGAGCTGGTGCAAGGATGCCTTGTATGTCAGGCATAGATTGTATCTCTCTCACCTGTAGGAGACCAAGTATGCAGATAAGGCTTTAAGGCAATCCATATAAGACGATGTGTTTATACCCTGGATTCCCCTTGAATTCCAAATGTTGCATATGTCTGGTCAGATACATGCCAAAAGGGGCATTATACTCCATGATGGATTTGATAAGGGCTGAATACAGTGACACCATGACTTCCTCAGACCTGTATGCTATGCCCTTACTTATAATTTGGGCGACATAGAATGCTTTCCTTACTACCTTGGCCCCGTGTTAGTCAAAAGCCATATTACTTTTGACATGTGTTCAGTTTGAGTTGAATTTACTAGCCAGCAAATTCTTTTTGTCACTGTTCTCAGTAATGGTGGCACCACCAGTTTTGCACCACTGATGTGTGCTGCCTTTGATGTTTCGGGCACAGCTGTAGAAGGCATTGTGGTTGTCTTTAGTCTGAGACTGTCTTGACCTCATAATTGGCCTTGTTAGACTTAAACCAAATGAAGGTGTGTTGGTGCTCAACAGACCAAAACTACAGAAAAATAATGCACCAAAAGGACCATGGAAAACTCCTTTTAATGAATAAAAGCAAATAAAAGACTAGTATACAGTCCAAATACACAGTGTTTCATGTTGAACACTTCCATCAACGAATTGACTTCATCAGAACAAACTAAACCTCACCCCTAAAACATTTAAATACTCTTTCTTAATAAGCAGTCAATCAGTATTCCTAAGGAATGCCCAGCTCACATTCACTTTTTAAAGAAACATGAATCCATTCAACCATAATGAACAAACACTTGGTAAAATCAGTACACTAATTTAAATTTTTTTCTTGCGTAATATTAAACCCCCAAAAAACTTTGGCTGTATCAAATGAACACTTTCCTTACTATTTCACCCTCTTTATACACGCAAGTAAAATATTAAAACATCTTCCATGTAAAATACATGATTATTTGTAAATTCAAATATATTATGTTATCTTATTAGCTTTTTCCTTGAGTACTGAGTCAGTGCATAAATGGTCATTGAGACCTGGAGGAAAGTTGGCAGCTAACCTAAGTTGCCACATGAGTTCTGTCTTGCTCAAGAGGTTCTTCCAGTCACCCCCCCCCCCCATATCAATGTTGACCGTATCTATTATTCCAAATTTAAATCCTGTGTATCCCCCACAGTTTACTTTGTGTCTGTAAAGGAATTAGTCTCCTTTTTATTTTTTATTTCATAAAAATGTTCTTAAATTCTGCATTTTAAAGCCCTTTTGGTTTTTCCAATGTAAAACCATGGGCAGGTGTTACAAAGTGCAATATACACTATCATGTTCTTGTAGCAATTGTATTTTCTAAAGTGCAGAACACTAAACTGTTGTTCAATGTTAAGGAAGGAACATGCAGTATGTATCCACATTGAGAACATCGGCCACATGGCTTAGTACTTTCCTCAATGTGACCCTGCCCCACTAAGTGATTTTCTACGTTTACTTAGATATTTTTACCCACTTTTGTGGAAAATATGGGTTTTTCACCCACCTTCCTATATATTTCGCTATTCGTTTTAAATATTCCCCAATTTTCATATAGAATATGTTTACTCCTATTAGAAAAGGGACTGTGTTGAATAATGAATGCCTTACTGTAGTTATTCGCCTGCATACCAGAGATGGTATCAGTTCCAAGTTCTCTACAACCATTGTCTGACTCGCTCCTAAAGTATTCACTGGATCGTATTTTGATGTCACCACAACTCAAAAGGGGTTTGTATTTCTTTCCCCATTCATCAGAAATTTCTTTAATGATGGGTTCTGTGAAAATGGGGTGGATATCCTCTTTCGAGGAACATGTTCCTCACCAGCTCTAGCCCTACAATAATGTCTTCCCTTTCTGAAGTCATCCTGGCTACTCTAATTGCCTGACCTTTCACTACGCTTTTTTTCTGTTTTTGAGGATGATGACTATGAAAATGCAAGTAGCTATTGCAAAAGGTAGGCTTGCGGCACACATTAGATTTAAAGCCACCAGGAATTTTGGAGACCTTTACATCTAAATAACTAATTTCAAGATCTTGGGTCTCGTATGTACATCTCAAAAAGTTTGTGCTGTTGTTAATGAACTATGGAATATCCTCCTGATGTTCTTCATGTTTCATTGTTGCAGTCATTTCATTTGGGTAATCTGCATAAATGGTCAGAATTCCAAAGTCTTGGGTCCTGCGTCGGTTGCTGTCTTCTCTTCCATGACGTCAGGTCATCAGGGATATAAAACATGCAGCCAACGTCATTTTCCCCAGTCTTTCTTGCCGCGCGGTGCCCGAAGCAGAAGCATTTCGCAAGTGCCGGTCGGCCAACTACTGAAATATTCGAGTTTGAGTTTCAGAACCGAAGTCTTCACTAAAGCCAAGTACCCCGCTGGGGAGACTTTTTTCTTGCTTTTTACCGATGTCAGAAAAAGTTAATAATTGTATTACTTGTGGGAAGCAAATACCTCATAAGGATTTCCATTTGTACTGTATTCCTTGCCTAGGCCCTGATCACAACGTGCCTGGCTGTAGGTTTTGTGGTAGATTTAACCAATGCACTATTAAGTGTTGGTATATTTTTGCATCAAAGTGTTTTGGAATTAGATTTAACTACCCAGAAATGTCGTTGGATAGCAATCCGACTACCGGAGTACATAAAAAACTCAAAGAAAAGGACAGAGAAAGGCCGTCGAGATCCAAAACTGATGACGAAGCTTCTCCTAAGCCAGTTGCCGGTTTGCCGGTACTCAGTGAGGCGCTTTCGCAGCCCCTGATACACCCGCTACCTTCAAGTCGCAGGCCTCTACCATCACCCATGTGGAGTCCGGCATGCCTCAAGATACTCAAGGTATTGGACCGACGGCTGTATCTCCCTCGGATGGGTCCAGAGCTCCTGAGCAGGCACTGGCTTCTGAGGGTGTATTCAGACCTCAACATTTAACTATCAAACCGACGCCAGCTGCAAAACCAAAGACAAAAGCAACTTCTAAAACTAAAAAACTGACGCATGAGCCACATGGACAGGCCTCTATTCCTAAAAATAGATGATCAAAATGGCTGAAGACCTTATTACCTTGATGAGGGGTAACCATCCCCCTCCAGATAAGAAGCCTATGCAAGACACTGATTATGAATCTTCAGATCAGGTTTCTATTTCTTCTGATTCTTCTGGTCAGGAATTATTTATACCTCCCTATGTAGATTCTGATGCTGAGGAGTCTATTCCATCTGCATCTCCTCCTGAGGATTATTAATTTGGAGAAACCTTGCATACTTTGAGGGAGCATTTTCACTGGGAGTCAAGACATTTCAGAATCAAAAAAGAGGCTCAGGGATTTCCTTCTTCTCCCTCAACACAAGCCTTTAGCCATTCCCCCTGTTTTAGATATTGTGGATGATGTGTTTTCGGAGTCGAGCTTGACCCCTGACTCCTTACCTCTGGCTCCCAGTAAGCCTGACAGATATTACAGGGTCCTTGACTCACATACATTTTTATTTAGAAACCCTGCTGCTGATCCTGAAACTATTTCACAGGGCCCAAAGGGAGTTAAGGCCTCAACAGCAAGAAATCCTACCGCCTCTGACAGAGATTCAAGGGCACTGGGACAGATGGGGAAAAAAGGTTTATACATCTGCAACCTTGGCAATCAAGGCCTTAAACTGTCAATTTCATATGCTTAAGTAGCAACAACATGTTATGGGATTGCTGAAACTGATGTTGATTTCAGAATGTGCAGAAAATAAAGAATTGCAGGAATTATTGCATGCAGCTGAACAAGTTGGAAAGCATAATTTGCAATGTGGTTTTGATTCTGTAGAGGCCTCCTGCAGGGCCGCAGTTTCTGGATCTGTGATTAGGAGGTATGCCTGGTTAAAGGAACAAAATTTGCCTGATCATGTTAAAGCTAAATTGCTAGATGCACCTTTACAGCATAATTCTTTGTTTGGTATTAAGGCAAAATAGGTTTTAAAGAAAATGGAAGACAAAGCCAAGTCTATGCAAACTGTTAAAGACTTCTTATTAGTGCAGCCACCAAGATTTAGTAGACACTGGCCTACAAAAAATTGTTCCTTTCCTGTGTCAGACAGAGCTCAAAGGGGCAAATCCAGGTGCCCTAAGGGTTCCAGATACCAAGCGCAAGACTCGTATAGGTCAAAGCAATGGGGCTCATCCACCTCCTAATCTGGAGGAGATAAAGCGCAAAACTACAGAAAGCAATCCCAATGACTTCCCTCTGCTTACACCAAGCACTTATCATTTGGCAGCACCCATAGGGGGAAAACAGTTAATAACCCAGGACCAAGTGGGTACTAAACATTGTATCACAGGGATATAGATTCCATTTCCACACTCTGCCAATGGCAAATGGTTGGCCAGATCTGCCAAAAAATCAGTGGGCAGAGGCACAGAAACAGGTTACGTCACTCATGGATATGAGAGCCATTCAGACAGTACCAGAACAGGAAAAAGGACAAGGTTTTTACTCAGGACTGTTCTTGGTACCCAGAAAGGACAAGGCCTGGCGGCCAATACAGTATTTATCGATTTTGAACACATACTTGGACATTCCAAAATTCAAAATGCTGACTTTACAGCAGCTTCTGCCCATGCTGGGCAAGAATGCTTGGCTGGTGACTTTAGACCTAAAAGAGGCATACCTGCATGTCCCAATAAGACAGTTGTGCAGAAGATACCTCAGATTCAAGGCTGGCTTAATGCATTACCAATTCTCTGCACTGGCCTTTGGCTTATCTACTGCGTCCAGGGTCTTTACAAAGTGCCTTGCACCAGTAATTGCATTTTGCAGACAAGTATACAAATATATCCTTACTTGGACGACTCTCTCATTCAAGCAGAGAACAAGGACAGTCTTCTTCGACACCTGGCGTTTGTGAAAAGGCTTCTAACACGTCTAGGATACACAATAAATGAAAAGAAATCAAAACTGGTACCCTCCCAAAATATAACATTCCTGGGTGCAAGCTTGAATACAACTGCCCAGATGGCTTACCTCACGCCAGACAAACAAAGGCAACTGACTGTTTACTTCAAACTGATGGCAACAAAAGCACAGTTATCTGCAAGAAAAATTCTGCAGGCTCTGGGCTACATGGCATCCTGCATCCTACTAATTCCATATGCAAGACTGCATATGAGGAAACTTCAATGGTACCTAAAAAGTTTATGGAGTCAGCATTCACACAGTCTGGAAACAATGATTCCTCTCATTCCCTGTCTGCAACAGGAGTTTCTATGGTGGGCAAAGGCGTGTCACCAAAACATGGGACGGCCCTTCACTCTACCCCCTGCCATCCACACCTTAACAACAGACTCATCAGATTATGCCTGGGGAGCCCACATGGCAGGAAGATGCATTCAGGGCATATGGGCACCAAAACAAATGCATCTACATATCAACCAGAAAGAGATGCTAGCTGTTCAAAATGCCCTAACAACCTTCAAGGACTTACTTCATCCAGGGCAATTACTGATAAAGATGGACGACACCACAGTCATGTGGTATATAAACAAGCAAGGGGGCACACACTCATACCCCCTTTGCAGATTAGCCATGGCACTGTGGGACACACTTTGACCTACCAAATACATCTTCAAGCTCAGTTCCTGCCAGGAAAACAAAACACGCTGGCAGACTATTTAAGAAGAAACCTTATTGTTTCTCACAAGTGGAAGCTAAATCCACAAGTCTTCAGCATGATAACAGAGAAATGGGGGAGCCCAGACATAATTCTTTTTGCCTCTCCTCAGAATTATCAATTGAAAAGATTCTGCACAAGGACTTATCGCATGGAAAGTGGACGCTCTATCCTTCATTTGGAAAAACCTATCCGTTTATGCCTTTCCTCCTCTGCCTCTTCTACCCAAGGTCCTCCCAAAAGTAAGACAAGAGAAGCCATAGATGATATTAATTGCCCCAGACTGGCCCCGCCAATACTGGTACCCAGTCCTAAGGAACTTGTCCCAGCTTGGACCTTGCCTCAAAGACCGCAACTACTGTCCCAGTAAAACAATCAGATCCTGCACAATCAACTACAGACTTGGAACCTGGCAGCATGGCTAATCATGTAATCATACAAACGACACCTCTCAGTAAAGCTGTGATGGATGTCATTTTGGAAACCAGAAGGCCTAGTACTAGAAAGTCTTATGCTGATGTGCTTGGAATCAAGCATAAGGAACTGATACAGCAGAACCACATATTCCTCAGATATTACAATACTTGACTGAGATGCTTGACAAAGGCCTGTCTTTCTCATCAATCAAAATCCATGCCTCTGCCATTTCAGCTCAGTACAATACAGAGCCACCAATCTTTTCTCATGCTTTAATAAAGCAGTATCTTAGAGGAGCCAAAAATGTAAGGCCTCCTAGAAGATCACCATTACCTGCATGGGACCTCAATTGTGTTGGAAAAGCTCACCCTGCCACCATTTGAACCAGCTGCTATCGCTGATATAAAGTTCTTATCATGGAAGACAGCTCTGCCGCTAGCAATTACTTCAGCAAGAAGAGTTTCAGAGCTACAGGCCCTCATGGCTGTAGAGCCTTTTATCATATTTTACCCAGACAGGGTGTCTCTGAGCACAAAGCCTACTTTTATGCCTAAGGTGGTTACCAGTGTGGCTCTTAACCAAACGTTTCATCTGCCAACTTTTTATCCAAATCCGCAGAACAAAGGGGAGAGAATTCCGCATTCCTTGGACGTATACAGACAGCTAAGATTCTACTTGAGCAGGACTAAAGCTCTAAGAAAAACTGAGCAATTACTAGTGTCATATGCTGCAGGATCAGAAGGAAAGGCTATTTCAAAGCAGACAAGCCACTGCATCTATTTCTGCTACTTACACCATGGTAAACCTGTGCCCAAGGGCATTAGGTCTCATTCCACCAGTGCTGCAGCTACTTCAGCAGCCTTTCTCAGAGGAGTACCAACCAAAGACAATTCTAAGGGCTGCTACTTAGAGTTGTGTTCACACTTTTACAAAGCATTACCAGGTGCTGCAGGGCCTTATAGCTGCACCTAATGCTGTTTAGCTCCAGCCTCCCAACCATAGCTTTGGGATTCTACCCAAATGTAATGACTGCAACAGTGAAACACGAAGAACATAGTACAGTTGTGTACACTTGCCATAAATTTAGATGTTCGAGTGTATTCACTGTTGCAGTCCAGGTTACCTTCCCGCCATCCCCTTGTCATTCTAAAGTTTATCTTTCCTTCTCTATCGCCTACAACCTATGTGGTGTATTTGCTTGTAGATGAAGGAGAAGTTTATATTGATGCGTGTGTGTGTGTGTGTATATAGATATATATATATATATATATATATATATATATATATATATATATATATATACACATACATATACATAAATTTTGCTACCTATTTGAGGGGCACCTGACATCGGGGGCAAGAAAAACTAAAGAAAATGGCGTCGGCTGCATGTTTTATACCCCTGACGACCTGGCGTCATGGAAGAGAAGACAGCAACCGACGCAGGACCCAAGACTTTGGAATTCAGGCCGACTGAGGGCAACCTGCCAGCAGAATACCCAAATGTAATGACTGCAACAGTGAATACACTCCAACATCTACATTTATGGTAAGTGTACACAACTGTACTTTTCCCCTTCCATAAAATAAACATATCATCCAGGAATCTCAAATATGTACTAATGTACCCATGGTGTCTGCTTTTGAAGACATGCTGCAGTTCCCACCCTAGCAAAACTATGTTTGCATATAGACTTAAACTAAACAGGAAACTAAGAGGACTAACTAATTTAACAGCTCCTATCATTATGGGAGTTTCTCTTCCTGATTTTAGCCATGACATTTTTCCTTTTGTTATGTATCCTGTTAAGGTTAGGATTTCATCAGTGTGGTTTGTTTTTAGAGCTTGTTTTGGACTTTTCTGGTAGGTACATCATTTATACAGCCATTTACATGGTTGGACAGGGTCTCTGTGAACAATTCCGCATAGCTTGCTATGAACTTGGAGTTGAGAGGGGCATTGAATTTTGACACACTATCACTTAATAGGATGTAGTTTGCTTTACAGGGTTTGCTGGGGTTACCAAATTGCTACAGGGTCTGCTGGGTTACCATTTGTCATTTATATGCTAGACTGGATAGGCATATGTTATCTCCAAAATATTGTTAATCCTCTTCATCCTGTATGCTACTGTAAATAGGCCCATGCTTTCCCTGCAACTTTTTTTTTTCTTGTTCTCACATAGATGGTCATGGCCACTTGTTGCCTCCTTATAAAGTATCTGGAAAGATGTAAAGGCATTTTTCAAGCAGCAATCTCTTTTAACATGCAATCCCTTTCTCTCTCTGGATTTTTCCCTTTGATCTCTGTATTGTCTTGATGTTCTTCGTGTTTCACTGTTGCAGCCAACATTTGCGTTATCCCTGCCAGGGTAGCCCTCAGCCGGCCAGAATACCAGAGACTTAGTATTTCAGCATCGGTTGCTGTTGCTTGAGGACAGACGTCAGGTCGTCAGTAGCATAAAGTAAGGCAGCCGACGCCATTACATCAGTCTTTCTTGCCGAGGAGCCCGAAGTAGAAGCAGTTCGCACGAGTGCCAGTCGGCTGCTACCCGAGTTTCGGCTACCGAATTGAAGTTTTCTAAAGCTAAGTACCCCATTGGAGATCCTTTTTTTCTTGCACTAACCGATGTCAGAAAAATGTAATAATTGTCTCACCTGTGGAAAGCAAATACCACACCAAGACATTCACTGTTGCTGCATCACTTGTTTAGGCCCAGACCACGACATCCCTCGTTTCCGCTTCTGTGCTTTGTTCAATACCAGAACTATCCGTCGTCGGGCCCTTGTAGCCAGATATTTTTGCTTACAGTCCTCATTCTGATATGGCTTCAGTAAGCCATCCGACAGCAGATCTTCCAAAAAAACATAAAGATAAAGACAGACCGCACAGGTCCAAACCGACTGACGACACTTCCATTAAGCTAGTCGTCAGTTCTCTGGTGCTTCAGTGAGGCGCTTTCGCAGCTCCTGATGCCCACTTCTGTTGATTTGCAGGCCGCTACTGAGACCCTTTCGGAGTCTGGTATGCCGCAAAATGCTTCTTCGACTAAGGATCCTACGGTCGTCTCAACCTTGGATGGGTCCGGAGCCGCTGAGCAGGTACTGGCTTCTGAGGAAGGCCTTCACACTACCAAATCTCGACACAAACTGACATCATCTTTCACAACTACCGTTCTTTCTAAAACTACCGAGTTTCTCAGGCCCAGGGTACGAACCACACCCACTCTGAGGCGCCTGCTACCTTGCCTCAGTCTCAAATGCATAAAGTGGCAGAAGACCTTATCATGCTGATCAGGTGAAGCCAAACAACCTACTCCAAAAGGAAGAGATCTGTCCCCTGTAGTTTTTGTCTGAACAAGACTCAGATGAATTTGATGCATCTGAATATGAAGGCATGCAACGCCTCTCCACTTTTGAGGATTCCATTCCTTCAGCCCCTCCCCCAGAGGATTTCCCCTTGGATATTGTGGAGGTTGTTTTCCTCGAATCCAGCTTGACTCCTGACGCCCTTCCTCCTGCTACCAGAAAACCTGTCAGGTACTATAGAGTCCCTGACTCTCTCAAATATCTTTTTAAATATCCTACAGCTGACCCTGAGGTCATTTCTCAAGGGCCAAAAGGGATTAAAGCTACCTCTACTAAGAATCCCATCCCCTCCGACAGGGGTTCCCAAGCATTGGACAGATAGGGTAAAAAAGTATACACCTCAGCTATTCTTGCTAGCAGGGCACTAAATTGTCAGTTTCATATGCTGAAGTTTCAGCAGCATACCTTGGAACACCTTAAACAAAAAATGGCTTCATGGGATGTTATTTTGTTAAATATACCCATTTTAGTCACCATTTGCTGGCTCCGGTTTTTTGTACTAAGGCAGAAAAGGTCTTAAAAAAGATGGAAGAAAAAGCAAAATCTATGCAGACAGTTAAGGATTTCTTGCAGGTCCAGCCCCCTAGGTTCAGCAGGCATTGTTCCTCCAAACACTAGTCCTTTCCTGCTCCCAGTAAACCGCCCCAGCCTAGGCCCCGTGGAAGCAAACCCCCCCCCCAAGACAGCAGCCACAGGGAATGGAGTGATATAAGCAGTGGGCTATCTCCACTTCGAAACCAGGGAGTTCTAAGCCCCAACCCCTTGTAGTAAGAACTCACAATGACTCACCTCCTCCACCGCCTCCCTCTGCCCACCTTCACTTACCCCTAGGAGGAAAACTGTCCTTTCACTCAAGCACCTGGGCCACCATTACCAAGGACCATTGGGTTCTGAACATAATGTCCCAGGGATACAAATTTTCCTTCCACACCCTTCCAACCCCAAAAGGGTTCTCAGACCTACCACCAAATCAGTGGACAGAGGCCTAAAAACAAATCCTTTCTCTGCTGTCTATGAGGGCAGTAGAGCAAGTTCCTGCAGAACAGATAGGCCACGGTTTCTACTCCAGACTTTTTCTGGTGCCCAGAAAAGAGGGCACCTGGCGCCCCATCCTCTATCTATCCATTCTAAACACCTTCCTGGTGATCCCAAAATTCAAAATGCTCACCCTCCAGCAGCTTCTATACCCATGCTCTCCAAGGACGCTTGGCTAGCCACCCTAGATATAAAAGAGGCCTACCTCCACATTCCTATCAGGGAATCATGCAGGAAACATCTCCGCTTCAGGGCAGGATCTCAACACTTTCAATTCTCTGTGCTTCCCTTTAGCTTATGTACTGCTCCCAGAGTTTTCACAAAATGTCTGGCTCCAGCCATTGCCTTTTGCAGACAAAGAAGTATCAGATTTACCCATACTTAGATGACTGCCTTATTCAGGCAGACAGCCAGGAAAAGCTGCTGAAGCACCTGGCCTTTGTAAAGACCCTACTAACCATCCTAGGGTACACTATCAATGAAAAGAAATCCAAACAGGTGCCCACCCAAAGGATAATCTTCCTGGGAGGAAGTTTGGACACAGCATCCCAGATGGCATACCTTACTCCAGAGAAACAAATTTTCCTGACAGCCTACTTCTCTCAGCTAGCCACCAGGCCCCAGCCAACTCCAAAAAAGATCCTGCAAGCTCTGGCGTTCATGGTATCTTGCATACTACTCATTCCATATGCCAGATTGCATATGAGGAAACTTCAGTGGTACCTAAAGAGCCTTTGGTGCCAACACTCTCAAGACCTGGAAACTCTTCTACCTATAATACCTTGCCTCAAAAAAATTTCCTTTGGTGGGCAACAGCATGCTCCCACAACAAGGGAATGCCCCCCCCCGCCAACCAGACCCTCACCACAGATGCATCAGACTACGCTTGGGGTGCATACCTGGACGGCAGGTGCATACAGGGCCAATGGAGCCCACAGCAAATCCCTCTGCACATCAGTCAAAAAGAGATGATGGCTGTGCAGCATGTCTTGATAGCTTTCAATCCCTTCTCTCTCCTGGGGGTCTCCTGATCAAAACAGACAACACCACTGTGATGTGGTACATCAGCAAACAGGGAGGGACTCACTCCTACCCTCTATGCAGGCTGGCCATGACCCTTTGGCACACAGCCTCTGCCATGCAACTACACCTGTTAGCACAAGTCCTACCAGGCTCTTTCAATTCTCTGGCAGGCCAATTAAGCAGAAATCTTCTGGACCCACATGACTGGAAACACAGCAGAAGTACCTTCACCCTAATAACTCAGAAATGGGGAACGCCGAAGGTCAACCTCTTTGCCTCCCATTCCAACCAGCAGCTCAGCAAATTCTGCACCAGGGAGCATCACTGCATGGCTTGGAAAGTGCATGCCCTGTCCTTCCCTGGGTCAATCTATCTGTCTATGCCTTTCTTCCCCTACCTCTCACCCCCAGGGTACTGCTCAAAATAAGGGAGGAAAAAGCAAGGACCATTCTTATAGTTCCAGACTGGCCCCGGCAGCACTGATACCCCTTGCTGCACAGTCTGTCCTCACTACCCCCATGGCATCTTCCTCAGATTCCAAACCTCTTGACCCAGAGGAAAGGGGATTTCATGAATCCCCAATTGCAGACACTCAATTTGACAGCTTGGCTTATTCCCTAACCCCAAACCAATCTGCCAGTCTCAGTAAACATGTTCTGGATGTTATCCATGAGGCCAGATGCCCTAGCACCATAAAGTCTTATGCTGATAAATGGAAAAAGGTTCTGCCCCAGGATCCAGGCTAAGGGAGTCAATACGGCACAGCCCTCCCTCCCGGGATTACTTACCTGACCTACTACACAGTGGCCTCTCTTTCTCCTCTATAAAAATTCATGCCTGTGCTATTTCTGCTCATTTTCCCACTGAGCAGCCCCTTTTCTCACACCCTTTGATCAAACAGATCCTAAAAGGGTCTAGCAACTTGAGGCCACCTAGAAGGGCCACAACACCAGCTTTGGACCTTAACTTCGTATTGGAAAAGCTCACCCTGCCCCCTTTCACACCAGCTTCTTCTGCAGAGCTAAAATTTCTCTCCTGGAAAACAGCATTCCTTCTGGCCATCACTTCAGCCAGAAGAGTCTCTGAGCTGCAAGCACTCATGGCTGTGGAAGCCTTCATCATCTTCCATGCAGACAGGGTATCCCTCAGAACTAACCCATCCTTCATGGCCAAGGTGGTGTCCAGTGTGTCTCTCAACCAAACCATTCATTTGCCCACTTTTTTTCCTAACCCCCCAGAACAAGGGGGAAAGGATTCTTTACTCTCTTGATGTGCACAGACAGCTCAGATTTTATCTAGGCAGGACTAAATCCTTCAGAAAGTCTGATCAAATGCTGGTTAGATTTGCTACAGGGGCAGAAGGCAAAGTTATCTCCAAACAAACCATTTCCAAATGGATAGCAAACTGCATTCATTTCTGCTACAAACAGCATGGAAAGCCTCCCCCCAAGGGGGTCAGGACACACTCCACCAGAGCAGCCTCCACCTCTGCCGCTTTCCTCAGAGGAGTCCCCACCAAGGGCATCCTGGAGGCTGCCACCTTGACTTCTGTTAATACCTTTACCAAGCATTACCACCTGCCTCTCTTCTCCAAATACAGGGCAGGTTTTGCCTCTGCAGTATTGCAGGGCATCTTAGACAGCCCCTAGTTTCATTGACTGCTTCCACCTTTTTCCTCAGCTTTGGGAATCAACTCAAATGTGATGACTGCAACAGTGAAATACGAAGAACATAGTACAGTTGTGTACACTTGCCATAAATGTGGATGTTCGAGTGTATTCACTGTTGCAGTCCTGGTTTCCCTCCCTCCATCCCCCTTCTTCTCTTTCTCCTTTTGTTACCTTTCTAACTTGTTGTTCTCCTTGCTTTACAAGGGACATATTGGTATTTATTTTCCACTGGTGGAGTTTCTTCCACCAGAGCCTGGCCTCCTACTTGGGGGGGCTTCTGACAGGTTAGGGTAAGAAAAACTGATGTAATGGCATTGGCTGCCTTACTTTATACTACTGACGACCTGACGTCAGTCCTCAAGTGACAGCAACCGACACTGAAATACTAAGTCTCTGGTATTCAGGCCAGCCGGAGGGCTACCCTGGCAGGGATAACCCAAATGTGATGACTGCAACAGTGAAAGTGTACACAACTGTACTTTTTAAGAGCAGTGCACCACCATAAATAGTTTAGGTGAAACAACATTGTCCATTAACAAAATTCCTATATGGTGAAAGGACTTCAATTTTGCTAACCTGCTTCTCTGTAAGATGAAGGAATTACTGTGTTTAGTGAGTTTATTGATTACAGCATGATGACAAGTATATTAACTGTTAACTAACTCTAGTTTTTTTGTTACAGTATATGGAAAGCCTGTTGTTCCTGGAGGTAACTCATCTGGTGCTCCCACTGTGAATTTACAATCTGAGAATATTTATGCTGAGAACCATGACAAATCTGACAGCCCTGAAATTGAGACCGACTCTGCTACTGTTTCGACAGAGAATCAGGAAACTGAAAGAAATCCTCGACCTCTTAGCCCTACAAAACTGTTGCCTTTCCTTTCAGGTAGTTATCGAAACCAGAGTGATGCCGATTTAGAGGCTTTAAGAAAGAAACTGGCTAATGCACCAAGACCATTGAAGAAACGCAGTTCAATAACAGAACCAGAGGGGCCCAGTGGACCAAACATCAAGAAGTTACTTTACCAAAAAACTACTTTGGCTGCCTTAGAGACAACAGGTTCAAATCCATTCTACCAACCCAAACAGCCTGCATCTTCACTACATGTTGAAAGTAGTGGCATGACGGAAAGTCTACAAGATCCAAGCACAGAAACAGAGAATGAAACTGTACCTGAAGAAGAAATTTCTCCTGTTTCACCTGACCAACCTCCTTCACCAAAAAATGAAAATATCAGCTCAGAGGAACTAGCAGCATCTGTAACTTCATCAGATCCTGAACCACTGCCTGGAAAAATACTCGAGAATGAACAGCCTTTGCTACCTGGCCCAGAAGGAGAGGATTCTGATGCCATGCTTCCTTACATAGAAGAGTATCCACCATATCCTCCCCCACCGTACCCTATTGCTGGGGATTCTGAGAGCCTGGGAGAGGACACCTTTAACTTAAATCCACCTGAAATTACAGGACAGTTTTCACTGCCACCAGTAAGTATTGCAGTACACTGAGAAATCAGTAAAAGGGTTTAGTGCACATTCTATACGTCAATCATGTTTACAGGAGAGAAGAAAAAAAATAATCTTTTTGATCTTTCTGTTACTTTAAGTTTCTACACACACTGGAAAGATTGTGTGAATGTTCCTGCCAGTTCACACAGCTGTCCCATTGCATAAAACAGTGAAAAGCATAGTGTAACTTGACAGTGAGGCTTACTGGTGTATAAATTTGAGATAAGTGAATGTTGCAGAAAAAGTTTAAATGCAAACTGCAAAAAATCTAAATTGGGATAATCACAAGTGCTAAGAAAAGTGAACAAGCGCTTCAGATGGGCATCCAGAAAATGAGGGACAGTACTCAAGAGTTGTGTATCTTCCAGTATTGCTTTAAGGTACTTGTTTGAGGTAAAAGCTTTGGGGAGTGGCAGTTCTTTCCTTGCCGGGGGGGACTAGAATCCTTTTAGCTCTTAGAAGCAAATGTTTTCAACCTTGAGTTGTCCGTCAGATATAGTAAAAGAGAATGGAAAAGAGTTTTTGGTCCTAGAAGTGATGGTTGTATGCGAGTAAGAAGTGTGGTAGTTAAGCAGCTTCCTTGAGTTTGTAGATGGTAATCTTCAGATAGTTGAAGCAGATATTACAACAAGAGTAGTTCTAAGTTTATAGAAACCATAGACAAATGGAAAAGCAGTGTTTGCAGGAGGTGTGAAAATGTAAGAACTTTTTTGAAAAGAAGAACCAGTTAGATGAACTGTATTCAAAGAGGGAGGCCAAGGCAGGCATGTAGGAATTTGATATTTTTTAATAATGGGATTTGTTATTCTCTTGATGATAATGCTGAGTTATTTATGGGTACTTTGAATTAGGATGAGATCCAGAAATAAGCAGATATGTTTAATTTCAGTGTGACTTTCAGTAGCAGTGCCAACATTGTTAAACAAGGAGATGTAAAAAATCAGGATAAAAATAACATGCATTGCTATTAATCATAAGCTGGTCATAAAATTAACTAAAAATAATTGTTTTAATATTTGATTAGACACTGTGATAAACAGTGGCAGTACATCTGATTTAGTGAACTACAGACCAATTAGTCTCTATCTTGTTGTTGTAAGATAATTGGAGAAAGTAGTTTTGAAAACTGCTTACAAAAACTAAAATTCTGCAATATTTTATCAATTTGCATTCAGTCTTAGCAAATCAACTACTATTTGTAATATCTGATTTTATAGCGGTGTCATGTAAGCCGATTTCATAGGTTTCAATTTTTTTTTCTCAAGCATTTAACGTGCTGGACCATAATTGTTTGCTCTGCAAGTTAGCATCACTTGGTGTTAATGGAACTGTGTTGAAATAAATGTGAATGTGGTTGTCTAATACGTAGTGGGCTTTAGAACTGTGTATTCACTGCTTAGACTGGTGTCATCTGGAAGAGTGGGGTTCCTTACGGGGTTAGTCTTGAGACCACATTTATGTAATTTATATTTAGCTGATATCACTTTTAAAGACACAGCGTTGTTCTGTAGATGAATTAAACTGAATCATAGTAAATCGAGACAACCAAGCAGCAACGAACTAGGAAAACCAAAAGGTGAGGCAAACAGAACCAGATAAAACAAACTTCAAGAGAATTTATTACGTAAGCGCTTTCAGAAACACAGTTAATACTTTTCCTTCTTCAGACAAAATAAAATGGGAACACATTTCTTATTTCCACTTTTAGTTAGACAAGAAGAAGATATTCTGACTAGAAGTAATGATGACAATGTTAAGTTTGTTAACAATGATAATCATTATATGATGAAAGATCCTGACCAAACAACAAGATTTTTTTGTACTTTTAACATTGATGTCCCTTTTATAAAGGGACACTTTGTATAAAAATTGGGCAGTTATCCAGGAGGACTCTTCTTTACACAAAATTTTAGGGGACAGACCCAGTATTACCTTTAGGCGAGGTAAAAATTTGAAAACATTACTGCAATATTCAAATACTGGTAACAGTAATAAGAGGAAAGGAATGGCCAAATGTGGCAGATGTAAGCAATGTAGGTTTCTTAATTTAGAAAAGCAAATAGTATTAAGAGACGTTTGTTATACAATTCAAATGTTCTATTCATGTGACTCTGAACGTGTAGTCTGTTGTGCCTGTTGTCAGAACTGTAATTCATTCTACATTGGAAAAACGGAAAGAAAGCTGAGAAAACGTATTTATGAACACCTTTACGCCATAGAGAAGAACGATCAAAATAATGCTTTAGCCAGGCATGTAGGTGTTTTTCCAGAGCATTCTTTCAAATTTTCAGTGTTACATCAGGTTAGAACCGACGAAAGAGGTGGCCCTTTGCAATTAAACCTCGAACTAGAAGAATTAAAATGGCAGATTAGGACAGCCTCACACATCCCTCCAGGTCTCAATGAGACCATTTCCATCAAGTGTCTACTTAAACTTTTATCACTTAAAAGATAGGCATTTGTGTTGGGAATTGAAATTCTAGTTATTTATTAATTTACTTTTAAACTTTGATAATTTAGTTTTTACATCAAAAATGTATTGTTTTGATGTCTAAAAGGCATAGTGGTTTTGTATTGGAGGTTATTCCTATTGTAAAACATTTTTTGTATTTTTTAACTGAGTTGCCTTTTTTATTGTGACATTCTGGTTTTAGCAGAAAACTTTTTGGTGGTGGTTATTGCTTTAAAATTATTTTACAATTAGCATGGAGGATTGTTGCCAATTAAGATGCTAATTAGTAATAAAACAGTCATATAAACCAAGTGTGGTCCCCTGATGGCAATTCCACTCGTAACAAAAAATAATTAATCCAAGAAAATATCCAGTCAACGAAGTAAAAGAAATGGTTGCAATTTATTGTAGTTAGCGCTTTCACCCGTAGGCTTCTTCAGACTTTACATTAACCAAATGATACATACAAGTTTAAAAACCCTCAACACTCACAAGATTGGTCAGACATTAACCAATGACAACAATAGTGGGCTAACTGTAACTAATGACACTAGAATACATTCTAAAAGCATCTCAAAAGCTGAAGCTTCAACAATCATACACAAAAATAAATGAACATACATCATTTATACAGAACCTTACAAGCACACGACCAGTAAAAATGATAACGGGTCGGTTAGTAAAACATATTTACCTTGCAAAAATTAAAACTCATGACAGCCTATACGAGCGATCAAACGCTGATCATATACCCATAGAAATTTCACCTGTTACGATGTCAATCAAATAATCCACATTGTGCAATAAAACCTCACATAGAGATAAATAAAATGTCCCAAAATTGTGAAATTCCAATATATAGATGGAACCCAAACTATTTAGAAACAAAACTACATGTTCGCACTGAAAGTGCTACATCTCCAAGAATTCCACATCAGAACGCTCGTCACTAGCCGGGCGTCTGACGTCATCCAAAACTCGGTATGATAAGCGTACATGCACGCTAATGATGTTAAAGCAACAGGACTCACAAGCTAACCTAACAGAGTCCAAAAAGATAAGAACTGTGCATGACTTACGTACCTAACAGGATACCTAACGGGATAATATACTAAGTTAATATTAGGTGCTACGCCTCTAGGTCATGCACCTATCCATCTATCTACCCATATAACTAAAAATTATTTACCATAAATACACTGCACTTTATCGGTGAATCTACCGGTTCAAGTACAATAAAGGTGGAACTCGTTCACCGTTACTAGCCTAGGGAAATGACAGAAGCACTAAAGTATGGTGAAACACCAACACTACACCTAAACTACTATAAAACTAAAGAATTAGTATAAAAACTAACAATGTTTAAGTATGACAAATAATTTTAAGAAAACATGATACAAACATAATCCCAAACCCTGCATATTAAGCCTACCACCCTTGATCATAGAAGATACAAGATGAGAAAAAAATTAAAAGGTATACGTAAATAGGCCAGAGCAAAAACAAGAACATATATGTTAATGGTTCATGAAAAAATACCATCAGCACCCTAAAACTAATAGTTGAAATCTCAACTCAATGTTTAGGTCTACATAATCTTCTTTTTTTCAATACTGGCTTAATCTGTACTTTATCATTAAGTCCAGGTGGTCTATCAGCTCTACACCTGACGATCCATTTCAGCTCGTTTTCTAAAGTGAAGTTCACAAGGTCACCACCTCTGATGTTCTTATAACACACTTGAAGTACACAAAACAAAAATGTGTGCATGTTGCCATAAACATGAACATGCTTGGCTAAAGCATTATTAGGGGAACCAATTCGAACATGATATAAATGTTCCCTAATCCGCTCCCTCAATGTCCTATTGGTTTTACCTATATAGAACGAGGGGCACATGGTGCATCTAGCCAAATATACAACATTGGTACTCCCACAGTCAGTCCCAGTGTGCAGATCAAACTCATAGTGGGTAGTGGGATGTACAAAACTCATACAAGGATCTATGTGTCTGCACTGCCTGCATCCACCACATGGTCTAGTATTAAACTCAGATGATCCTATCATACCTTGGCCAGTGATTTTTCTAGGGTTCCTTTAAATAAGAAATGTGTTCCCATTTTATTTTGTCCGAAGAAGGAAAAGTATTAACTGTGTTTCTGAAAGCGCTTACGTAATAAATTCTCTTGAAGTTTGTTTTATCTGGGTCGGTTTGCCTCACCTTTTGGTTTTCCTGAATCATAGTAAATAGTTCTTATAAAAATTGCCAACAGACTTAGATTATTTCTGTCTTTGAATTCTTGAAAGTAAAATGCAGTTCAGTATTGGTAAAACAAAGTACACAAGCTTTTGTCATAATCACAAGTCCAGTTACAGGTGTACTGTTAGAGGAACTAACAGGTAAGAGTTTTATTTTTGTTTAAAAGTCATAAAGAAGTCCTAGGGGACACTTCTGGACTAGCATATCCCCAGGGAGTAATATGACAGTAGATCAATGTTCTGTGTATAATTTCCTGTCTGTCCTTTAGTCTTATATAACATCTATGTAAATTTTCATTCCTGCATATGTAAGCTGTATTCTCTTGTTGTAACAATACTTTGAATCTTGCAATTTAAATATGTACTTCTATTGTGTATTGGAGCTTTTCTCCTCGGGCCTCTACTGAAAACGGATATGTATCCAGTTAGACCAGCCCGGTTAACAAATGTAAAATAAATAAATAATAAATAAATAAATAAATCTCAGAAAATGCACATTGCTCATGCGATTGTAATACAATCAATAGTCCACCCCACTGTTACTTGTCTGAGAAACAAACATATTAAATTGGCTGGGGTTGAAGGTAACAGTCTTATCGTTTGAACATTGTGTCAACTACATTCATCAGAATAGTATAAAATTGTTTAGTTGTGTGAATAGATGTCACATTTTTTTGCCTGTGGTTATTTCCCTAATTAGATCAAAAATGGAATATGCTTTGCAAGTTTAGTGTCCTACAAAACCAAAAAAACATTTAATTTTTAGAAAAAATGCAGAAGAAATTTAATAAAAAGATAAACTATTTTCAGTTTTTACCTTACCCGGATAAGTTAAGGTATTCATATTGATATAAAGGAGGCAAAGGAATTACTTGATTTTTGAGCTGTGTACAGAAAGTAAATATCTACTGATTTGTGAGCTTTCAGGATTGAAACCTTCATTCAAACATGGTACTAGTAAGTTTCTTATTCCCCTTGGTAAAATGTCGGTCTAAAAATAATTTCTTTAATAAGAGAGCAGTATTATGGAGCAAACTCCCAGCACGTATTCATTCTTATGATGTTGAAATGTTTGTCTGATGTGGACATACATTTTGAAGACGAGACGTTTAATTTGTAGTTAGGCTATTTATGGCCTTCTGACCACTACTTTGTGTGTACACTGTGGTACTTGCCCTGATAGAACATACTGCATCAGTAATAGGAAGAATGAGTGCTGAGGTGATAAAATAGTTCTCACAGGTTGCAGTTGATTAGTGAGAGAGAGAGTCCAATGTTGACACTTGTTTGGAGCAAGCTTTTGGGAAAATGTTTGTAAAGGCATGATGAGCCTGCTTGCCTGGTCATCCATGGACAAAACTTGGATCTTGAGTGAGAAAGTAAGGCTGGCCATGTTGCAAAGAAGGTCATTGTGAGTGGAGTTGAATTATGTCCTTCAAGGATACATCTGCAGTCATAACATATGGGGTTGTCCTGCCTCAGGCAGCCCTTCGGTCGGCCGGATTCCAAAGTCTGGGTCTGGCCTCGGCTGATGTCACACTTTCCCCGACGTCAGGGCGTCCGGGGTATAAAAGCATCAGCCGACGCCATTTTCCTCAGTATTTCTTGCCGCGCGGTGCCCGAAGCAGAAGCTGTTCGCAAGTGCCGGTCGGTCAGATCCAGAGATTTCAGCTACCGAAGACTTTGAAAAAAGCTAAGTACCCCGTTGGGGACTTTTTCTTGCCTCAGCCGATGTCAGACAAAGTAAATAATTGTTTAACTTGTGGGAAACAAATACCTCATAAGGATTTCCATTCTTACTGCCTTCCTTGCTTAGGCCCAGACCACGACGTATCAGCTTGTTTAGCCTGTGCCTCCTTCAACCGACGAACTCTTAGACGTCGGTCAGAGTTTGCAGAGGAATTTTTTGGAGTCGCTTTTGCTTATAAAATGTCGTCGGAGACTCCAACTTCGCATATGGTCAAAAAACGCAAGGAAAAGGACCGACACTCGCGGCCCGTGGTTTCGGCTGAAACCACGGCTAGGCCTACCGCGAGTGTCTCGGTTTCGGCTGAAACCGAGTCCTTGGCAATTCCTACTACAGAAATCATACTTCCGACCACCGAGGCCAGAGAGGCCCCGGCTGAGTCGGCTTCAGAACTCCCTACCGAAGCTAGTGTTCAGGAATTGTCCGACACCATACCTTTGGACATTACTACCCCTGCACGTGGGGCAGCTAGGCCCCCAGCTTCTATGTCTATTAAGGCCTTCACCAGGGCTAAAGCTGCCAAAGTTTCAAAAGCTTTGCCTGCCAAATCTACATCCCAGAGGCCTTCCTCTAGTTCACAGATCCTCAGTCTTGCTGAGGACCTTATCTCCTTAATTAGGGGTTCCCAACCTCACCAAGACAGGGCCTCCCAACCTCCTCCAGACAAAAGGCCCAGGACTGCCCCCTCTGAACCTCACTCCTCAGATTACTCCACGGATGGATCTGATTTGTCAGACCACCAGGAAGGGGCCTACTCACCTTATGAGGATTCAGATGCAGAGGACTCTATCCTTTCGGCCTCCCCTCCTGAAGAATTTTCCTTTGGGGAGACTTTACACTCCATGAGAGAGCACTTTCAATGGCAAGGTCAGGATTTGTCTGATTCTAGAAAAAGATTAAGGACTTTTTTGCATTTGCCTCAGCATAGGCCCTTAGCTATACCTCCTGTTTAACTGTAATTGATGATGTGTACAATGATGTCAGTACAGCACCTGAATCTCTTCCTCCGGCCCCTGCCAAACCTGACAGATATTACAGGGTCCCGGATTCTCATTTCCACCTGTATAAAGCCCATGCTGCAGACCCAGAAACTATTTCTCAGGGCCCTAAAGGGGTTGCAGCCGCTACTGCCAAAAATCCCCTACCCTCTGAAAGAGAGTCTAGTGCATTAGAGAGATGGGGAAAAAAGGTTTATACCTCTGCTACTCTTTCTGCCAGGGCATTAAACTGTCAATTCCATATGATACAGTACCAAGATTTTTTGTTAGATCAGCTGAATAAGAAACTTTCTTCTCCTGAACCTTTAGACCATAAATCCCTTCAGGATTTGGTACACAACTCACAACAGGTTAGTAATCATTTTTTAAAATGTGGCTATGATGCACTGGAGGCTTCATTTAGATCAGCTATGACTGGGGCAGTTATTCGTAGGCATGCCTGGCTGAAGGAGCAATCTTTGCCAGACCATGTCAAGGCTAAACTCCTCGATGCTCCAATGGAGAAACAAAATTTATTTGGCTCCCCTGCACAGGAGATTCTAAAGAAGGTTGAAGAAAAAGCAAAATCTGTGCAAACAGTTAAAGATTTCCTGCAAGTTCAACCTCCGAGGTTCAGCAGAATCTGGCCTACAAAGAATTGGTCCTTTCCAGACTCCTCCAGAGCACAGAGAGGCAGGAACAGACGCCCTAGAGGCAGAGGTCAATCGAAGGGCCCCTACAGAGGCCGTCAGTGGCAGCCTGCCAACCAGAGGAGAAGTACAACAGCTACAACTACAACCACTACTACAGGACAGACCCAATGACTTGACTCTGATTCCGCCTACCAGGGATCAACTGGAAGCACCCTTGGGCGGAAAGCTGGCTTTATTCTCAAAAAACTGGCATTGCATTACAAAGGATACATGGACACTGCAAATAATAGACAAAGGATACAGGTTTCACTTCCACACTTTGCCAAAAAGAAGCGGAATGCCAAACCTTCCACCAAACCAGAAGGCAGAGGCTTTAAGACAAATCAGCAATTTACTTCAGATGAAAGCTATCGAAAGGGTACCATGTACAGAACAAGGCCAAGGATTTTACTCCAGACTATTCCTTGTACCAAGAAAAGAAAACCAATGGAGGCCTATTCTCGACCTGTCCGCACTGAACACTTATCTCATTGTGCCAAAATTCAAAATGCTGACCCTACAGCAACTTCTTCCCATGTTGGGCAAGGAGTCTTGGCTGGTGACTCTAGATCTCAAGGAGGCATACCTGCACGTCCCTATCCGACCAGATTGCAGAAGACACCTCAGATTTCTTGCAGGATCAGAGCATTATCAATTCTCAGCATTGCCCTTTGGCTTATCTACTCGGCAGAGTATTCACGAAATGCCTGGCATCAGTAATTGCACATTGCAGACTTCAGGGAATTCAAATTTATCCATACCTGGACGACTGCCTAATACAAGCGGACAACAAGAAAAAATTGTTAAAGGACTTGGCCTATGCCATACACCTGCTACAGACCTTGGGATACACAGTCAACATCCAAAAGTCAAGACTAGTACCATCCCAAAGGATAACCTTTTTGGGTGCGGATCTGGACACAATCACCCAGATGGCTTTTCTCACAGAAGAAAAACAAAGACAACTTCCAGATTACTAAATGAATCTGACAAGACAAACTCCGCTTACTGCAAGGAAAGTCCTGCAGGCCCTGGGTTACATGGCATCCTGCATAATTTTAGTTCCACATGCCAGGTTGCATATGAGGAAATTACAATGGTACCTAAGGAATGTATGGTCTCAACACAGTCACAGTCTAGAAACCATGATACCAATCATTCCATGCCTTCAAAAGGAATTCCTGTGGTGGGCTCAGGCCTACCAGTCCAACAGAGGGTTGCCTTTCAACAAACTAAAAACAAGGCAAACCATCACCACCGACGCCTCAGACCGAGGATGGGGAGCACACATGGAGGACAAACTGATCCAAGGCCTATGGCCTCAAGGGCAGCTAAGCATACACATAAACCAAAAGGAAATGCTGGCAGTGAGGCATGCAGTCGAGGCATTCAGACCCTTCCTCCAGCAAGGACATCTGTTAATAAGGACAGACAACACCACGGTCATGTGGTACATAAACAAACAGGGAGGCACACATTCCTACCCTCTATGCCGGATGGCTATGAATCTGTGGAACCTATGCCTGAATCTCAATATCCAGCTACAGGCCAAATTCGTACCAGGAAAAGAAAATACACTAGCAGACAGCTTAAGCAGAACTACCATGGATGCACACGAGTGGATGCTGCATCCAGACATCTTCAAACTCATAACAAAGACATGGGGAATGCCAGAGATAGATCTGTTCGCCTCCACATTCAACCACCAGCTTAAGACATTCTGCTCAAGGACATACCACCCACAAGCATGGAGGGTGGACTCTCTCTCTTTCAGCTGGAATGCCCTAACAGTATATGCCTTTCCACCTCTCCCACTGATGTACAAGGTTCTATTGAAGATCAGGGAGGAACAACCAAAAGTGATACTAATAGCTCCGGACTGGCCAAGACAACACTGGTACCCACTATTGAGAAGCATGTCTCAGGCAAATTCATGGCCTCTTCCCCTATGGCCTCTTCCCCTACGGCCTCTTCTTCTAACGCAGAACAATTTCAAGACCCTACATCCCAACTTGAAAACATTGCAGCTAACTGCCTGGAAAATTCCTTAAAACCCAACCAAACTGTTTTATCTCAGAGGGTGAAGGACATTATCCTGGAGGCTCGCAGACCTTCCACAAGGAAGACATACTCTGATAAATGGAAGAGATTTCTCATCTGGAGCACATCAAAGGGCACAGATGTCACGGTGGCAAACCTAGCACACATTCTAGAATACTTAGCAGAACTGTTCCACAATGGCCTGTCTTATTCTTCCATTAAGATTCATGCTTCAGCAATTTCAGCAGAATACAATATGGATCCACCTATCTTCTCACACCCTCTTCTCAGACAATTTTTGAGAGGGATCAAAAATGTTAAACCTCCAAGAAGACCCCCTCTACCTGCATGGGATCTCAATTTTGTGCTGGAAAAACTGACACTACCTCCTTTTGAACCAGCAGCATCAGCAGACCTACAGTTTTTATCTTGGAAAACTGCATTCCTTCTGGCAATCACTTCAAGAAGAGTATCTGAGTTACAGGCATTAATGGCAGTGCAGCCTTTTCTTATTTTTCACCAGGATAGTGTCACTAAGAACCAACCCTACTTTCATGCCAAAGGTGGTATCTAGGGTATCCTTGAACCAAGCTATTCACTTGCCTACGTTCTTCCCTAACCCACAGAACAAGGGGGAAAAACTTTTGCACACCTTGGATATACACAGACAACTACGCTACTATTTGGACAGAACGAAAACTAGCAGAAAAACTGACCAACTTTTTGTAGCATATGCAACTGGGGTGCAAGGAAGAGCAATTTCCAAACAGACAATTTCAAAATGGATAGGAAATTGCATTCGCTTTTGTTACTCCTTTCATGGAAAGACAGTTCCTGAAAATATCAGGCCTCACTCCACAAGGGCCACAGCCACCACTACAGCCTTCCTACGAGGGGTGGCTACCAAGGACATTTTAGAAGCTGCTACTTGGAGCTCCGTGCATACATTTGCCAAGCATTACAATCTACCTTTATACTCCAGATCCCGAGCAGGGTTTGCAACTGCAGTACTGCAGGGTATCTTAACTACACCATCCTCCTCTTAGTACCTCCTCCCCCAGATTGGCTATGGTATTCTACCCATATGTTATGACTGCAGATGCATCCTTGAAGGACATAGTACAGTTTTGTACCTACCATAAATGTAGATGTCCGATAGGTATGCATCTGCAGTCAGGATTACCCACCCTCCTTCCCCTCTGTGGTATTCCTAGGGTGCTTACCCCTCTTTCAGCTAGCTGGGGGAATCTATTATGGTGTATTTGTTTGTTTATACATGTATATAATTTGCAAATGTTTGGAACTTTTCAGCATTTATCCAAATTTAGCCTTCCTAGAGGGCACCTGGCATCTGGGGCAAGAAAAACTGAGGAAAATGGCGTCGGCTGATGCTTTTATACCCCGGACGCCCTGACGTCGGGGAAAGTGCGACATCAGCCGAGGCCAGACCCAGACTTTGGAATCCGGCCGACCGAAGGGCTGCCTGAGGCAGGACAACACCATATGTTATGACTGCAGATTCATACCTATCGGACATCTACATTTATGGTAGGTACAAAACTGTACTTTTCGCTGAGGGTTATAAATTACTGTAAACATTGTCACTTCTTGTTTTTTTTTATGTAATAGGTAATGATATAAGCAATTGCAATATTTTACCAAGTATGGAACATATTCTGGGTATATTTGAGAAGACAGTGTGTATTCAAGAGGAAGTTTCAACATTTACACAGTTCACTTTTTAAAATGTATTTATTGACCAGGTAAGCCACTGGACACAACTGTCCATTTTCAAGAGCTACACAAGAGCACTGTCTGGCTAAGTCACTTGCTTAAAGTTGCACAGTAGCCAAATGAAGGTGGAAGGAATCACTTTATTTAAACATTTGGGAGTACTGCATATAGCTGCATGTAACAGTATTGGGATATTAGACTTTTGTTGTGTCTTTGAAGAGGTCCAACAGCTGTTCACTTGCCAGCTTCCTTTATTGGCCCAAAGGAAAGGAGGTGGCCAAGGGCATTAAGAGCTATGGCCAAAGAATGCAGATAAGATAGAGTACCATGAAATCAAAGATCTGAAGTTGAGTATTTCATCTGCATCACCTGTTGGACTACGATCAGCAGGTATTTGGTCAACTTGGCCTATAAAACGTTCTAAGCTTACTAGAAGCATTCCTCTTTATCCATAATCCCCCTGAGCTCAAGGCCCACTTCTCCAGATATCTTACATCTTAGGTTCCAGTCCCTTGCTACCTTTTAGTAAAAACTACAAGAAAAATCCAGCCCAGCTAGAGTTTTCACTGTGTGATACCTTAAACCTCTTGTAATGAAGGTGTGACTTTTTGCTGTTTGTTTTGGATGTTAGTTGGGATATTTTGCTGACACCTTAATAGTTATGGACATTAGATGGGCGTAAAAACCCTGTGTTTCTAAAGTACAGCCAAACAGTCTACTTATACTCTGCTGATGAAGTCATAAGAAGGCTGAAACATGCATGTCCACAGCTAGTGGAGTTTGGCTTTATTGGTTTGAATGTGTCCACAAATACTTAAAAAGAAAAAAAGTAAAAGTCATGGACATTCAGAAGCCATAAAGCTGAAACACGATGTCCATAAGGAGTAATTTGCTTTTATCCCATGGGCCTGTATTGTAGATGTAAAGGCATCACACATTGAAAACTCTTAACTTGGCTAGGTTTTTCTTGTAGTTTATACTAATTGGTTTGTCAGTGTGACCTTTTTACTCTTTGTATTCCCTTGCTACCTTCAAATTTTTTTTTTGTAGTGGATAGATACTTCAGAACATCAGTGTTTTTCATGAATCAGGTCAAACTGTTCCTTTTCTCTAGTTTCTAAATGTTTGTCTCCTCTTTTGCTCAGATGATCTTCGTGTTTCACTGTTGCAGTCATTTCATTTGGGTTATCTGCTTGCAGGTAGCCCTCAGTCAGCCTGATTAACAAAGTCTTAGGTCCTGCATCGGTTGCTGTCTCTTCTTCCATGACGTCAGGTCGTAGGGGTATAAAACATGCAGCTGACGTCATTACATCAGTCTTTCTTGCCGTGCGGTGTCTGAAGCAGAAGCAGTTCGTAAGTGCCGGTCGGCCGGCTCCTGAAATTTTTGTTTTCGAGTTTCAGAACAGAAGTCTTCAACTAAAAGCTAAGTACCCCGTTGGGGAAACTTTTTCTTGCTCTAAACCGATGTCAGTAAAAGTAAATAATTGCATTTCTTGTGGAAAGCAAATACCTCAAAGATTTTCATTCGTACTGTATTCCTTGCCTAGGCCCTGACCAATGACGTACCTCGCTGTCTGTTTTCTGCCGTATTTAAACCACGAACTATCCGCCGTCAGTATATTTGCACTTTTAAATTTTTTGGTGCTCGGTTCAATTATCCAGATATGTCTTCGGTAAGCTATCCGACTACTGACATTCCGAAGAAACGCAAAGATAAAGACAGAGACAGGCCGCCCAGTTCGCCGGTACTCAGTGAGGCACTTTCGCAGCCCCTGATACCTGCTACTTCAGATTCGCAGGCCTCTACTGAGACCCATTTGGAGTCCGGTATGCTGCGAGATGCTTCAACTGTGGAACCTGCAGATGTGTCTACCTTGGATGGGTCCAGAGCCGCTGTGCAGGCACCGGCTGCTGAGGGTGTATTCAGGCCTACTGACTTGCATATTAAACCGGCGCCATCTTCTTCTTCAAGGCCTAAAACTCAAACTATGCCTAGAAAACTGACGCCCAGACCGCATGGTCAGGCCTCCTATGCCTAAAGAACAAATGATAACAATGACTGAAGACCTTATTACTTTAATCAGGGGAAGCCAACCTTCCCCCTCTAAGAGAACTAGGATTGAGTTTGCTTATGATACTTCTGACCAGGATTATGAAATTTCTGTTTCCTCTGATGACCAGGATTTACCCTTATCTACCTATAAGAATTTTGATGCTGAGGACTCTATTCCCTCTGCTTCCCCCCCAGAGGATTTCTCATTTGGTGAAACCTTGCATACTCTCAGGGAGATTTTTCGTTGGGAAAATCAGGATTTCTCTGATTCTAAAAAGAGGCTTAGGGATTTCTTACTCCTGACCCAGCACAGGCCTTTAGCTATACCTCCTGTACTGGACATTGTTGATGATGCCTTTTCGGAATCTAGCATGGCCCCTGACACTCTACCTCCTGCTTCCAGAAAACCTGATGGATGTTACAGGGTTTGTGACTCTCACAAGTTCCTTTTCAAAAATCCTACTGCGGATCCTGAAACCATTTCACAGGGACCCAAGGGAATTAAAGCTACTACTGCCAGAAATCCTACCCCCACTGATAGAGATTCCAGGGAGCTGGATATATGGGGTAAGAAGGTATACACTTCTGCAACTTTGGCCATTAGGGCCCTGAATTGCTAGTTTCATATGTTAAAGTATCAGCTGTATATTATTGGATTGCTTAAACAGAAAATGGTGTTGACTCCTAATTGTGCTGAAAGTAAGGATTTACAGGATTGTATACATTCTGCTGAACAAGTTGGTAAACATACATTTCAATGTGGTTTTCATTCACTAGAGGCATCTTGCAGGGCTGCGGTAACTGGGTCTGTACTTAGAAGGCATGCTTGGCTTAAGGAGCAAACCTTGCCAGATCATGTTAAAGCAAAATTACTGGATGCTCCCTTAAATCAGGGCCACCTGTTTGGCAACAAGGCAGAAGAAGTTCTTAAAAAGATGGAGGAAAAAGCTAAATCTATGCAAACTGTTAAAGACTTTTTACAAGTACAACCGCCAAGATTTAGTAGGCATTGGCCTTCTAAGAAATGGTCCTTTCCTGACTCTTCCAGACCTTCAGTCCAAACCCAGATTCAGCATAGAACCCAGGCTTCAGTCCCAGGGGATGCACAGGACTAAAGAGTGGGGGGGCCTCCACTTCCAAATTTGGGAGTAATAAAACTCCCCTCTGTGGTAAACTGTCTCAGGGACTTCTTTTTAAAACTTCCAAGCACTTCTCAACTAAGCACTTCTCAACTGACTGCCCCTTTGGGGGGGGGGGGAGATTGCACTTCATGCAAAGAACTGGGGACTCATTACCCAGGACAAATGGGTTTTTAATATAGTGTCCCAAGGATACAGATTTCACTTCCACACGTCACCAACTCTTGACTTGACTTCAACAATTGGCTAAGCTTATGGTGTCATTCAAAGGGGATCCAGTATCTGTCTGCCTGGGATGACATGATTGACAGACCACGATGCTTTGCCAGAGATGGTCTGCACCTGTCACCCCTGGGATTCAGGTTACTGGCTAAGGCTCTTGCCACCCCTATAGTGCCTTTTTTAGGCAAACTTCAAAGGACAAAACCACCACTGTAACAGGTACAAGCATGCAAAATCTGAAGGTAATGCTACTTAATGCTAGAAGTCTAAACCTCAAAATGCACTCTCTCGAGGCACTCCTAAAAATGGAGAACATAGATGTCTGTGCAGTAACTGAGACCTGGTTCAAGGCTCCATAGAGCACCCCTGCAATACCAGGTTACAACTCTTACCACACTTTTCGGCCACCAAACCAGGACCTGAAACACTAAAGGTGGAGGAGCGTCAATATTCACCAAGGATATTCACAACACCAGGCTAGTTGGCTAACACAATGTGTCTGAAATTCTCCAAGTGCAACTAACACTAGGTAAGACTGCAATCCAAATTGTAGCTTGCTACAGATCCCCCACCATACCCCAAGATTCTCACTACACCTTTCTAAACATATTGGAAAATATTAAGATAGAACCAAGCACCCTAATACTGTGTGATTTTAACTACCCTGCCATTAACTGGGAAAACTACTCATGTCCCAACACCTTTGCGCAACGGTTCTTGGAATTCATAAATTCCAATGCCCTGGATCAACTAATCCATAGTCCCACCAGGGGCTCCAATATCCTAGACCTGGTCATTACCAACATGGGAAATCAATGTTCCATACCTATGGTCACCCCCTCATTAGTTAGGTCTGACCATAAGCTAATCACCCTTAACATCCACATCCCACCTCCACCCCCCAGTAAAGAAACCACCATAAAAAACTTCTCCAAAGCCAACTTCATGCTACTCAAGTCAGAAGTGACAAACTTCATGACACCCATGCAGATGGGAACTGAAAGTTCAACTGCTGAATCCTACACTAAGGCACTGTAAGAGCACATCCACTCATGCATGAATAGTGCCATCCCAAATAGAACCAAAATGCTCTCATCCAAAAAAAGGAAGCCAATCTGGTGGTCCCCTGCCATAAACAAACTTTACAACAAAAGGAAGAAACTTTTGCAGAAAAGAGGAAAATCCCAGGATGCAAAAAACTCCCTTACTAGCCTCAGTAAGAAACTGAGATGCCTCATAAAATCCTCCAAAGCTAGTTACAAAAATAAAATTGCCAAAGATTCCAAAGACAACCACAAAGCATTCTATAACTATGTCAAGAATCTAAATGGCAATGCTCAGATCTGCTCTGAGCTAAAACAGAATGGCATTAAATATACTGATCCGAAGGATATTGCCAATATCCTGGCAGATCGATTCAGTGCCGTCACCCCCCTCTCACCCCCTAAATGGCCCATCTCAATACCGGAAGATTGCCAAATTCCAGTAATAACGGCCACACAGATACAAAACGCACTCTCTAAAGCCAAGAATACAGCATCCATGGGACCAGATGACATCCCGGGCTGTGTACTACATGAACTACAATATGAACTGGCACCTCACCTAAGTGTCATGTTTAATCATAGCTTCACCTCAGGTTTCATGCCCACTGAGTGGCACAGAGCTATAGTTATCCCAATCCACAAGGGGGGATCTACCTTGGATCCCAGAAACTACCGTCCCATCATTCTGACAAGCCTTATCTGCAAGGCCATGGAGCGTATTATCATGGAACTTATAAACAAAGATATTGGCAACCTTCAAACACTGGACCCCACCCAGTTTGGGTTTGTGAAGGGCCGATCTTGTCTCCTGAACCTGATTGACTTCTTTGAATCAGTCTCCAGAGCCATGGACAAGGGTATGGTGGTCCACACAGCCTATCTAGACCTTGCCAAGGCCTTTGACACCATCCCCCACTCTGGAATCATAGATAAACTTACTAAGTTGGGCATTAATCCATATGTCACCCAATGGATTGCTAAATGGCTTACCGATAGAACCCACACTGTAAAAGTAGCCGACTCCAAATCCAGCTCCAGACAAGTGGAGTACCTCAGGGTTCAGTCCTGGGGCCGCTCTTGTTTGGCATCTACTTCTCTGAAGTACAGGTCAACACTAAGGGACTCTGGCTAACAAAGTTTGCAGATGACTGCAAACGGGGAGCCATTATTGAATCCCCAAATGATGTGGATACTCTACAAAAGGGCCTTACAGAAACAGATGCTTGGTGCCAGAGCCATGGGCTCAAGCTCAATGCCAAGAAATGTATTGTTATCCCCTTTGGGTAAAAACGTGTATCCATGAATTACCATATAGGTGGCAGTACACTAAACACAGAAAGTGTGATAAGAGACTTAGGGACACAGGTGGACAGTGGTCTCACCTTCAATAACCACATCGCCACAACAGTCAGGAAATCCTTCTATGTGGCACACCTCATCACGAAGGGCTTTTCATCCAGAAAAATGGAGGTCATTGTCCCCCTGTACTCATCTCTCATTAGACCCATTATAGAATACAACGCCCCATTTGGTATGTACCTCTCAAGACATCTGCAACAACTGGAAAGGCCTCAGAAATACCTCACTGAAAAAATCACAGGCCTAAAGTAAATGCCCTACGCTGACCGCCTTAAAAGACTCCAGCTATACTCTGTCGCATATCGTCTACTCAGAGGCAATCTCTGCTTAACATACAAGGCCATGTCAAACCCAGAGCTGTTGGACATGCTGCACTTAAAGAAATCCCAATCCCTCAGAGCTACACACTCCAGGGATCTAAACCTTGTCATCACAATAAACAAAACATGCTGGAGGGATAGGTTCCTGACCCAGAGACTCCCCAGACTCTGGAATAGATTGCCCATACATGTCAAGCAGAGTGCCTCTTTGGACCTCTTCAAGAGGAACCTTGATGATTGGATGGGAGAAAGGAAATTCACCCCAGGGATCACGTCAGTCGCCCTGCTAGACAGGGGTCCAGGAAAGTAAATAATGTGGGAAGAAATAGCCAGGGAATTGTTATGGCTAGGCTTGTATAGGCCCTAGGGCTGATAGCTTAGTACCAACCTATGAACTCCAAGTGGTTGGCTGGATCTACTGCCAAAGCAGTGGGAAGAGGCCCAAAAGCAAGTACTCTCTCGTAAGCATAGGGGCTATTCAGTTGGTACCAGAAGAGAAAAAGGGACAAGGTTTCTACAAAAGATTTTTCCTGGTACCCAGAAAAGACAATTCATTGTGTCCTATCCTGGACCTGCCTACTCTAAACACCTTTTTGGTGATTCCAAAATTCAAGATGCTGAATCTTCACCAGTTGCTTCCTATGCTAAGCAAAGATGCCTGGTTGGCAGCACTAAATTTAAAGGAAGCATACCTGCACATCCCAATCGGAATCTTGCAGAAGATACCATACTTCAAAGCAGTCTACACGGACTATCAGTTCTCTGCACTGCCCTTTGGTTTATCTGCTGTGCCCAGGGTATTCACAAAGTGCCTAGCTCCAGTCATTGCATTTTGCAGGCAAAGAAATATTTAAATATACCAATACCTGGACGATTGTCTAATTCAGGCAGAAAACCAGGACATACTTTTGAATCGTCTGACTCTTGTACAGAGGGTGCTAACTTGTCTGGGGTACACCATAAACAAAAAGAAATCACACCTGGTACCCTGTCAAATTATATTCCTGGGTGCAAGCTTGAATACAACTTCACAGATGGCTTTCCTCACACCAGAGAAACAAATTCACTTCACAACCTACTTCAAACAAGTGGTCACAAAAACCCTGCTATCTGCAAGGCAAATACCACAAGCCTTGGGGTTCATGGCCTCCTGCATTTTTCTAATTCCATATGCAAGACTGGATATGAGGAAATTACAATGGTATCTAAAAAGCCTGTGGTGTCAACATTCTCAGGATCTAGAAGCAATGATTCCTATCCTTCCTTGTCTAAGCCTAGAGTTCCTTTGGTGGGCAGAGGCCTGCCACCAAAACAAGGGACTACCATTCACACTACCCCCTGCCGCCCAAACCCTAACAGACACATCAGACTATGCATGGGGGGGGGGCACCTGCAGGGAAGTGCATTCAGGGCAAATGGAGCCCAATTCAAATGCACCTTCACATCAGTCATAAAGAAATGTTAGCTGTACAGAATGCTCTAATAGCCTTCAAGGACCACATTCTTCCAGGACAATTAATGGTAAAGACGGACAACACCACTGTTATGTGGTACATAAACAAGCAGGGGGGTACACATTCTTACCCCCTCTGCAGACTAGCCATGGCATTGTGGAACACAGCCTTGAGCTATCAGGTACATCTACAAGCTCAATTCCTGCCAGGAAAACTAAATACACTGGCAGATGGACTAAGCAGAACCTTCATGGACCCACACGAGTGGAAACTGGAACCAAGGATTTTCAACATGTTGACAAGCAAATGGGGGAGCCAAGATATAGACCTGTTTGCCTCCCCCCAGAACTATCAATTGGAAAAATTTTGTGCAAGGACTCCTCACAGGCAAGCTTGGAAAGTGGATGCTCTGTCCTTCAGCTGGAAAAACTGGTTATGCCTTTCCTCCTCTGCCTCTGCTCTCCAAAGTGCTACTAAAGATCAAACAAGACAAACCTAGGATGATTTTGATTGCACCAGCCTGGCCACGCCAACACTGGTACACCCCCTCCTGCGCAGTGTGTCACTGTTGACCCCATGGCACCTGCCTCAGACTCCTACCCTGCTGTCTCAGCAGGAGAGTTAGATTCTGCACCCTCAGCTTCAAACACTGAACCTGACAGCCTGGCTAATTACGTAAGCTCTCCTTTGCCATCCCTCAGTAAACCAGTGATGGATGTCATTTTAGAGGCAAGGAGGCCTAGTACTAGAAGATCTTACGCTGAAAAATGGAAAAGATTCTGTGCATGGAACCAGTCGTAAGGGATGAGCACAGCAGTGCTCAATTTACCTCGGATTTTACAACACTTAACTGAGATGCTTCACAAGGGCCTGTCTTTTCCCTCAATAAAAATTCATGCCTCAGCCATTTCAGCTCATTATAAAACAGAACCTCCCCCTCTTCTCTCTTCCACTACTCAAGCAGTTCCTCAGAGGGGCCAAAAACCTAAGACCACCCAGGAGCGCTCCAACTCCAGCCTGGGACCTTAACTTTGTACTGGCGAAACTCACCCTTCCTCCTTTCGAGCCAGCTGCTACTGCAGATTTAAAATTCCTTTCTTGGAAAACAGCTTTCCTTTTAGCCATCACTTCAGCAAGAAAGGTATCTGAATTACAGGCCCTTATGGCAGTGGAGCCTTTCATCATCTTTCCTGCGGACAGGGTGTCCCTCAGGACCAACCCCTCTTTCATGCCAAAGGTGGTATCCAGTGTGGCCTTTATTCAGTCCATTCATTTGCCTACCTTCTTTCCTAATCCACAGAACAAAGGGAAATGGATACTGCACTCCTTAGATGTGCACAGACAACTTAGATTCTACTTGGACAGGTCTAAACTTCAAAGGAAATCTGAACAACTGCTGGTGGCATTTGCTGCAGGGACAGAGGGGAAGGCTATTTCAAAGAGAACTATCTCCAAATGGATTGGCGATTGCATTCACTTCTGCTATAAGCACCATGGAAAACGTATCCCACAGGGGATCAGACCCCACTCAAGCAGGGCTGCATCTACCTCTACAGCCTTTCTCAGAGGCATACCTACCAGGGACATCCTAGAAGTTGCTACCTGTAGTTCTGTACATACTTTCACCAAGCATTACCATTTGCCAATTTTCTCTAAATCCAGAGCTGGCTTTGGCACTGCAGTTTTGCACGGCCTTATAGCTGGTCCTAATGCTATCTAAATTCCTCCTCCCATCCTTAGCTTTGGGAATCTACCCAAATGTAATGACTGCAAGAGTGAAACACTAAGAACATAGTACAGTTGTGTGCACTTACCATAAATGTAGATGTTCGAGTGTATTCACTGTTGCAGTCCTGGATGTCCTTCAAGGATGCATCTGCAGTCATAACATATGGGTTGTCCTGTCTCAGGCAGCCCTTCGGTCGGCCGGATTCCAAAGTCTGGGTCTGGCCTCGGCTGATATCGCACTTTCCCCGACGTCAGAGCGTCTGGGGTATAAAAACATCAGCCGACGCCATTTTCCTCAGTCTTTCTTGCCGCGTGGTGCCCGAAGCAGAAGCAGTTCACAAGTGCCGGTCGGCCAGCTCCTGTGATTCAGCTACCAAAGACTTCGGAAAAGCTAAGTACCCCGTTGGGGACTCTTTCTTGCCTCAGCCAATGTCAGATAAAGTAAATAATTGTTTAACTTGTGGGAAACAAATACCTCATAAGGATTTCCACTCTTACTGCCTCCCTTGCTTAGGCCCAGACCACGACGTCTCGGCCTGCTCAGCCTGTGCTTCCTTCAACTGACGAACTCTTAGACGTCGGTCGGAGTTTGCAGAGGAATTCTTTGGGGCTAATTTTGCATATAAGATGCCGTCGGAGACTCCGACTTCGCATTTGGTGAAAAAACGGAAGGACAAGGACCGACACTCGCGGCCCGTGGTTTCGGCTGAAACCACGGTTAGGCCTACCGCGAGTGTCTCGGTTTCAGCCGAAACCGAGTCCTCGGTACTTCCTTTAACTGAATCCACTCAACCGACCACCGTGGCCCTGGAGGCCCCGGCTGAGTCGGCTACTGAGCTTCCTACTGAAACCAGTGTCCCGGAAATGTCCGACACCATTCCTTTGGACAAGTCTACTCCTACACGTGGTGCAGCCAGACCCCCTGCTTCCATGTCCATTAAGGCCTTTTCCAGGGCTAAAGCTGCTAAACTTGCTAAAGCTTTGCCTCCCAAGACTACCTCTCAGAGACCTTCTTCTAGTTCTCAGATCCTCAGCCTTGCAGAGGATCTTATCTCTTTAATTAGAGGTTCTCAGCCTCACCCGGACAGGGGCTCTCAACCACCACCAGACAAAAGGCCCAGGACTGAGCCCTCTGACTAGCACTCTTCAGATGAGTCTACGGATGGATCTGTGTTGTCAGATCACCAGGAGGAGGCTTATTCGGCCTACAAGGATTCTGATGCTGAAGAATCTATCCCTTCGGCCTCCCCTCCTGAAGAGTTTTCCTTTGGTGAGACACTCCACTCTATGAGGGAACTTTTTCAATGGCAGGGTCAGGAATTTTCTGATTCTAGAAAGAGACTAAGGACCTTTTTACATTTACCTCAGCATAGGCCCTTAGCTATACCTCCTGCTTTGAATGTTATTGATGATGTGTACAATGATGTTAGTGCAGCTCCTGATTCTCTCCCTCCAGCTCCTGCCAAACCTGATAGATACTACAGGGTCCCGGATTCTCATCTACATCTGTACAAGGCCCATTCTGCAGACCCAGATACTATTTCTCAGGGCCCAAAAGGGGTTGCAGCTGCCACTGCCAAAAATCTTCTACCTTCTGAAAGGGAGTCTAGAGCTTTAGAGAGATGGGGAAAGAAGGTATATACTTCTGCAACTCCTTCCTTGAGAGCATTAAATTGTCAATTTCATATGATACAGTACCAAGAGTATTTGTTAGATGAATTGCATAAGAAGCTTTCCTCTTCTGAACCCCTTGACCGTAAATCCCTTCAGGATCTGGTACATAACTCACAGCAGGTTAGTAATCTTTTTTTGCAGTGTGGTTATGATGCACTGGAAGCTTCATGTAGGTCAGCTATGACTGGGGCAGTTATTCGTAGGCATGCCTGGTTGAAGGAACAGTCTTTACCAGACCATGTTAAAGCTAAACTCCTGGATGCTCCAATGGAAAAACAAAAATTATTTGGTTCCTCGGCTCAGGAGGTCTTAAAGAAGTTTGAAGAAAAGGCAAAATCTGTACAAACAGTTAAGGACTTTCTGCAAGTACAACCACCGAGATTCAGCAGAAACTGGCCTACTAAGAATTGGTCCTTTCCAGACTCGGACAGATCCCAGAGGGGCAGGAACAGGCATCCCAGAGGTAGAGGACAAGCTAGAGGCTCCTACAGAGGCCGTCAGTGGCAGCCTACCAACCAGAGAAGTAGTGCAGGAACTGCAACAAAAACTACTACACCTGGACAGACTCAATGACTTTCCTTTGATTCCGGCGACCAGGGCTCAATTGGGCGGAAAGCTTTCTTTATTCTCAAAAAACTGGCATTACATTACAAGGGACTCATGGACACTGCAAATAATAGACAAAGGAATACAGGTTCCACTTCCACACTTTACCAAGAAGAAACGGAATGCCAAACCTGCCACCAAATCAGAGGGCAGAGGCTTTAAAGCTGATCAACAACTTAATACAAATGAAAGCCATAGAAAAGGTACCTCTTTCAGAACAAGGCCAAGGATTTTACTCCAGATTATTCCTTGTTCCAAGAAAAGAAAATCAATGGAGGCCTATCCTCGACCTGTCTGCACTGAATACTTACCTCATTGTGCCAAAATTCAAGATGCTGACCCTACAGCAACTTCTTCCCATGCTGGGCAAGGAGTCTTGGCTGGTGACTCTAGATCTCAAGGAGGCATACCTGCATGTCCCTATTCGGCAAAGTTGCAGAAGACACCTCCGATTTCTTGCAGGATCAGAGCATTATCAATTCTCAGCATTGCCCTTTGACTTATCTACTGCACCCAGAGTATTCACGAAATGCCTGGCATCAGTAATTGCACACTGCAGACTTCAGGGGATTCAAATCTACCCATATCTGGACGACTGCCTTATACAAGCGGACAACAAGAAAAATTTGATAAATGACTTGGACTATGCCATCCACCTATTACAGTCCTTGGGATACACAGTCAACATCCAAAAATCAAGACTGGTTCCATCCCAGAGGATAACTTTTTTTGGGTGCGGATCTAGACACAACCACCCAAATGGCCTTTCTCACAGAAGAAAAACAAAGACAACATCCGGATTACTTCTTGAATCTGACAAGACAAATTCAGCTAACTGCAAGGAAAATCCTGCAGGCCTGGGTTACATGGCATCCTGCATAATTCTGATTCCACAAGCCAGGCTGCATATGAGAAAATTACAATGGTACCTAAGGAGTGTATGGTCTCAGCACAGTCACAGTTTGGAAACTTTGATACCAATCATTCCTTGCCTTCAAAAGGAATTTCTGTGATGGGCTCAAGCCTGCCAGTCCAACAGAGGGTTGCCTTTCAACAAACCAAAAACAAAACAAACCATCACCACGGACGCTTCAGACCGAGGATGGGGAGCACACATGGAGGGCAAATGTATACAAGGCCTATGGTCTCAAGGGCAGCTGCGCATGCACATAAACCAAAAGGAAATGCTGGCAGTGATGCACGCAATCGAGGCCTTCAAACCTTTCCTCCATCAAGGCCACCTGTTAATAAGGACAGACAACACCACAGTCATGTGGTACATAAACAAGCAAGGAGGCACATTCCTACCCTCTATGCAGGCTGGCCATGAATCTATGGGAACTATGCTTGAAACTCAATATCCAACTACAGTCCCAGTTCGTGCCAGGGAAAGAAAATGCACTGGCAGACAGCTTAAGCAGAACTACCATGGATGCACACGAATGGATGCTGCACCCAGACATCTTTCTACTCATAACACAAGCATGGGGGAAGCCGGAGATAGATCTGTTCGCCTCGCCCCACAATCGTCAACTGAAGACATTCTGCTCAAGGACATACCACCCACAAGCATGGAGGGTGGACTCTCTCTTTCAGCTGGAAAGCTCTAAAAGTCTATGCCTTCCCACCTTTCCCATTAATGTCCAAGGTTTTACTGAAGATCAGGGCAGAACAGCCAAGAGTGATTCTGATAGCTCCAGACTGGCCAAGGCAGCACTGGTACCCACTATTGAGGAGCATGTCACAGACGAAACCGTGGCCTCTCCCCCTATGGCCACTTCTTCTGACGCAGAACAATTTCAAGATCATGCATCCCAACTTGAAAACATTGCAGCTAACCGCCTGGAAAATTCCATAAACCCCCCTCAACATAACTTTTCACAGAGAGTAAAGGACATTATTATGGAAGCTCGCCGGCCTTCCACAAGGAAGACATACTCAGCAAAATGGAAAAGATTTCTCATTTGGAACACAACAAAAGGCTTAGATGTGACAGTGGCGAGCATGGCACATATTCTGGAATACTTAGCAGAATTGTTCCACAATGGCCTGTCCTATTCTTCCATTAAGATTCATGCTTCAGCAATTTCAGCAGAATACAATGTTGATCCACCTATCTTCTCGCATCCTCTCCTCAGGCAATTTCTGAGAGGAATCAAAAACATCAATCCTCCAAGGAAACCACCTTTACCTATTTGGGATCTCAACTTTGTGCTGGAGAAACTAACACTTCCTCCCTTTGAACCAGCAGCATCGGCGGATCTACAGTTTCTGTCCTGGAAAACTGCATTCCTTCTGGCCATAACTTCAGCAAGAAGAGTATCTGAGTTACAAGCTCTAATGGCAGTACAGCCATTTCTTATCTTCCATCAGGACAGAGTTTCATTGAGAACCAATCCTACTTTTATGCCAAAGGTGGTATCTAGGGTATCCTTGAACCAAGCTATTCACTTGCCTACATTCTTCCCAAATCCACAAAATAAAGGGGAAAAACTTCTACACACTCTGGATATACACAGACAACTACGCTACTACTTGGACAGAACTAAAACTTACAGAAAGACTGACCAACTCCTTGTAGCATATGCTGCTGGGGTACAAGGAAAAGCAATTTCCAAAAAGACAATTTCAAAGTGGATAGAAAATTGCATCCGATTTTGTTACTCCTTTCATGGAAAGACTGTTCCTGCAAACATTAGGCCTCATTCCACGAGGGCCACAGCCACCACTACAGCCTTCCTAAGAGGGGTGGCTACCAAGGACATTTTAGAAGCTGCTACATGGAGCTCCGTGCATACATTTGCCAAACATTACAATTTACCTTTATACTCCAGATCCAGAGCAGGGTTTGCTACAGCAGTCCTGCAGGGTATCTTAACTACACCATCCTTTTCTTAGTACCTCCTCCCCCAGATTGGCTATGGTATTCTACCCATATGTTATGACTGCAGATGCATCCTTGAAGGACATAGTACGGTTTTGTACCTACCATCAATGTAGATGTCCGATAGGTATGCATCTGCAGTCAGGTTTACCCTCCCTCCTTCCCCTCTGTGGTATTCCTAGGGTGCTTACCCCTCCATTAGCTAGCTGGGGGATCTATTATGGTGTATTTGTTTGTATATATATGTATATATTTTGGAAAATGTTTGGAATTTATTGCATTTCCAAATTTGGCCTTCCTACAGGGCACCTGGCATCTGGGGCAAGAAACACTGAGGAAAATGGCATCGGCTGATGCTTTTATACCCCAGACGCTCTGACGTCGGGGAAAGTGCGACATCAGCCGAGGCCAGACCCAGACTTTGGAATCCGGCCGACCGAAGGGCTGCCTGAGGCAGGACAACCCATATGTTATGACTGCAGATGCATACCTATCGGACATCTACATTTATGGTAGGTACAAAACTGTACTTTACCCTTCCCACCAGCCCCCTGACTTCGTTTGGCTATACCTCTTCTTTCCTTTTCAATGCTTAAAATCTTTTTGGTGTATTTGCTTTTTTGTTTGAGGTATAACCTTGTATATTTATAGATTTAATTGTTTCCCATTAGGGGGGCACCTGACGTCTGGGGCAAGAAAAACTGATGTAATGACGTCGGCTGCATGTTTTATACCCCTGACGACCTGACGTCACAAAAGAAGAGACAGCAACCGATGCAGGACACAAGACTTTGTTAATCAGGCCGACTGAGGGCTACCTGCAAGCAGATAACCCAAATGTAATGACAGCAACAGTGAATACACTCAACATCTACATTTATGGTAAGTGTACACAACTGTACTTTTTCTTTTCACCTGCTCTGTTTGGCACCTTTTTGAATTTTGTTATTTTCTGTTTTTTTTTCTTTCTTCTACTGTGTTAAATTTTACTGTAGTGGCTTTAGACTTTTGGCAAGCAGTTTTACTCCATTTGTGCATTTGTGTTCATTTTCAAAATGTTTTTGTAATAGATAATATGTTGCGTAGTTTGACATTTTTTAGCATGCTGTATAAAAAAAAAAAAAAAAAAAAAACGCTAGCATGGATTTCCATGTATTTAAGAAATCTTCAGGTGGAGGTAAGATTCCTTCACATGACAAATATGCTATCTCTCTCTATAAAGAGGACCAGATCTATGCTTTTGACTTACAGGATGCATACCAGCACATCAGAATAGCAAAAGAGTGCAGGAGGGTTCCTTCACTTCCATGTAGGAGCCAACCATTTACAATTCAGGACACTACCCTTTGGTTTCACCACAACTCCTAGTGTGCTCTCCAAATGGATATCCACAGTTGCAGCACCTGTCTGACTTCAGGATTTCAGAGTTTTTCCACGTGTAGTTTACTGGCTTCTGACAGTCCCCCAGTAATGCAGTCTGATTATGTCCAGGGATATGCTTCCCAGTCAGTTTTAGTTCTTGGACGTCATGGTCAACCTTGAAAAGTCTCAAATGGACACCTGGACCTGCTATGCTCAGTAAAGTATTCCTCTTAATGAGGTGACATTTGTCAGTATAAAATAGCAGTAATGTGCCAACCTCTGTCTCTGTTTATATATGTTGGGTCTGATGGCTTGCAATATTCATGGTATGCAATGCAAAGCTGTTCATGAGACTTCTACAGTGGATTCTCTAAAGTTCGTCTGAATCCCCCCTTCTGTGGAATAAACTTCCAGTGCTGGATAAGCAGTGTGATTTACTATCCTCCTTTAGCTGTAAAACATAACATGGATTGACTGGATTGGTGCTCTTAAATTTAACTTGGGATTAATTGGCCTCTGCCTCCTTAGTAAAGGTGGGTGTTGGCAAGGTGCACATGGTTATTACAGTAAAATAGCCTTGGAACACCTATGAATTAAGTAATTGGCCTGAATATCCAGACAGCGCAAGGACCACCTTCATCTGATATCTAGACAGACCCTTCCGTTCTCTCTTTCCCATGCTGACAGTGACAGGAACATCTCTTCTGGGCTGGGAGGCATTTAATTTGGTTGATTCAATAGGCCCCACTTCACATTAGATTACAACTGTCTTCCCCACATTGCAGGCTTTCCAGGTCTTCCTCCATTTCTGTGTGATTTGTCATCCATTCTGACAGTATGATAATGGTGTAGTACTTTGAACAGGTAGGAGGAAACTCACTTGTACCCCTTTGTCAGGAGTCCAAGAAAGTTTGGGAATGGACTTTTGCTTCCATTCAGTTCGTTGTCATTACCCACATCACAGATTATGGAAATTCGATAGTAGACAGGATTATCTAATTTCTTCTGATGCATTATCTGTGATCCCTCAAGCCAGTGATAGTTCAAGCTTTATTCCATCATTGAAGAGACCCTGCTGCAACCATTGTACAACCTCGGCCACTTACAGATGCAGTAGTTATTTTTCCCATACTACTCCCTTGGGAGGATTCCTCAAAGATGTACTAGTCCAGAATTGGCCCTTAGTCCAAAATTCATTGAGAAGGCCAAGATGACAAAAGCCAATGTCATCCTGCTAGCTCTCTTTGGCCCCAGCAAGTATATTTTACCATTTCTGTGACCACTGGTGTCAAACATACCTTTCCTTCTGAGGCTCACCAAGACTCGTCTGTTCCACCTGTCTATTTGACTTCATTGGGACCTTCATTCCATGAAGTTAACCACATGATTTTTCCACTTCCACTTGTTGTCAGGGGACCCTTCTTACCCAGCTAGAGTGGTTCACATCCTGACCCCCACCCAGAGATAGGGTACCAGGAAGCTATATAATTTGCAATGGGTTTGTTTCTCCGTTTGAGTCATGGCCAAAAACACACCCTTTTACAGCCCACTTTTCTTCAATTTTAAATTACCCTTGGTGGATGTTTGACTTGGGGCTGGGTTTGGCCTCCATTAAAATCCATTTGGTTGCTATTTCTAACTTCCAATCTGGAGGGAAGAACACTTTTTTTCCCTGACTTCCTAGTAAGTGTGCATGACATTCCTGAAGAGACCCTTCCTTCTTTGTTCCCCTGTTAATTTTACACTTCGTAATGGGACCTTTGTTTCATACTGAAAAAATTACCTTGTGTCCCCTTGAACCAGATTGTTCAGCAGACTTTAAAGCATCTCTTAGAAGACCTTATTCTTAATAGCCGTTACCTCATTATGAAGGGTTTTAGAGTTACAGTCCCTGTGTGCTCACGTACGATGTTGTTTACTTACCAATCCTTCCTTCATGCTTAAGGTGACCACTTTGTGGAATAAATGTTAGGTAGTTCACTGACCATCCTGTGTTTTTCCCAAACCCTTCCAGTAAAGATTAATATTTATTTCACTTTACAGATGTGCCAGGCACCTCAGGTTTATGTGGGTAGCATTAAGTTAATGAAAAACACGGTTGATTATTTGTCATTTTTATCCAGAAAGGTAAGACACCGAGTTCCCAAAATGACTTCTTCCTCCTGACTGAATGAGTGCTTTAGTTTATATTAACAAAAGCTTGTCAAACTCTTACTGCATGCCATTAATGCTTGTACTACAGGATCCCTTGCTATCTTACAGATGTTCTTCGTGTTTCACTGTTCATCACCTGTGGGTTATCCCTGCTGTGGTAGCCCTCGGCCAGCCTGAATACCAGAGTCATTGTTTTTCTGCATCAGCTGCAGTCACCTGTAGACTGACGTCAGGTCGTCAGTGCTATAAAGCAAGGCAGCTGACACCATTACACCAGTTTTCTTGCCGTGGAGCCCATAGCAGAAGCAGATGTTTTTCATGTTTCGCTGTTGCAGTCATCACACTTGGGTTATCTGCCTGCAGGTAGCCCTCAGTCAGCCCCAATACCAGAGTCTTAGGATTTCTGCGTCGGATGCTGTCGCCTCTTCCATGACGTCAGGTCGTCAGTGGTATAAAACAGGCAGCCAACGCCATTGCATCAGACTTTTTTGCCGAGAAGGAGCCCGAAGCAGAAGCAGTTCGCAAGTGCCAGTCGGCCGCTACCTGAAATTTTCGTTTTTTGACTTTCAAACCTGAAGTCTTCCAAAGCTAAGTACCCCGTTGGGGATCCTTTTTTCTTGCTCTAACCGATGTCAGAAAAAGTTAACAATTGTCTTGCCTATGGGAAACAAATACCTCACAGAGATTTTCATTCTTACTGCATCACCTGTTTAGGCCCAGACCACGACGTCCCTCGCTGTCGGTTTTGTGCCTTGTTTAACGCCCGAACCATTCGTTGTTGGGTTGTCTTTGTTGCTAAATTTTTTTCACTCTCATTCTCCGTATTCTGAAATGGCTTCGATAAGCCATCCGACTACTGAATTTCTGAAAAAAGTAAATATAAAGACAGAGACAGACCGCATAGGTCCAAAACTGCCGATGACGCTTCCGTTAAGCTAGTCGCCAGTCAGCCAGTACTCAGTGAGGTGCCTTTGCAGCCCCTGATACCCGCTTCTACAGATTCGCAGGCCTCTGCTGAAACCCATTCGGAGTCCGGTATGCCGCAATATGCTTCTTCGACTATGGAACCTGTGGATGTCTGTACCTTGGATGGGTCCAGCGCCACTGTGTAGGCACCGGCTTCTGAGGGTGTATTCTGACCTACTGATCGAATTAAACCGACAACTTCATTTTTAGCTAAAACTACCGAGTTTCTCAGGCCCAGAGTATGCAGTACACCTAGAAAACTGACCAAAGTGCATGCTCAAGCTCCCTTGCCACAAAAACAAATCCTTAGAATGGCTGAAAACCTTATTACCCTAATTAGGGGAAGCCAGACTTCCCCTGTTAAGAGACAAAGAATTAAATTTCATTCTGATTCTACAGACCAGGAGTGTGATGACTCTGACCCTTCTGATTATCAAGACATGCTGTTATCAACCTATGAGGATTCAGATGCAGAGGAATCCATTCCCTCTGCCTCCCCTCCAGAGGATTTTTCTTTTGGTGAAACCTTGCATACTTTGAGAGAGAATTTCCATTGGGAATGCCAGGACTACCCTTAGTCCAAAAAGAGACTCAGAGAGTTTTTAGAGTTGCCTCAGCACAGGCCTCTAGCTATACCCCCTGTCCTGGATGATGTTGATGATGTCTTCATGGACTCCAGTCTTACTCCAGACACTTTACCCCCGGCCCCTAAAAAACCTGACAGGTACTACAGAGTGCCTGATTCTCACATTTCTTAAGAATCCTACTGCGGATCCAGAGACCATTTCCCAGGGACCTAAAGGGATTAAGGCTACTACAGCCAAAAACCCTACCCCTTCAGACAGGGATTCCAGAGCTTTAGACAGATGGGGTAAGAAGGTATACACCTCTGCAACTCTTGCCATCAGGGCATTGAATTGCCAGTTTCACATGTTGAAGTACCAGCAACATATTATGGAACAATTAAACAAAAAATGGTGTTACTCCCAGATTGTTCAGAAAATAAAGATTTACAAGAGTTAATGCATTCTGCAAACCAAGTTAGTAAGCATACTTTGCAGTGTGGCTTTGTTGCCCTAGAAGCTTCTTGCAGGGCTGCATTCACTGGGTCTGTACTGAGAAGGCATGCTTGGCTGAAGGAACAAACATTGCCAGATCATGTCAAATCAAAATTACTAGATGTTCCTTTAAATAAGTACTGTTTGTTTGGCACCAAAGCAGAAGAGGTTCTTAAAAAGATGGAAGAAAAAGCTAAATCTATGCAAACTGTTAAAGAATTCTTACAAGTGCAGCCACCTAGATTCAGTAGACATTGGCCTTCTAAAAATTGGTCCTTTCCTGCCCCTTCCAGGCCTTCTCATTCCAAACCCAGGGGAAACAGGCCATGCCACCTAGACTACAGTCTCAGGGTATGCAGAGATCTAAACAGTGGAGTGCTCCCACCTCAAAAACAGGGAGTGGTAAGCCGCCCCTTATGGAAAGACTTCACAATGACTTTTCAGTTATCCTTCCCAGCCCTGCCCAATTACTTGTGGCCCTAGGAGGAAAACTTGCCCTTCATGCAAAAAAGTGGATGTCCATTACTCAGGACCGATGGGTCCTAACCATTGTATACCAGGGGTACAGATTCTACTTCCATTCACTGCCAACCCCAAGCGGGTTTCCAGAATGTCCTCCAAACCAGTGGGGCAGAGGCTCAAAAGCAAGTACTTTCCCTGCTCAATATCAGAGCTATTCAACCTGTTCCAGTAGAACAAAGGGGGCAGGGTTTCTACTCCAGACTTTTCCTGGTGCCCAGAAAAGAGGACTCTTGGCGCCCAATCCTGGATGTGTCAATTCTCAATACCTTTCTGGTGGTCCCAAAATTCAAAATGCTTACCCTGCAACACCTTTTCCCTTTGCTAGCCAAGGATGCCTAGATGTCCTTCAAGGATGCATCTGCAGTCCTTACAAATGGGTTGTCCTGGCCTCAGGCAGCCCTTCAGTCGGCCGGATTCCAAAGTCTGGGTCTGGCCTCGGCTGATGTCGCACTTCACCCGACGTCATAGCTGCAGTTCTGCGGGTATAAAGGCATCAGCCGACGCCATTTTCCTCAGTCTTTCTTGCCGCGTGGCGCCCGAAGCAGAAGCTGTTCGCAAGTGCCGGTCGGTCAGAACCAGAGATTGCTACTACCGAAGACTTCTAAAAAGCTAAGTACCCCACTGGGGACTCTTCCTTGCCTCAGCCGATGTCAGAAAAAGTGAATAACTGTTTAACTTGTGGGAGACAAATACCTCATAAAGATTTCCACTCTTACTGCCTACCTTGTTTAGGCCCAGACCACGATGTAGCAGCTTGTCTAGCCTGTGCTTCCTTCAACCGACGAACACTTAGACATCGGTCAGAGTTTGCAGAGGAGTTTTTCGGCTCCGCTTTTGCTTATATCATGCCGTCGGAGACTCCGACTCCACATTTAGCTAAAAAGCGTAAGGAAAAGGACCGACATCATGGTCCGCGGTTTCGCTGAAACCGCGGCTAAATAACTGCGGCGTCTGGTTTCGCTGAAGCCGAGTCCATGTTCTTCCTTTGGCCGAAAGCATGCCTCCTTCTACCGAGGCCTCTTCCAGCATGGCTGAATCTGCTACTGAAATTCCACCTGCTCTTACAGTTTCTCAGGATTTATCAGATACTATCCCCTTAGATGTATCTACTCCTGCACGTGGAGCTGCAAGGCCCCCTGCATCCATGTCAATTAAGGCTTTTGCCAGGGCTAAAGCAGCTAAATCATCAAAGGCCGTGCCTGCTAAAGCCCCCTCTCACGGGCCTAGCTCTAGTACTCAAATGCTTAGTCCAGCAGAGGATCTCATTTCTTTGATCAGGGGAACCCAGTCTCACCCTGACAGGGCCTCTCACCCACCTCCAGAGAAGAGGCTTAGAGCAGAGCCCCCTGAGCCAGATTCTTCAGATTATTCCTCTGATGATTCAGAACATACAAATCCTCCAGAGGGCCCTTATTCTCCATATGAGGACTCTGATGCAGAGGATTCCATACCTTCTGCCTCTCCTCCTGAGGAATTTTCTTTTGGGAAAACCTTGCATGCTATGAGGGAACAATTTCAATGGCAGGGCCAGGATTTTTCAGACTCTAGGAAAAGGCTCAGGACCTTTTTGCATTTACCACAGCATAGGCCTTTAGCTATTCCTCCAGTACTTACAGTTGTGGATGATGCATTTACTGATGGTTGTACTGCCCCTGACTCCCTGCCTCCGGCCCCTGCTAAGCCCGACAGATACTACAGGGTTCCGGACACACATTATCATTTGTATAAGGCTCCTATTGCAGATCCTGAAACTATTTCACAGGGCCCCAAAGCTGTAACAGCTGCCTCTGCCAAAAAACCCCTCCCCTCTGAAAGAGAATCTAGGGCATTGGAGAGATGGGGTAAAAAAGTTTATACTTCTGCTACTCTTTCGGCTAGGGCCTTAAACTGTCAATTCCACATGATTCAGTATCAGGAATTTCTGTTGGATCAGCTCACTAAAAAACTGTCCTCGCCTGAACCTTTAGACCGTAAGTCCCTTCAGGATTTGGTGCATAACACTCAGCAGGTCAGTAATCATTCCTTAAAATGTGGCTATGATGCACTGGAGGCTTCCTTTAGATCAGCTATGACTGGTACAGTGATCAGAAGGCATGCATGGTTAAAAGAGCAATCCTTACCAGACCATGTAAAGTCAAAGCTTCTGGATGCTCCCATGGAAAAGCACAGTTTGTTTGGTTCCCCTGCACAGCAAGTTCATAGGTTCATACTAGGCTATCTGCCCGAGGGCATTTACAAGCCTAGCCCATAGTTTTGTGGCTTACGCCACCCCTTTAGTATGGGGAACTATACCCATTATTTTGCTGTGCCTCTGTCGAGCAGTGACACTGAGGTAATCCCTGGGGTATATCTGCGATCTCCCATCCATTGGTCAAGATTTCTCTTGAACAAGGCCAGCGAGGTGCTCTGCCTCACATATACCGGGATTTTGTTCCACAGCATAGGGAGTCTTTGGGTGATGAATCTATCCCTCCAGCACGTCCTATTTATAGCCGTGTCGAGGTTTAAGTCTCGCCCTTGTGGCTCTGACGGATCTAGATTTTTGAGGTGAAGCATATTCATCAAATCTGGGTTTGACATGGCCTTGTATGTTAGGCAAAGGTCACCTCTGAGCAAGCGGAGCGACTGAATAGAGCTGGAGTTCTTTCAGTCGGGCAGCATAGGACAGATGTTTGAGACCCTTTATCCTTTTGGTGAGGAACTTTGTGGCCTCTCCAGCTGCTGCAAGTGTCGGGTCAGATACATTCGAATGGGGCATTGTACTCAATCATTGGTCTGATGAGTGATGAGTATAGGAGACTATGACCTCCCTTGATCTAGATGAGAATCCTTCATGATAAGGTGGGCAATGTAGAAGGTCTTCCTAATTACTTTAGCTACATGGGTGTCGAATGACAGACTACTATCAACCTGGGTCCCCAGGTCCCTGATAACTTCTTCTGTGCTCAGTGGATTGCCACCTATTTGGTAGCTAGGTAACCTTGTTTTTCCAAGGTATGACTATGCATTTTTGGCATTTAACTTTAGGCCATGGCTCTGGCACCAGTTATCCGTTTCTGTGAGACCCTTCTGAAGGATATCTGTGTCAGATGTGTTTTCTACTATGGCGCCCAGTTTGCAGTCATCTGCAAACTTTGTCAGCCATAACCCTCCTGTGTTTGCTTGTACTTCGGAAAAGTAGATGCCAAACAAGAGTGGGCCCAGGACTGAGCCCTGTGGTACACCACTTGTGACAGGCTTTGAGTCTGACATGGCGCCAGCAACTCTGACCCTGTGGGTTCTGTCACTCAGCCAGTTTGCAACCCATCTTGTGAAGTGTTGAAGAAGGTGGAAGAAAAAGCTAAATCTGTCCAGACAGTCAAGGATTTCTTACAGGTCCAGCCTCCGAGCTTTAGTAGGAACTGGCCTTCCAAGAATTGGTCCTTTCCAGACACCACCAGAGCACAGAGAGGCAGAAATAGACGCCCTAGAGGCAGAGGTCAGTCCAGAGGTGCCTACAGGGGACGTCAGTGGCAGCCTAACAGCCAGAGAACTACTGCCACAGATCCAGCCACTACCACTTCTACAGGACCATCACAGTGACTTGGCTCTGAAATCGCCTACCAGGGAACAACTGGCAGCACCCTTAGGCGGAAAATTAGCCTTATTTTCAGTAAATTGGCATTACATTACAGGAGACAAATGGATTTTACAGACAATAGACAAAGGCTACAGGTTTCACTTCCATACTCTTCCAAGGAAGAGAGGAATGCCAAACCTACCTCCAAACCAAAGGACAAACGCTCTACAGCAAATAGACCAGTTACTAAGGATGAGAGCTATAGAAAAGGTACCGGCTATGGAACAAGGACAAGGATTTTATTCAAGGCTTTTCCTAGTACCAAGAAAGGAAAACCAATGGAGACCTATCCTCGACCTGTCCGCTCTAAACACATATCTTATTGTTCCAAAATTCAAAATGCTGACCCTACAGCAACTTCTTCCCATGCTGGGCAAGGAGTCTTGGCTGGTGACTCTGGATCTCAAGGAGGCATACCTGCACGTCCCCATACGACCAAATTGCAGAAGATACCTCAGATTTCTTGCAGGATCAGAGCATTATCAATTCTCAGCATTGCCTTTTGGCTTATCTACTGCGCCCAGAGTATTCACGAAATGCCTGGCATCAGTAATTGCTCATTGCAGGCTTCAGGGAATTCAAATTTATCCATACCTGGACGACTGCCTGTTACAAGCGGACAGCAAAGACAAATTAACAAAAGATTTGAAAAAGGTTATTCACCTGCTGCAAGCCCTGGGATACACAGTCAACACAAAAAAGTCAAGACTGATACCATCCCAAAGGATAACCTTCCTGGGTGCAGAACTGGACACATCAAACCAGATGGCATTCCTCACAGCAGAAAAAAAGAAGCAGCTACCACTCTATTTCATGGCATTAACAACGCAGAACCAGCTTACAGCAAGGAAAATCCTGCAAGCCCTGGGTTACATGGCATCTTGCATAATAATAATTCCACATGCCAGACTACATATGAGGAAGTTACAATGGTACCTGAGGAATTTATGGTCTCAGCACAAACACAGCCTAGAAACCGAAATTCCAATAATTCCATGCCTGAAGCAAGAATTCCAGTGGTGGGCCCAGGCCTGTCAATTGAACAAAGGACTGCCCTTCCACAGGCCTCACCCAAGCCAGACTATCACCACGGACGCCTCAGACCTCGGATGGGGGGCACACATGGTGGACAAGTGTATACAAGTCTTATGGACTCAAGACCAGATGAACCTACACATAAATCAAAAAGAGATGCTGGCAGTAAAACAGGCAATTCAGACATTCAGACCATTTCTTCAACAGGGTCATTTGCTGATAAGAACAGACAACACCACGGTTATGTGGTATATCAACAAACAGGGAGGCACACATTCATATCCTCTATGCCGGATGGCAATGGACCTCTGGAATGTGGCCCTGAGCCTCAACATTCAGCTCCAAGCCATATTCGTGCCAGGAAAAGAAAATATACTAGCAGACATCTTAAGCAGAACCACCACGGATGCCCACGAATGGATGCTGCATCCAGACATCTTCAGAACCATCACAAGAAAATGGGGACTGCCAGAAATAGACCTGTTCGCATCCCCACACAACCACCAATTTAAAAAATTCTGTACAAGGACATACCACCCACTGGCTTGGAAGGTGGACTCCCTATCCTTCAGTTGGGAAAACCTGACAGCATATGCATTCCCACCTCTTCCTTTGATGCACAAAGTGCTACTGAAGATCAAAGAAGATCACCCGAAAATCATCTTGATAGCTCCAGATTGGCCGAGACACCATTGGTACCTGCTACTGAGGAGTATGTCCCGGGAACACGCATGGCCTCTACCCCTAATACCTCTACTGCTAACACAGAACAACTTCAAAATCCTTCATCCAAACTTGAAAACACTGCAGCTAGCTGCTTGGAACATTACATAAGGAAAACTAACCCAGACTTATCTCAAAGGGTTAGAGACATTATCTTGGAGGCTCGCAGACCCTCAACAAGGAAAACTTATTCAGCAAAATGGAAAAGATATCTCATTTGGAGTGCAACAAAAGGAGTAGATGCATCATTGGCAAACATAGCTAACATCCTGGAATATTTAGCAGAGCTTTTCCACAATGGCCTGTCTTACTCCTCCATTAAGATTCATGCATCAGCAATTTCAGCAGAATACAACATGGATCCTCCAGTCTTTTCTCAACCTCTACTCAGACAGTTTCTCAGAGGAATTAAAATGTAAAACCACCGAGGAAACCACCATTGCCTACATGGGACTTGAACTTTGTGTTAGAAAAGTTGACACTTCCCCCTTTTGAACCAGCAGCAACAGCAGAATTACAGTACTTATCTTGGAAGACTGCATTCCTTCTTGCAATCACTTCAGCTAGAAGGGTTTCTGAATTACAGGCATTAATGGCAGTACAGCCCTTCCTTATCTTCCATCAGGATAGAGTATCCATGAGAACTAATCCTACCTTTATGCCAAAGGTGGTCTCCAGGGTATCCTTAAACCAAGCAATACACCTACCAACATTCTTCTCCAACCCACAGAACAGGGGGGAAAGATTGCTGCATACCTTGGATGTACACAGACAATTGCTACTACCTGGACAGAACCAAGAACAATAGAAAAACTGACCAGCTTTTGGTAGCATATGCAACAGGAATGGAAGGAAAAGCAATTTCAAAACAAACAATCTCAAAATGGATAGGAAATTGCATTAGATTTTGTTACTCTTTTCATGGAAAGGCAACTCCAGAAAACATCAGACCTCATTCCACAAGGGCTACAGCCACTACTACAGCTTTCTTACGAGGAGTGGCTACCAAAGACATTTTAGAGGCTGCTACTTGGAGCTCCGTGCATACATTTGCCAAGCATTATAATCTGCCTTTATACTCCAGATCCCGAGCAGGTTTTGCCACTGCTGTTTTGCAAGGGATCTTAACTACACCATAAACTCTTAGTGCCTCCTTAGTGCCTCCTCCCCAGTTTGGCTATGGTATTCTACCCATTTGTAAGGACTGCAGATGCATCCTTGAAGGACATAGTACAGTTTTGTACCTACCATAAATGTAGATGTCCGAGAGGTATGCATCTGCAGTCAGGATTACCCACCCTCCTTCCCTCTGTGGTACTCCTAGGGTATTTGCCCATCTTGTAGCTAGCTGGGGGAATCTATTATGGTGTATTTGTTTGTATATATGTATATACATGTTTATTTCTATTTGCTCTCTATTGTTTGGAAACATTTGCATTTATCCAAATTTAGCCTTCCTAGAGGGCACCTGGCATCTAGGGCAAGAAACACTGAGGAAAATGGCGTCGGCTGATGCCTTTATACCCGCAGAACTGCAGCTATGACATCGGGTGAAGTGCGACATCAGCCGAGGCCAGACCCAGACTTTGGAATCCGGCCGACCGAAGGGCTGCCTGAGGCCAGGACAACCCATTTGTAAGGACTGCAGATGCATACCTCTCGGACATCTACATTTATGGTAGGTACAAAACTGTATTTTAGTCACCCTAGACTTAAAAGAAGCTTATCTCCACATCCCCATAAGGGAGTCTTGCAGAAAATATATACGCTTCAGGGCAGGCTCTGTGCACTATCAGTGCTCTGCACTTCCCTTTGGCTTATCTACTGCGCCCAGAGTATTCACAAAGTGCCTGGCTCCAGCCATTGCATACTGCAGGCAGAGAAATATCTAAACTTTCCCATACTTGGACGATTGCCTGATTCAGGCGGATAGTCAGGAATTGCTACTTCAGCACCTAGCATTGGTAAAAAGCCTCCTCACTTCATTAGGGTACACCATCAATGAAAAGAAATCACAACTGGTGCCCAGTCAAAAAATTGTATTCCTGGGAGCAAGCTTGAAGACATCTTCCCAGATGGCATTTCTCACTCCAGAAAAACAGGTCTATTTGAACAGCTACTTCAAACAAATGACCACCAAAACCCAGCAATCTGCAAGGAAAATACTGCAAGCCCTAGGGTACATGGGCTCATGTATTCTACTAATTCCATATGCAAGACTGCATATGAGGAAACATCAGTGGTACTTAAAAAGTCTTTGGTTCCAACATTCTAAGGACCTGGAAACAGCCATTCCAATCATACCTTGTCTAAGGGCAGAGTTCCTTTGGGCAGAAACATGCAACCACAACAAGGGACTGCCTTTCAGTCAACCCCTCGGCACCCAAACCTTGACAACAGATGCATCAGACTGTGCACGGGGGGCTCACATGGCAGGCAAATGCATTCAGGGCAAGTAGAGCCCAGGCCAAATTCTCATGCACGTCAATCAAAAAGAGATGCTAGCCGTACAGAATGCTCTGACAGCCTTCAAATACCTAATCCTTCCAGGACAGCTGCTGATACAAAAAAACAGGCACCACCACAGTTAATGTGGTACATAAACAAGTAGGGTGGAACCCTTTCTTACCCACTCTGCAGGTTAGCCATGGCCCTGTTGAACACAGCCTTGAGCTAACAAGTGCATCTACAAGCTCAGTTCCTCCCAGACAAACAAAATTCACTGGCAGATGACTTAAGCAGAAATCTCCTAGATCCACGCAAGTGGAAATTGGAGCCCAACGCCTTCAACCTTCTAATCCAGAGATGGAGGACACCGGAGGTGGACCTCTTTGCCTCCCCTGAAAACCACCAGTTGAGCAAATTCTGCACCAGGAACCCTCACAGCAGGGCCTGGAAGGTGGATGCCCTATCCTTCCAATGGGAAAACCTCTTAATTTATGCCTTTCCCCCTCTGCCCCTCCTCTCAAAAGTACTACTCAACATCAAACAGGACAGGCCAAGGGCAATTCTTATTGCCCAGACTGGCCACGCCAGCACTGGTACCCAATTTTACGTCATCTGACAACTGTACCACCCTGGCAACTGCGTCAGACCCCTACCCTGCTGTCTCAGCAGGTAGGACAGATTTTGCATCCATAGTTACAAACCCTAAGCCGTGCAGCTTGACTTATCCCCTAAATACACCACCAGCAACCCTCCGCAAACAGGTGCTAGACATCATTCTTGAAACCAGAAGGCCTAGTGTTAGGAAATCCTGTGCTGAAAAGTAGAAAAGATATTGTTCTTGGAATCCGTCTCAAGGAAAGGACACAGCACTGCCCTCCTTACCTCAAATTCTGGATTACCTAGCAGAGCTATTTCACAGAGGCCTATCCTTCTCCTCCTTTAAGATTCATGCTTCTGCCATCTCAGCTCATTATACTACTGAGCCACCTCTATTTTCTCACCCTCTCCTCAAACAGTTCCTGAGAGGGGCTAACAACTTAAGGCCACCTAGAAGAGCACCCATTCCTGCCTGGGACCTTAACTTTGTACTGGAAAAGCTCAGCTCACACTTCCCCCTTTTTAACCTGCTGCTTCAGCAGAGTTAAAATTCCTCTCTTGGAAAACGCCCTTGCTTTTAGCCATAACTTCAGCAAGAAGAGTTGTCTGAGTTATAGGCACTAATGGCTGTGGAACCCTTCATTATTTTCCATGCTGACAGGGTTTCCCTCAGGACTAACCCGTCCTTTATGCCTAAGGTGGTGTCCAGTGTGGCTCTCAACCAATCCATCCTTTTGCCAACCTTTTTCCCTAATCCTCAAAATAAAGGGGAAAGGATCCTGAATTCCTTGGACGTGCATAGACAGCTCAGGTTCTACCTTGACAGGATTAAACCTTTCAGAAAATATGACCAGCTGCTAGTCAGCTTTGCTTCAGGGATAGATGGCAAGGCCATTTCAAAGCATTTCATTTCCAAATGGATAACACACTGCATGCATTTCTGCTACAAGCACCATGGAAAACCTACCCCACAGGGGATCAGACCACATTCCACTAGGACTACTTCCACCTCTACAGCATTTCTCAAGGGAGTCCCTACCAGGGACATTCTGGAAGCTGCAACCTGGAGTTCTGTACACACCTTCACCAAGCATTACCACGTAATGGACTTTTCTAAATTCAGAGCCGGATTTGACTCAGCAGTCTTACAAGGCCTGCTAGCCAACCCTAATACTTCTTGACTACCCTCCACCCTTACTCATCTTTAGGAATCAACCCAAGTGTGATGACTGCAACAGTGAAACATGAAGAACATAGTACAGTTGTGTACACTTACCATAAATGTAGATGTTAGAGTGTATTCACTGTTGTAGTCCTGGTTTCCCTCCCTCCAGCCCCCCTGGTTTTCTCTAGCTTTTCTACCTCTCCACTCTATGGCCATTTTTAATGGCAGTGGTATTTACTTTTTACTAGTGGTATTCCCCACCATATACTAGCTTCCTATTTTGGGGGCTCCTGACATCTGGGGCAAGAAAAACTGATGTAATGGCGTTGGCTGCCTGTTTTATAACCCTGACGACCCAACGTCATGGAAGAGGCGACAGCATCCGATGCAGAAATCCTAAGCTCTGGTATTCAGGCTGACTCAGGGCTACCTGAAGGCAGATAACCCATGTGTGATGACTGCAACAGTGAGTACACTCGAACATCTACATTTATGGGAAGCGTACACAACTGTACTTAGTGTTTCACTGTTGCAGTCAACACACTTGAGTTATCTGCCTGCAGATGGCCCTCAGTTGGCCCGAATACCAGAGACTTAGTATTTCTGCTTCTGTTGCTGTCACTTCAAGACTGACGTCAGGTCGTCAGGGGTATAAAAACAGGCAGCCAACACCATTGCATCAGTCTTTCTTGCCGCGAAGCCCAAAGCAGAAGCAGTTTGCACGAGTGCCGGTCGGCTGCTACCTGAGTTTTTGTTTCCGAATTAAATCATCCTGAAGTCTTCTAAAGCTAAGTACCCCATTGGGGACCCTTTTTGCTTGCTCTAACAGATGTCAGAAAAAGTTAACAATTGTCTTGCCTGTGGAAAACAAATACCACACCAAGATTTCCATTCTTACTGCATCATCTGTTTAGGCCCAGACCACGGTGTACCTTGCTGTTGTTTTTGTACTTTGTTCAACGCCTCAACTATTCGTCATCAGGCCCTTATTGTAGCTAAATACTTTCTTTCTCGATCTCTGTATTCTGAAATTGCTTCGGTAAGCCATCCGACTACTGATCTTCCAAAAACACTTAAGGATAAAGACAGAGACAAACTGCACAGGTCCAAAACTGCCGACAATGCTTCCGTTAAGCTAGTCGCCAGTTTGCCGGTACTCAGTGAGGTGCTTTTGCAGCCCCTGATGCCCTCTTTGATGGATTCGCAGGCCACTACTGAGACCCGTTTGGAGTGCGGTATGCCGCAAGACTCTTCTTTGACTTTGGAACCTGCAGATGTCTCTACCTTGGATGGGTCTGGAGTCGCTGTGCAGGCACCGGCTTCTGAGGAAGTTCTTCACATTACCGATATTTAACACAAACCGATGACTTCTGTCGCGTCTTCAGTTCTCTCTAAAACTACCAAGTTTCTAAGGCCAAGAGTACGAGCTACGCCTAAAAAACTGACGACCCAAACTCAAGCGCCTGCTTCCTTACCACAATCACAAATGCTTAAAATAGCAGAAGAACTGATCATGCTGATTAGGAGAAGCCAGCCTTCCCCTGCTAAAAGAAAGAGACCTGTCCCCAGCAGCTTTGACTGACCAAGAGTCTGATGACTCTGAGGTTTCAGAATATGAAGACATGCCTTTATCTGCCTGTGAGGATTCTGATGCAGAGGAATCCATTCCTTCTGCTTCCCTTCCAGAGGATTTTTTCTTTTGGTGAAACCCTACATACTTTGAGAGAACATTTCCACTGGGAATGCCAGAATTATCCTCAGTCAAAAAAGAGACTCTGGGAATTTTTAGACTTACCACAGCACAGACCCTTAGCTATCCCTCCTGTTTTGGATGTTGTGGATTATGTCTTCATGGAATCCAGTCTAACTCCTGATACTTTACCCCTTGCTCCAAGGAAACCAGACAGGTACTACAGAGTCACTGACTCTCACAAATTTCTTTTCAAAAATCCTACTGCTGACCCAGAGGTCATCTCCCAAGTGCCTAAAGGAATAAAAGCAACTACAGCTAAGGATCCCACCCCTTCGGACAGGGATTCCAGAGCTTTAGACAGATGGGGTAAGAAGGTATATACCCTCTGCAAGTCTTGCCATTAGAGCATTGGTCAGTTCCACATGCTGAAATACCAGCAACAAACTATGGAACTTATTGAGCAAAAATTATCTATTTTTCCTGACTGTGCAGAGAATAAAGATTTACAAGAGCTTATGCATTCTGCAAGCCAAGTCAGCAAACATACCCTGCAATGTGCGTTTGATGCCCTAGAAGCATCTTGCAAAGCAGCAGTCACAGCTTCTGTACTTAGAAGGCATGCTTGGTTTAAGGAGCAGAGCTTGCCAGACCATGTGAAATCAAAATTACTGGACGCTCCTTTGAACAAGGGCAATCTTTTTGACACCAAAGCAGAAGAGGTTCTAAAAAAGATGGAAGAAAAGGCTAAGTCTATGCAGACAGTCAAAAGATTTTTTGCAAGTGCAGCCTCCAAGATTCAGTAGGCATTACCCCTCGAAGCTTTGGTCTTTCCAGCCCCCTCAAAGCCATCTCAAACTAGACCCAGGGGAAACAGACCCCCCCCCAGACTACAGTCTCAGAGTATGCAGAGATCTAAGCAATGGAGCACCTCCAGTTCTAAAACAGGGAGTGCTAAGCCACCCCCTTACGGAAAGAATTCACAGTGACTTCTCAACTCCACTCCTCACCTCTGCCCAGTTGCTCATGCCCCTAGAAGGAAAACTTGCCCACAACGCAAAAAACTGGACCTCCATCACCAATGATCAGTGGGTCCTCAACATAGTATCCCAGGGGTCAAATTTTACTTCCACACACTGCCAACTCCAAAAGGATTCCTAGACCTTCCACCAAACGAGTTGGCAGAGGCACAAAACCAAGTTCAGTCCCTGCTCTCCATAAGGGCAATTCAGCCTGTTCCTGCAGAACGGATAGGCCAAGGTTTTATTTCAGACTTTTCCTGGTTCCCAGAAAAGAGGACACCTGGCGCCCAATCTTAGACCTTTCCATTCTAAACACATCCCTGGGAGTACCAAAATTCAAAATGCTCGCCCTACAGTAGCTTCTCCTTATGCTGTCAAAAGATGCCTGGTTAGCCACCCTCGACCTAAAGGAAGCCTGTCTGCACATCCCTATCAAGGATTCATGCAGGAAATATCTACATTTAAGGGAAGGATTTATGCATCATCAGTTCTCTGTACTTCCCTTTGGCTTATCCACTGCTTCCAGAGTCTTCAAAAAATGGAGCCCTCTAGCCATTGCCTATTGCAGACAGAGACAGATTCAAATTTACCCTTACTTGAACGATTGCCTGATTCAGGTAGCCAGTCAGGGAAAGCTGTTGCAGCACCTGACATTTGCAAAGGACCTTCTAACCTCCCTGGGGTACACTGTCAACGAAAAGAAATCAAAGCTAGTCCCCAGTCAAAAAATTGTATTCCTGGGAGCATTGGACACAGCATCCCAGATTGGCATTCCTTACTCCAGAAAAACAAGCCTGACAGGCTACTTCACTCAAATGGCCACCAGAACCCAGCTTTCCGAAAGGAAAATCATGCAGGCTCTAGGGTTCATGGCCTCCTGCATTCTACTAATTCCATATGCCCGACTGTATATGAGGAAACGTCAGTGGTGCTTAAAAAGTCTTTGGTGCCAACATTCTCAGGACCTGGAAGCTATAATACCCATCATACCTTGTCTCAAGACAGTTTTTTTGGTGGCAGCAGCATGTAACCACAACAAGGGGCTTCCCTTTACACAACCCCATGACGCCCAGACCCTAACCACAGATGCATCAGACTATGCCTAGGGTGCACACCTGGAAGGCCGGTGCATTCAGGGCCATTGGAGCCCAAACCAAATTCACCTGCACATCAACCAAAAAAAGATGCTAGCTGTTGCACTCTGACAGCTTTCAGATCCCTACTTTTCACCAGGGCCCCTTCTGATAAAAACCGACAACACCACAGTGATATGGTCCATCTACAAGCAGAGGGAACCCACTCTTACCCACTCTGCAGGCTAGCCATGACCCTGTGGACCACAGCCTTGCCTCTGCAGAGTCACCTCCAAGCTCAGTTCCTGCCAGGCAAACAAAACTCTCAGGCAGATGACTTAAGCCAAAATCTCCTAGACCCACATGAGTGGCAATTAGACCTCTACACCTTCAGTCTTCTAACCCAGAAATGGGGTACCCCAAAGGTGGACCTGTTTGCCTCCCCCTACAATCACCAGCTCAGTAAATTCTGCACCAGGGTACCTCACAGCAAGGCCTGGAAAGTGTATGCCCTATCCTTCCAGTGGGTAAACCTCGCAATGTATGCATTTCCCCCTCTGCCTCTTCTTACAAGAGTGCTACTCAAGATAAGGCAGGACAAACCAAGGGCAATCCTGATTGCCCCAGATTGGCCATGCCAACATTGGTACCCACTTCTGCGCAGTCTGTCACTGGTGCCACCATGGCACCTTCCTCAGATCCCAACCCTCCTCATTCAGCAGGAGGGACAGATCTTGCATCTGCAACTGCAAACCCTGAACCTTGCAGCCTGGCTCATTCCTTGAACTCTCCTCCACTGGCCAGCCTAAGCAAGCAGGTGCTGGATGTCATTCCTGAAGCCATACGACCCAGTATAAGGAAATCCTATGCTTTTTAGTGGAAAAGGTATTGTTCCTGGATTCACCCTAAAGGAGCGGATACAGCGCAGCCCTTCTTAACTCTTATCCTGGACTACCTAGCAGACCTACTACACAGAGGCCTATCCTTCTCTTCCATTAAGATCCATGCTTCTGCCATCTCTGCTCATTACAGCACTTAGCCACCTCTCTTCTCTCACCAAACAGTTCCTAAGAGGGGCTAACAACTTAAGGCCACCAAGAAGAGACCCCACTCCTGCGTGGGACCTTAAATTTGTGCTGGAAAAGCTCATGCTTACCCCCTTTGTGCCTGCAGAGTTTTAATTCCTCTCTTGGAAAACAGCCTTGCTTCTGGCCATCACCTCAGCTAGAGGAGTGTGTGAGCTACAAGCACTTATGGCTGTGGAACCCTTCGTTATTTTTCATGGTGACAGGGTCTCCCTCAGGACTAACCCTTCTTTTATGCCCAAAGTAGTATCCAGTGTGCCTCTCAACCAATCTATCCATTTGCACACCTTCTTCCCTAATCCTCAAAATAAGAGGGAAAGGATCCTGCACTCTTTAGACGTGCACAGACAGCTCAGATTCTACCTTGATAGGACCAAGCCCTTCAGGAAATCGGACCAGATGTTCTTCATGTTTCACTGTTGTTGTCATTGCATTTGGGTAATCTGCTGACAAGTTGCCCTCAGTCGGCCTGATTAACAAAGTCTTGGGTCCTGTGTCAGTTGCTGTCTCTTCTTCCATGACGTCAGGTTGTCAGGGGTATAAAACATGCATCCGACGCCATTACATCTGTCTTTCTTGCCGCGTGGTGCCTGAAGCAGAAGCAGTTCGCAAGTGCCGGTCTGCCAACTTCTGAAATTTTCATTTTCGAGTTTCAGAACTGAAGTCTTCAACTAAAAGCTAAGTACCCCATTGGGGAAACTTTTTCTTGCTCCTTACCGATGTCAGTAAAAGTTAATAATTGTATTACTTGTGGGAAACCACAACACGGTCAACTCCCTCACCAAAACCAAGAAATCCAAGAAAAAGGAGTCCAAAAAGGAGTTGAGAAGCTGTAATTCACCACAAACTCTTTTCCACAAAATGAACACTTTATTAAACATCCGTGTTTTCGTCCCACAATGGACTTCATCAGATATATCTGATGAAGTCCATTGTGGGACGAAAACGCGGATGTTTAATAAAGCGTTCATTTTGTGGAAAAGAGTTTGTGGTGAATTACAGCTTCTCAACTCCTTTTTGGACTCCTTCTTCTTGGATTACTTGTGGGAAGCAAATACCTTATAAGGATTTTCATTTGTACTGTATTCCTTGCCTAGGCCCTGACCACAACGTGCCTTGCTATCGGTTTTGTGCTAAATTTAACCAACGCACGATTAAACGTTGGTATATTTTTGCTTCTAAATATTTTGGCTCGAGATTTAACTATGCAGAAATGTCATCGGTTAGCAGTTCGACTACCGGAGTAACTAAAAAGCGCAAAGAAAAAGACAGAGACAGAGTGTTGAGGTCCAAAACTGACGACGAAGCTTCTCCTAAGCCAGTCGCCGGTACTCAGTGAGGTGCTTTCGTAGCCCCTGATACCCACTACTTTTGATTCACAAGCCTCTACTGAGACCCATTCGTATGCCGTGAGATACTTTAAATATTGAACCTGCGGATGTCGCTACCTTGGATGGGTCCAGAGCCGCTGAGCAGGCACCGGCTTCTGAGGGTGTTTTCAGGCCTAAAGATTTGTATATTAAACCGATGCCATCTTCAAAATTAAGGCCAAAAACTACTTCTATGTCTAAAAAACTGACGCATGGGCCACGTGTACAGGGCCCCAATGCCTAAAAAACAAATGATCAAAATGGCTGAGGATTTAATTACCTTGATCAGGCCTAGGCAAAGCACTGACTATGAGTCTTCAGATCAGGTTTCTATTTCTTCTGATTCCTCTTTTGATCAGGAAGTATTTGTTCCCACTTATGAGGACTCTGATGCAGAAGATTCCATCCCTTCTGCTTCTCCTCCTGAGGCTTTTTCTTTTGGAGAAACTTTGTGTACCTTAAGGGAAGACTTTCACTGGGAGAGTCAGGATTTTTCAGAATCTAAAAAGAGACTTAGGGATTTTCTTTTTCTTCAGCATAGGCCTTTGGCTATACCTCCTGTTTTTAGACATTGTTGATGATGTTTTCTCAGAATCCGGTATGACCCCTGATTTCCTGCCTCCCGCTCCTAGTAAGCCAGACAGATATCAAAGGGTTCCTGACCCCCACAAATTCCTCTTTAAAAACCCTACTGCTGACCCTGAAACCATTTCTCAGGGTCCCAAGGGCGTTAAGGCTTCTACTGCTAAAAATCCTACCCCTTCTGATAGAGATTCCAGGGCGCTGGATAGATGGGGTAAGAAGGTTTACACGTCTGCAAGCTTGGCAATCAAGGCTTTAAACTGTCAATTTCATATGCTTAAATATCAACAGCATGTCATGGGCTTACTTAAACAGAAAATTATGTTGATTTCTGACTGTGTGAAAAATAGAGTTGCAGGATTTATTGCATTCAACTGAACAAGTTGGAAAACATACTTTGCAATGTGGTTTTGATTCCTTGGAGGCCTCTTGCAGGGCTGCTGTTACTGGATCTGTAATAAGAAGACATGCTTGGCTCAAGGAGCAAAATCTGCCTGACCATGTTAAAGCAAAATTATTGGATACTCCTTTACAACAGGACAGGCTATTTGGTAATAAGGCAGAGGGAAAGGCCATTTCAAAGCAGACTATTTCAAAATGGATAAGCCATTGTATTATTTTCTGCTACATGCACCATGGTAAACCTGTCCCCAAGGGGATCAGATCTCATTCCACCAGGGCTGCGTCTGCTTCTGCAGCCTTTCTCACAGGGGTTCCTACCAGAGACATTCTAGAAGCTGCTACCTGGAGCTCAGTTCATACGTTCACCAAACATTGCCATTTACCTCTCTAAATCCAAAGCAGGCTTTGCCACTGCTGTCCTGCAGGGTCTTATAGCTTCTCCTAATGCTGTATAATTCCATCCTCCCAACAATAGCTTTGAGATTCTACCCAAATGTAATGACTGCAACAGTGAAACACGAACATAGTACAGTCGTGTACACTTACCATAAATGTAGATGTTCGAGTGTATTCACTGTTGCAGTCCTGGTTACCCACCCTTCAGCCTCCTGTTTTTCTATTACTATACCTCTCATTTCTTTTACTATGCTTAAAAGCCTTTTTGGTGTATTTGCTTTTGTTTGGAGGTATATTTTTGTTTAAAATTATATACATATACATATATTTTTTGCTCCCCATTTGGGGGGCACCTGACATCTGGGGCAAGAAAAACTGATGTAATGGTGTCACCCACATGTTTTATACCCCTGACGACCTGACGTCATGGAAGAAGGGACAGCAACTGATGCAGGAGCCAAGACTTTGTTAATCAGGCCGACTGATGGCAACCTGCCAGCAGATTACCCAAATGTAATGACTGCAACAGTGAATACACTCGAAATTCTACATTTATGGTAAGTGTACACAACCGTACTTTACTAGTCAGCTTTGCACCAGGGACAGAGGGCAAGGCCATATAAAAACAAACCATCTCCAAATGGGTAGCAGATTATATCCATTTCTGTTACAAACACCATGGGAAACCACCCCCTCAGGGAGTCCGAATGCATTCCACTAGGACAACTTCAACCTCTACAGCCTTTCTCAGAGGAGCCCCTGTCAGGGACATTCTGGAAGCTGCTACTTGGAGTTCTGTTCACACCTTCACCAAGCATTACCACCTGCCTATCTTTTCCAAATCCAGGGCGGGTTTTGCAACAGCAGTCCTGCAGGGCATTCTAGCCAGCCCCAACTCTTCTTGACTGCCTCCATCCATTCTTTAGCTTTGGGAATCAACCCAAGTGTGATGACTGCAACAGTGAAACACGAAGAACATAGTACAGTTGTGCACACTTAGCATAAATGTAGATGTTTGAGTGTATTCATTGCTGCAGTCCTGTTTTCCCACCCTCCAGCCCCCTTGTCTCTCTCTCTTTACTTCTCTATCTCTCTTACTCACCCCTTACTGGGCTGTTGGTATTTACTTGTTGCTGGTGGTGATTTTTCCACCATAACTTAACTCCCTGTTTGGGGGCTGTTGACATTTGAGGCAAGAAAAACTGATGTAACAGCTGCCTGTTTTTATACTCCTGACAACCTGACGGTTGCTGTTGCTTCAGGACTGATGACGCAGAAATACTAAGTCTGTGGTATTTGGGCTGACTGAGGGCTTGCCTGCAGGCAGATAACCAAAGTGTGATGACTGCAACAGTGAATATACTCGAACATCTACATTTATGGTAAGTGTACACAACTGTACTTTTGCAAGTGTGCCAGTCGGTCACTGCCAGAGTTCGGATCACAGCTGAAAACGTCTAAAGCTAAGTACCCCATTGGGGATCTCTTTTTCTTGCACTAACCGATGTCTGTTAAAGTTAACAATTGTCTCACCTGTGGAAAACAAATCCCACACCGAGACTTCAATTCATACTGTTACTTGTTTAGGCCCAGACCACGACGTAGTCCGTGGCCGGTTCTGTGGCCTCTTTAATGCGAGAACCATTCGTCGGTGAGCTCTTTTTGTAGATAGCTATTTTCTTCCTCCATGTTCTCATATGGTGTCTGTCAGCCGACTATCCGCAGAACGTCTGAAAAAGCATAGGGATAAAGATAGAGACAGACCTCACAAGGCCAAGCCTTGCGACGACTCCTCCGCTAAGCAGGTAGTCAGTACTCCAGAATTCAGTGAGGCGCTTTCGCAGCCCCTGATGCCCGATGCGATTGCTATGCAGGCCTCTAGCGAGACCCTTTCAGAGTCCGGTATGCCGCAGACATCATCTTAGTGATCAGAGCCTTAGGCGCTGTCTGCCTCGATTGGGTCCGGAGCCGCTAAACAGGCACCAGCTTTCGAGTAAGTCTTTCGCACTGCCGATTCCAGTCAGAAACCAACGTCTTCTCTCCCGACTACTGCTAATCTCCGACCGATGACTTCTCTTAGGCCTTGAAGCCAGGCCTCCCCTAGGAAATCTTCGTCTAGCCACCATCGTCTTCCCTGCTCTCCACCCCGGGCTCAGATGCTTAAGATGGCGTAAGATCTTATTTCTCTTATCAGGGGCAGTCAAGCCTCTTCTTTTAAAAGGAAAAGACACCCTTCTCCTGAGTTATTGACGGTGCAAGATTCTGAGGAGTCAGGTTATTCAGACTTGGAAGAGGGTCGACAACCTCTTACTGCTTATGAGGATTCAGATGCAGAGGAATCTATCCCTTCTGCCTCCCCACCAGAAGACTTCTCCTTTGGAGAAATCCTCCATATCATCAGGGAGCATTTCCAATGGGAATCTCAGGATTTCCTCCAGTCCAAGAAAAGGCTAAGAGAATTTCTAGACCTTCCTCAGCACAGACCCTTTGCCATCCCTTCAGTTTTATAAGTGGTGGATGATGCCGTCACTCCAGGACTGACATTAGGTCATCAGAAGTATAAAATAAGGCAGTCGATGCCATTACATCAGTCTTTCTTGCCCAGGAGCCCGAAGCAGTTCGCACGAGTGCCGGTCGCCCGCTAATCAAGTTTTCAGTTTGCGAATTGAAGTTGAAGTCTTCTAAAGCTAAGTACCCCGTTAGGGATTCTTTTTTCTTGCTCTGACCAACGTCAGAAAAAGTTAACAATTGTCTCGCCTGTAGAAAGCAAATACCACATCGAGACTTTCATTTTTACTGCGTCACTTGCTTAGGCCCAGACCACGACACCCCCCCCCCGCTGTCACTTTTGTGCTTTGTTCAACCCCAGAACTAGACATTGTTGGGCCCGATGTCCTTCAAGGATGCATCTGCAGTCTTTACAAATGTGTTGCCCTGTCGTCAGGCAGCCCTTCGGTCGGCCGGATTCCAAAGTCTGGGTCTGGCTTCGGCTGGTGTCGCACTTCACCCGACGTCATTGCGGCAGTTATTCGGGTATAAAGGCATCAGCCAACGCCATTTTCCTCAGTCTTTCTTGCCACGTGGCGCCCGAAGCAGAAGCTGTTCGCAAGTGCCGGTCGGTCAGATCCAGAGATTACTACTACCGAATACTACTTCGAAGACTTCTATAAAGCTAAGTACCCCGTTGGGGACTCTTTCTTGCCTCAGCTGATGTCAGAGAAAGTTAATAACTGTTTATCTTGTGGGAAACAAATACCTCAAAGATTTCCACTCCTATTGCATACATTGTTTAGGCCCAGACCACGACGTAGCAGCTTGTCTAGCCTGTGCTTCTTTTAACCGACGGATGCTTAGACGCCGGTCGGACTTTGCTGAACAGATTTTCGGCTCCGATTTTGCCTACATTATGCCGTCGGATCCTCCGACTACGCAAATAACCAAAAACGCAAAGAAAAGGACCAACACTCGCGGTCCGCGGTTTCGGCCGAAACCGCGGTTAAGCAAACCACGAGTGTCTTGGTTTCGGCCGAAACCGAGCAAACGGTTCTTTCTTCAGCCGATAACATGCCTTCTACCGAGGCCTCTTCTAACCTGGTAGAAACGGCTTCTGAAATCCAACCTTCTGTTGCGGTTTCACAGGATTTATCAGACACCATTCCCCTGGATATTTCAATCCCTGCATGTGGAGCTGCTAGGCCTCCTCCAGCTATGTCTATTAAGGCCTTTGCCAGGGCTAAAGCAGCCAAAGCATCAAAACCTGTGCCTGCCAAGCCCCCCTCTCACAGGCCCAGCACCAGCTCCCATATGCTTTCTTTGGTTGAGGATCTCATCTCTTTAATTCGTGGAGCCCAGCCTCATCCAGACAGGGCCTCTCTCCCTATTCCAGAAAAGAGGCCTAGAGCAGAGCCCCCTGAGCCAGTATCCACAGATGATTCCTCTGATGACTCAGAATATACAGACCCTCCTGAGGCTTCTTATTCTCCTTACGAAGACTCTGATGCTGAGGAGTCCATCCCTTCAGCCTCTCCTCCTGAGGAATTTTCCTTTGGGGAAACCTTGCATGCTATGAGGGAACAATTTCAGTGGCAGGGCCAAGATTTCTCAGACTCTAGAAAAAGGCTTAGGACCTTTCTACATTTGCCACAGCATAGGCCTTTAGCTATACCTCCAGTTCTTTCTGTTGTTGATGATGCATTTAATGATGCTTGCACTGCTCCTGATTCTTTACCTCCGGCTCCTGCTAAGCCCGATAGGTACTACAGGGTCCCGGACACTCATCACCACTTATATAAGGCTCCTTTTGCAGATCCAGAGACTATCTCCCAGGGTCCTAAAGCTGTAGCAGCTACTTCTTCTAAAACCCTCCCTCTGAAAGGGAATCCAGGTCCTTAGAGAGATGGGGTAAAAAAGTTTACACCTCTGCTACCTTGTCAGCTAGAGCTTTGAACTGCCAATTTCAGATGATTCAATATCAAGAGTTTATGCTTGACCAGTTGACTAAAAAGCTGTCCTCTGAAGAATCTTTAGATAAAAAGTATGTTCAAGAAATGGTACATAACATACAGCAGGTTAGTAACCATTCTTCAAAATGTGGCTATGATGCACTGGAGGCTTCCTTTAGATCAGCCATGACTGGCACAGTTATCAGAAGGCATGCATGGTTGAAAGAACAGGCATTTCCAGACCATGTCAAATCTAAGCTTTTGGATGCACCTATGGACAAGGTCAATCTATTTGGTTCCCCTGCACAGCAGGTACTAAAAAAGATGGAAGAGAAAGCAAAATCTGTGCAAACCGTCAAAGATTTCTTACAAGTTCAACCTCCAAGGTTTAGCAGGAACTGGCCCTCCAAGAATTGGTCCTTTCCGGACTCCTCTAAGGCACAAAGAGGCAGGAATAGGCGCTCTAGAGGCAGAAACCAATCCAGGGGTGCCTACAGGGGTCGCCAGTGGCAGGGTAACAACCAACGAGGCACGGATACAGCCACCACCACTACAACAACTCAATCACAGTGACTTGGCGGTGGCACCGCCTACCAGGGAACAACTAGAAGCACCCTTAGGCGGAAAACTAACCTTATTTTCAAGAAACTGGCACTGCATTACAAGAGAAAAATGGATTTTGCAAACTATAGACCAAGGTTACAGGTTCCATTTCCATACTCTACCAGGGAAGAGAGGAATGCCAAACCTACCACCTACTCAAAGGACAGAAGCTCTAAAACAAATATCTCAATTATTAAGAATGAGAGCTCTGGAAAAGGTGCCATCTATGGAGCAAGGAAAGGGATTTTACTCCAGACTCTTCCTGGTACCAAGAAAAGAAAACAAATGGAGGCCTATTCTAGACCTGTCCGCTTTAAACACATTCCTCATTGTTCCAAAATTCAAAATGCTGACCCTACAGCAGCTTCTTCCCATGCTGGGCAAGGAGTCTTGGCTGGTAACTCTAGATCTCAAGGAGGCATACCTGCACGTCCCCATAAGACCAATTTGCAGAAGATACCTCAGATTTCTTGCAGGATCAGAGCATTATCAATTCTCAGCATTGCCCTTTGGCTTATCTACTGCCCAGAGTGTTCACGAAATGCCTGGCATCAGTAATCGCTCATTGCAGACTTCAGGGGATTCAAATCTATCCCTACCTGGACGACTGCCTGATACAAGCGGACAACAAAACAAACTAACAGAAGACTTACAAAGAGTCATCTACCTGCTGCAAGCCCTGGGATATACAGTCAATACAAAAGTCAAGGCTGATTCCATCCCAAAGAATAACCTTTCTGGGTGCAGAACTGGACACATCAAAACAAATGGCATTTCTAACTGCAGAAAAGAAAGAGCAACTTCCTCTCTACTTCTTGGCATTAACAAAGCAGAACCATCTAACTGCAAGAAAAGTGCTACAAGCTCTAGGCTTCATGGCATCCTGCATAATACTGGTCCCTCATGCCAGGCTGCATATGAGAAAGCTACAGTGGTACCTAAAGAATTTGTGGTCCCAGCACAAGCACAACCTAGAAACCAAAATTCCAATGATCCCATGCCTGAAGCAAGAGTTCCTATGGTGGGCTCAGGCCTGCCAATCAAACACAGGATTGCCCTTCTGCAAAAGTCAACCAAGACAAACCATCACGACAGATGCCTCAGACCTCGGTTGGGGGGCACACATACTGGGCAAGTGCATTCAAGGCCTATGGACTCAAGACCAGCTGCATCTGCACATAAATCTAAAAGAAATGATGGCAGTAAAATTGGCAATCCAGGCATTCAGACCTTTTCTCCAAGAAGGCCAGTTGATGATAAGGACAGACAACACCACAGTTATGTGGTACATCAACAAACAGGGAGGCACACACTCATACCCTCTATGTCGGCTGGCACTGGACCTATGGGATGTGGCTCTGAGCTACAACATTCAGTTACAGGCAATTTATGTACCAGGGAAGGAAAACATTCTAGCAGACATATTAAGCAGAACTACAACAGATGCCCACGAATGGATGCTGCATCCGGACATCTTCAAAACCATCACAAGAGAATGGGGATTACCACAAATAGACTTGTTTGCATCCCCATTCAATCACCAGTTGAAGAAATTCTGCACAAGGACTTACCACCCACTTGCTTGGAAGGTGGACTCTCTATCTTTCAGTTGGAAAAGCCTGACAGCATACGCATTCCCACCACTTCCTTTGATGCACAAGGTGCTTCTGAAGATCAAAGAGGAACGTCCGAGGATCATTCTGATAGCCCCAGACTGGCCAAGACAACATTGGTATCCACTGCTGAGGAGCATGTCTCGGGAACAAATATGGACACTGCCCCTGATCCCATTACTGCTAACACAGAACAACTACAACATCCTGCATCCAAACCTAAAAACTCTGCAGCTAACTGCCTGGAACATTACATAACAGTAATTAACCCAAATTTATCCCAAAGGGTTAAAGACATAATCCTGAAGGCTCGTAGACCTTCAACAAGAAAGAATTATGCAGCAAAATGGAAAAGATATCTCATCTGGAGTACTGCAAAGGGGCAAGATGTGACACTGGTGAACATAGCCAACATCCTGGAGTACTTGGCGGAGCTCTTCCATACAGGCCTGTCCTATTCTTCCATCAAGATACATGCATCAGCTATTTCAGCAGAATACAGCTTGGATCCTCCTGTCTTCTCGCATCCTCTGCTCAGACAGTTTCTGAGAGGAATTAAAAATGTAAAACCTCCCAGGAAACCTCCATTGCCAGCATGTGACTTGAACTGTGTGCTAGAAAAACTGACTCTTCCTCCTTTCGAACCAGCAGCAACAGCAGAATTACAATACTTATCTGGAAGACTGCTTTCCTGCTGGCAATAACTTCAGCAAGAAGGGTGTCTGAACTACAGGCAGTAATGGCAGTGCAACCCTTCCTGATCTTCCATCAAGATAGAGTGTCCATGAGAACAAATCCTACATTTATGCCTAAGGTGGTATCCAGAGTCTCTTTAAATCAGGCTATCCACCTTCCTACATTCTTCCCCAACCCACAGAACAGGGGAGAAAGGCTCTTACATACCTTGGATGTACACAGACAATTACGCTACTACCTGGACAGGACAAAAAACAATAGAAAAACTGACCAGCTTCTGGTAGCATATGCAACAGGAAAGGAAGGAAAACCAATTTCTAAACAGACAATCTCCAAATGGATAGGAAATTGCATTAGATTTTGTTACTCCTACCATGGAAAGAAAACTCCAGAGAACATCAGGCCTCACTCCACAAGGGCTACAGCCACTACCACAGCTTTCTTACGAGGAGTGGCTACCAAGGACATTATAGAGGCTGCTACTTGGACCTCCGTGCATACATTTGCCAAGCATTATAACTTACCTCTATACTCTAGATCCCGTGCTGGTTTTGCCACTGCTGTTTTGCAAGGGATCCTAACTACACCATAATCTCTTCTCATTTCCTCCTCCCCTAGTTTAGCTATGGTATTCTACCCATTTGTAAAGACTGCAGATGCATCCTTGAAGGACATAGTACAGTTTTGTACCTACCATAAATGTAGATGTCCGAGAGGAATGCATCTGCAGTCAGGATTACCCACCCTCCTTCCCCTCTGAGGTACTCCTAGGATATTTGCCAATCTTCAGCTAGCTTGGGGGGGATCTATTATGGTGTATTTGTTTGTATATATGTACATACATGCTTATTTTGTGTGTTTTGCTCTCTACTATTTGGAAACTTGGCATTTATCCAAATTTAGCCATCCAAGAGGGCACCTGGCATCTGGGGCAAGAAACACTGAGGAAAATGGCATCTGCTGATGCCTTTATACCCGAATAACTGCCGCAATGACGTCGGGTGAAGTGCGACACCAGCCGAAGCCAGACCCAGACTTTGGAATCCGGCCGACCGAAGGGCTGCCTGACGACAGGACAACCCATTTGTAAAGACTGCAGATGCATTCCTCTCGGACATCTACATTTATGGTAGGTACAAAACTGTACTTTTTGTAGCTAGATATTTTCGCGCTCAGTCCTCAAATTCCAGTATGTGTTCGGTAAGCCATCCGACAGCAGATTTTCCGAAAAAAAACATAAGGATAAAGACAGAGACAGACCGCAGACTTCCAAACCTACCGACGATGCTTCTGTTAAGCTAGCAGTCAGTTCTCCGGTCCTCAGTGAGGCACTTTCGCAGCCCATGATGGCTGCTCCTGTGGATTCTCAGGCCACTACTGAGACCCTTTCAGACTCCGGTATGCCACGAGACTCATAGACTAAGGATCCTGCGGATGTCTCTACGTTGGATGAGTCCGGAGCCGCTGAGCAAGCACTGGCTTTCAAGGAAGTACTTTGCACTACCGATTCTCGACACAGACGGACGACTTATTTCGCATTTGCCGATGTTCTTCGTGTTTCACTGTTGCAGTCATTATATTTGGGTTATCTGCCTGCAAGTAGCCCTCAGCCGGCCTGAATTTGAAAGTCTTGAGTCCTGCATCGGATGCTGTGTCTTCTTCCATGACGTCAGGTCGTCAGGGGTATAAAGCATGCAGCTGACACCATTACATCAGTCTTTCTTGCCACACGGTGCCCGAAATAGAAGCAGTTCACAAGTGCCGGTCGGACGACTCCCGAAATTTGAGTTTGTTTCAGGACCGAAGTCTTCAAAAAAGCCAAGTACCCCATTGGGGAGCCTTTTTCTTGCTCTTAACCGATGACTTAACCTTAAACCTTTCAAGCCCTGCTCAACTGACTGCTCCCTTAGGGGGAAAGACAGCCCTGCATGCAAAAAACTTGGAACTCATTACCAGGACATATGGGTTTTAAATATAGTTTCCCAAGGATATAGTTTCCCTTCCACACCTTACCAACCCCAAACGGTTGGCCAGACCTACCCCAAATCAGTGGGCAGAGGCTCAACAGCAGGTTCTCTCTCTAAGTGTCAGGGCTATTCACCCTGTCCCAGCAGAAGAAAGGGGACAAGGTTTTTACTCAAGACTCTTTTTGGTACCCAGAAAAGACAGCTCCTGGCGTCCTATCCTCGACCTCTTTTTGGTAATCCCAAAATTCAAAATGCTAATTCTTCATCAGCTGCTTCCTATGGTAGGCAAAGATGCCTGGTTGGCAAACTTGGACTTAAAGGAAGCTTACCTGCACATTCCAATAAGGGAATCTTGCAGGAAATACCTACGCTTAAGAGCAGGCTAAAAGTACTATCAGTTCTCTGCACTTCCCTTTGGCTTATCTACTGCCCCCAGGGTATTCACAAAGTGCCTGGCTCCAGTCATTGCATTTTGCAGTCAAAGAAATATTCAGATATACCCATACCTGGACGATTGTCTAATTCAGGCAGAAAGCCAGAACATGCTACTAAATCATCTGGCATTTGTAAAGAAACTGATAACCTCACTGGGGTACACCATAAGTGAAAATAAATCTCATCTAGTACCCTGCCAACAAATTGTATTCCTGGGAGCAAGCTTGAACACAACTTCCCAGATGGCTTACTTCACGCCAGAGAAATAAGTTTATTTGACAGCTTACTTCAAACTACTAGTCACAAAGACCCAACTATCTGCAAGGAAAATCCTGCAAGCCCTGCGGTTCATGGCCTCTTGCATCCTACTAATTCCATATGCAAGACTGCATATGAGGAAACTACAATGGTATCTAAAAAGCCTATGGTGTCAACATTCTCAGGACCTGGAATCGGTGATTCCTCTCATTCCTTGTATAAAGGCAGAGTTCCTTTTGTGGGCAGAGGCCTGCTGCCACAACATGGGACTGCCATTCACTCTACCACCTGCCGCCCAAACCTTAGCAACAGACGCATCTGCATGGGGGGCTCACTTGGCAGGGCAGTGCATTCAGGACAAATGGAACCTGAGTCAAATGCACCTGCATATCAGTCAAAAAGTAATGTTAGCTGTACAGAATTCTCTGACAGCCTTCAAGGACCACAGTCTTCCAGGACAATTATTGGTAAAGACAGACAACACCACTGTTATGTGGTGCATAAACAAGCAGGGGGATCCCACTCATACCCTTTCTGCAGACAAGCCATGGCTCTGTCGAACACAGCCTTGAGCTACCAAGTGCACCTACAAGTTCAATTCCTGCCAGGCAAGCTAAATTCACTGGCAGACGACCTAAGCAGAAATCTCATGGACCCACACGAGTGGAAACTGGAAACAAAGATATTCAGCATTTTGAGAAACAAATGGGGAACCCAGAGATAGACCTGTTTGCCTCCCCTCACAACTACTAATTGGAAAAATTCTGCACAAGGGCTCCCCACAGACAAGCTTGGAAAATGGATGCCCTGTCCTTCACCTGGGAAAGCCTTTCAGTTTATGCCTTTCCCCCCTCTGCCTCTCCTCCTGAAAGTTCTGCTAAAGATCAAACAGGACAAACCAAGGACAATACTGATTGCACGAGACTGGCCATGCCAGCACTGGTACCCCCTCTTGGGCAGTATGTCACTGCTGGAACCATGGCATCTGCCTCAGACCCCTTCCCTGCTGTCCAGCAGGAGGGCCAGATTCTGCACCCCCAGCTTCAAACCCTGAACCTTGCAGCCTGGCTAATTACCTGAGCTCTCCAATAGCATCCCTCAGTAGCAGGTGCTAGATGTCATTCCGGAGGCAAGGAGGCCTAGTACTAGAAAGTCTAATGCTGAAAAGTGGAAAATATACTGTTCGTGGAGCCAGACTCAGGGGATGGGCACAACAGTGCCCAGCTTACCGCATATTCTTCAAAATAGAGATGCTCCACAAGGGCCTTTCCTTCTCATCAATTAAAATTCATGCCTCAGCCTTTTCAGCACATTGTAATACTGAGTCACCCCTGCTGAAACAATTCCTCAGAGGGGCCAAAAATTTAAGACCACCCAGGAGAGCCCCTACTCCAGCCTGGGACCTTAACTTTGTATTGGAAAAGATCACTCTGTCTTCTTTTGAGCCAGCTGCAACTGCAGAGTTGAAATTCCTTTCTTGGAAAACAGCCTTCCTTCTCGCCACCACTTCACAAAGAAGAGTGTCTGAATTACAGGCTCTCATGGCAGTGGAGCCCTTCATCATCTTCAATGCAGACAGAGTGTCCCTCAGGACCAACTCTTCCTTTATGCCCAAGGTTGTATCCAGTGTGGCCCTTAATCAGTCCATTCATTTGCCAATCTTCTTTCCTAATCCACAGAACAAAGGAGAAGGAATACTGCACTCTTTGGACGCGCACAGACAACTTAGATTTTATTTGGACAGGACTAAGCCTCTCAGAAAAACTGAACAGCTGCTGGTTGCCTTTGCTGCAGGGGCGGAGGGGAAGGCCATTTCAAAGCAAACCATTTCTAAGTGGATAGGCCATTGCATGCATTTCTGCTATAAGCACCATGGAAAACCTACCCCACAGGGGATAAGATCACATTCCACCAGGGCTGCATCTACTTGTACAACCTTTCTCAGAGGTGTACCTACCAGGGACATCCTAGAAGCTGCTACTGGAGCTTTGTACATACCTTCACCAAGCATTACCACTTGCCTATTTTTTTCCAAATCCAGAGCTGGTTTTGCCACTGCAGTCTTGCAGGGCTTAATAGCTGGTCGTAATGCTAACTGCCTCCTCCCTTTCTTAGCTTTGGAAATCTACCCAAATGTAATGACTGCAACAGTGAAACATGAAGAACATAGTACAGTTGTGTACACTTACTGTAAATGTAGATGTTCGAATGTATTCACTGTTGCAGTCTTGATTACACTCCCTCCAGCCCCCCGACTTCTCTTGGCTATACCTTTCTTCTTGTTTAGTGTATTTCAGCTTTCTGGTATATTTGCTTTTTGTTGGAGGTATAACCTTATATATAATTGCTTCCCATTATGGGGGCAGCTGACATCTGGGGCAGGAAAAACTGATGTAATGACATCGGCTGCATGCTTTATACCCCTGACAACCTGACATCATGGAAGAAGAGAGAGCATCCGATGCAGGACCCAAGACTTTGATATTCAGGCTGGCTGAGGGCTACTTGCAGGCAGATGACCCAAATGTAATGACTGCAACAGTGAATACACTCGAACATCTATATTTATGGTAAGTGTACACACATGTACTTTCTTTCAAAAACTACCAAGATGTTCATCATGCATACAGCTGCAGTCATAACAGATGGGTTTTCTTGCCGTCAGGCGGGTCCTCGGTTGGCCGAATTCCAAAGTCTAGGTCCGGCGTCAGTTGTCGTCGCTTCTTCCCTGACGTCAGTGCGACAGGGGTATAAAGGAACCAGCCGAGGCCATTTTCTTCAGTCTTTCTTGCCATGCAGTGCCCGAAGCAGAAGCAGTTCGCAAGTGCCGGTCGGCCAGCTCCTGAGATTACGAAAATTTGGAAACCGAAGTCTTCTTAAAAGCTAAGTACCCCGTTGGGGAAATTTTTCTTGCCTCAGACCGATGTCAGACAAAGTTAATAATTGTATTTCTTGTGGGAAGCAAATACTGCATAATGGATTTCCATTCCCTCTGTATACCTTGTTTAGGCCCAGACCACGGAGTCTCGGTCTGTCGCTTTTGTGCTACATTCAACAAACGCACTATTAAGCGTCAGGCGGAGTTCGCCCAGCATTATTTTGGGAAAGCATTTAACTATACTATGTCGTCGGATACTCCGACTCCGGTTTTGTCTAAAAAACGCAAAGACAAGGACCGACACACAAGGTCAGCGGCCTCTACCGACACCACGCCAAAGCCGACTACACGTGGTCTGGTTCTCAGCGAGGCGCCTACGCAGCCCCTGACAACCGACGACCCTTCTTTGATGGTGTCTCCTGTGCCCGAGGTCGCAGGCTTCTCGGCCCACACCCCAACTACAGATACCGAAGCCACTCTTGGCATTGAAACTCAGAATGTGGACAGGTCCACCTCCACTCAAGTTGTCTTCAGACCTTCCTCTTCTTTCTCCGTCAAGGTTTTCACAAAGTCTAAAGCAACCATGCACTCTGAGACCAGCTACACAGGGCCCATCTCCAGGCCCCATGCCTAAGAAACGGAGGCTTAAAATGGCTGAGGATTTAATTACTCTTATCAGAGGTTCTCGGCCCCCACCAGACAAAAGGCCCAGAGTGGAGGAAGATTCCCCCTCCTCTGATCAGGGCTCCATTATTTCAGAGCATTCTGATGATCAGGAACATTCTTACTCCCCTTTTGAAGACTCTGATGTGGAGGAGTCCATTCCTTCTGTCTCCCCCCAGAGGATTACTCATTTGGGGAAACTTTGCATACCTTAAGGGAACACTTCCACTGTGAAGGCCAAGATTATTCAGATTCCAAGAAAAGGCTCAGGGAATTTCTCTTGCTACCTCAGCACAGGCCTCTGGCTATACCTCCTGTCTTGGACATCCTAGATGATGTTTACTCGGAGGCTTGTCTTAACTTGGACTCTCTACCTCCAGCTCCAGTTAAGCCTGACAGGTACTACAGGGTTCCTGACTCACATCAATTTCTATACAAAAGCCATGCTGCTGACCCAGAAACCATCTCACAGGGCCCCAAGGGAGTTAAGGCCTCCATTGCTAAAAATCCATTACCTTCCGAGAGAGACTCCAGATCCTTAGAAAGGTGGGGAAAAAAAGGTATATACCTCTGCTACCTTATCCATGAGGGGCTTAAACTGTCAGTTTCATATGCTAAAATACCAACATTTTTTTTTATCACAATTGAAAAGTAAAATGTCACAACATGAACAACCAGACTTGAAGGAGTTGCAGGATTTGATGCATAGTACAAAACAAGTGGGTAAGCATACCTTACAATGTGGTTTTGATGCTCTAGAGGCCTCATGTAGAGCTGCTGTTACAGGAGCAGTCATACGTAGGCATGCCTTGCTCAAGGAACAAGCCTTGCCTGATCATGTCAAAGCTAAATTACTAGACGCCCCTCTTCAAAAGGATGTACTATTTGGTGCTAATGCTGAGGAGGTGTTAAGGAAAATGGAGGAAAAGGCTAAATCAATGCAAACTCTGAAAGAATTTCTACAGGTACAACCCCCACGTTTTAGTAGAAATTGTCCTTCCAAAAACTGGTCCTTTCCTGCCATGGACAGACCCCAAAGAGGCAGATACAGGCGCCCGAGGGGCAGAGGACAATCCCAAGGATCGTTTAGAGGCAGACAATGGCAAGCTCCAACACAAAGAGGTGGTGAGGATAACTCGCAATCTTTCAGAAAGCAAACCCAATGGCTTTCCCCTTTGCATGCCAACCAAGTCTCAAATGGCAGCCCCTTTAGGAGGAAAGCTGGCATTATTTTCAAAAAATTGGCATATTGTCACAAAGGGCAAATGGATCCTGGACATTATAAACAGAGGCTACAAATTCCATTTTCACACCCTTCCAAAAATGAGAGGCATGCCAAACCTGCCACACAATCAAAGGGCAGAGGCACAAAGGCAAATTACAGATCTTATAAACATGAAAGCTATTCAAGAGGTACCTACGCACGAACAAGGTCAAGGTTTTTATTCCAGGCTATTTCTGGTGCCAAGGAAGGGAAAAGATTGGAGACCTATTTTGGACCTATCCATCCTAAACACATTTCTACTGCACCAAAATTCAAGATGCTCACTCTACAGCAACTTCTTCCCATGCTGGGCAAGGAGTCTTGGCTGGTAACATTGGACCTCAAGGAGGCATACCTGCATGCCCCAATCAGACAAAATTGCAGAAGGTACCTCAGGTTTCTTGCAGGTTCAACCCATTATCAATTCTCTGCATTGCCCTTTGGCTTATCTACTGCACCCAGAGTATTCACGAAATGCCTGGCATCAGTAATTGCCTACTGCAGACTTCAAGGGATACAAATATACCCCTATTTGGACAACTGCCTGATCCAAGCGGACAGCAAGCGCATTCTTCTGAAACATCTGGCTTATGTAATAATGTTGTTGAACTCTCTGGGATACACAGTCAACAAAAAGAAATCAAGGCTAATACCCTCTCGGAAGATAATTTTCCTGGGTGCCAATTTGGACACAAACACACAGATGGCCTACCTCACGCCAGAGAAGCAGGGGCAACTAATTCAATACTTCAGAACACTAGCAAATTGCACCAGGCTGACTGCAAGGAAAATCCTGCAGGCTCTGGGATTCATGGCATCTTGCATCTTACTAATCCCATGTGCAAAGCTGCATATGAGGAAACTACAATGGTACCTGAAAAACATATGGTCTCAACACAGCCACAGTTTGGAAACAATAATACCACTAATTCCATGTCTGCAAAAGGAATTTCTGTGGTGGGCTCAAGCATGTCAAACAAACACAGGTCTTCCATTCAGCAAGCCTCAAGCAAATCAAGTCATCACAACAGACGCCTCAGACTACGCCTGGGGGGCGCACATGACAGATCCGTGCATTCAGGGCAAATAGTCCCAAAAAGAAAAGCACCTTCACATCAATCAAAAAGAAATGCTAGCAGTAATAAATGCTATTATAGCTTTCAAGGACCTTCTACAACCAGGTCAACTATTGATAAGAACGGACAACACCACCGTTATGTGGTACATAAACAAGCAGGGAGGAACACATTCTTACCCCCTATGCAGACTGGCCATGTCACTTTGGAACATGGCCATGGACTTACAAATGGAAGTACAAGCACAGTACTTGCCAGGCAAGGAAAACACGCTGGCAGACAACCTAAGCAGGAATATGACAGATCCACACGAATGGAAATTGCATCCAAAAGTTTTTACAGAAATAATCCAAGAATGGGGAAGGCCAGACATAGATCTCTTTGCCTCCCACAAAAATCATCAATTGACCAAATTCTGCTCAAGGATCTTCCATCCAAAGGCCTGGATAGTGGACGCTCTCTCTTTCAGTTGGACATCAATGACAGTTTATGCCTTCCCACCTCTTCCTCTGCTGCTCAAAGTTCTATTGAAAACCAGAGCAGACAGACCAAAGATGATTCTCATTGCTCCAGACTGGCCAAGGCAACACTGGTACCCACTCCTGAGGAGCCTGACACATTCACCACCATGGACCCTGCCTCTAATGCCTCTTCTTCTGACTCAGCACATCTTCAAAACTCTTCACAGCCAGCTAAAAACACTCAAATCTAGCCGCATGGAAGATTCCTTAGCATCACAACAGGCCCTACTCTCCAAGGAGGTGCAGGATGTCATTTTGGAGGCCAGAAGGCCATCAACTAGAAAAGCTTACTCCGCAAAATGGAAACGTTTTTGTGTCTGGAATGAGAAAAAGGGCCAGGATCTTGGAAAACTGAATTTACCTCAAATACTACAATATTTGGCTGAACTGCTAAGCAGTGGACTTTCTTTCTCCTCCATCAAAATCCATGCCTCAGCCATTTCTGCAGAATACAACACCGATCCACCTTTATTCTCTCACCCTCTCTTAAGACAGTTCCTCAGAGGGGCTAAGAATTTAAGACCTCCAAGGAAACAACCAATACCTGCTTGGGATCTTAATTTCATTCTGGAAAAACTGACCTTGCCTCCCTTTGAGCCAGCTGCCTCATCAGATTTGCAATATTTGTCCTGGAAAACAGCTTTCCTTCTGGCTATCACCACAGCTCGTAGAGTTTCAGAACTACAGGCTCTCATGGCTGTCCAGCCTTTTATCATCTTCCATCAGGACAGAGTTTCCTTACGAACCAACCCATCCTTTATGCCTAAAGTGGTATCCAGGGTAGCTTTAAATCAGGCCATACTTTTACCTACTTTTTATCCTAATCCTCAAAACAAAGGGGAGAGATTACTACATTCCTTGGACATCCACAGACAACTGTGTTATTTGGACAGAACAAAGCCTTTCAGAAAATCAGAACAGCTCTTTGTGGCCTATGCGGTAGGAGCTCAAGGAAAGCCAATTTCCAAACAGACAATCTCAAAATGGATAGCCCACTGCATATGCTTTTGCTATTCCTTTCATGGCAAAACTGTACCTACAGGCATTAGAACTCATTCCACCAGTGCCACAGCCACCTCTGCAGCCTTCCTCAGAGGAGTTCCTGCCAAGGATATTTTGGAAGCAGCCACTTGGAGTTCTGTGCATACCTTCTCCAAGCACTACAACCTACCATTATACTCCAAATCTAGAGCAGGCTTTGCCACTGCAGTCTTGCAGGGCATTTTGGCTCCTCCTAGTTCCACCTAGTGCCTACCACCCCTTTCTTAGCTTTGGGATTCTGCCCATCTGTTATGACTGCAGCTCTATGCACGATGAACATAGTACAGTTTTGTACCTACCATAAATGTAGATGTTCGAGTGCTAATACAGCTGCAGTCCAGGTTTCCCTCCCTCCTTCCCCTCTTGGGACAGGCCTATAGGCTAATACATCCTCATACAACCTGATTGGGGTATTCATTTATGATGTATTTACTTGCAACTACTGTATTTTGATTATATTGCACTGCATTATTACACAAATTTATGTGTTGCCTTCCTTCTGGGGGGCACCTGACATCTGGGGCAAGAAAAACTGAAGAAAATGGCGTCGGCTGGTTCCTTTATACCCATGTCGCACTGACGTCAGGGAAGAAGCGACGACAACCGACGCCGGACCTAGACTTTGGAATTCGACCGACCGAGGACCCGCCTGACGGCAGGAGAACCCATCTGTTATGACTGCAGCTGTATTAGCACTCGAACATCTACATTTATGGTAGGTACAAAACTGTACTTTTCTAAGGCCCAGGGTATGAAGCACACCCAATAAGCTGACGACCCAGTCTCAGGCACCTGATGTCCTTCAAGGATGCATCTGCAGTCTTTACAAATGGGTTGTCCTGTCGTCAGGCAGCCCTTCGATCGGCCGGATTCCAAAGTCTGGGTCTGGCTTCGGCTGGTGTCGCACTTCACCCGACGTCATTGCGGCAGTTATTCGGGTATAAAGGCATCAGCCGACGCCATTTTCCCCAGTCTTTCTTGCTGCGTGGCGCCCGAAGCAGAAGCTGTTCGCAAGTGCCGGTCGGTCAGATCCAGAGATTACTACTACCGAATACTACTTCGAAGACTTCTATAAAGCTAAGTACCCCGTTGGGGACTCTTTCTTGCCTCAGCCGATGTCAGAGAAAGTTAATAACTGTTTATCTTGTGGGAAACAAATACCTCATAAAGATTTCCACTCCTATTGCATACATTGTTTAGGCCCAGACCACGACGTAGCAGCTTGTCTAGCCTGTACTTCTTTTAACCGACGAACGCTTAGACGTCGGTCGGACTTTGCTTAACAGATTTTCGGCTCCGATTTTGCCTGCATTATGCCGTCGGATCCTCCGACTACGCAAATAACCAAAAAACGCAAAGAAAAGGACCGACACTCGCGGTCCGCGGTTTCGGCCGAAACCACGAGTGTCTCGGTTTCGGCCTAAACCGAGCAAGCGGTTCTTTCTTCAGCCGATAACATGCCTTCTACCGAGGCCTCTTCTAACCTGGTAGAAACGGCTTCTGAAATCCAACCTTCTGTTGCGGTTTCACAGGATTTATCAGACACCATTCCCCTGGATATTTCAACCCCTGCACGTGGAGCTGCTAGGCCTCCTCCAGCTATGTCTATTAAGGCCTTTGCCAGGGCTAAAGCAGCCAAAGCATCAAAACCTGTGCCTGCCAAGCCCCCCTCTCACAGGCCCAGCACCAGCTCCCATATGCTTTCTTTGGCTGAGGATCTCATCTCTTTAATTCGTGGAGCCCAGCCTCATCCAGACAGGGCCTCTCTCCTCCTCCAGAAAAGAGGCCTAGAGCAGAGCCCCTGAGCCAGTATCCACAGATGATTCCTCTGATGACTCAGAACATACAGACCCTCCTGAGGCTTCTTATTCTCCTTACGAAGACTCTGATGCTGAGGAGTCCATCACTTCAGCCTCTCCTCCTGAGGAATTTTCCTTTGGGGAAACCTTGCATGCTATGAGGGAACAATTTCAGTGGCAGGGCCAAGATTTCTCAGACTCTAGAAAAAGGCTTAGGACCTTTCTACATTTGCCACAGCATAGGCCTTTAGCTATACCTCCAGTTCTTTCTGTTGTTGATGATGCATTTAATGATGCTTGCACTGCTCCTGATTCTTTACCTCCGGCTCCTGCTAAGCCCGATAGGTACTACAGGGTCCCGGACACTCATCACCACTTATATAAGGCTTCTTTTGCAGGTCCAGAGACTATCTCCCAGGGTCCTAAAGCTGTAGCAGCTACTTCTTCTAAAAACCCCCTTCCCTCTGAAAGGGAATCCAGGTCCTTAGAGAGATGGGGTAAAAAAGTTTACACCTCTGCTACTTTGTCAGCTAGAGCTTTGAACTGCCAATTTCATATGATTCAATATCAAGAGTTTATGCTTGACCAGTTGACTAAAAAGCTGTCCTCTGAAGAATCTTTAGATAAAAAGTATGTTCAAGAAATGGTACATAACATACAGCAGGTTAGTAACCATTCTTTAAAATGTGGCTATGATGCACTGGAGGCTTCCTTTAGATCAGCCATGACTGGCACAGTTATCAGGAGGCATGCATGGTTGAAAGAACAGGCATTACCAGACCATGTCAAATCTAAGCTTTTGGATGCACCTATGGACAAGGTCAATTTATTTGGTTCCCTGCACAGCAGGTACTAAAAAGATGGAAGAGAAAGCAAAATCTGTGCAAACAGTGAAAGATTTCTTACAAGTTCAACCTCCAAGGTTTAGCAGGAACTGGCCCTCCAAGAATTGGTCCTTTCTGGACTCCTCTAAGGCACAAAGAGGCAGGAATAGGCGCTCTAGAGGCAGAAACCAATCCAGGGGTCGCCAGTGGCAGGGTAACAACCAACGAGGCACGGATACAGCCACCACCACTACAACAACTCAATCACAGTGACTTGGCGGTGGCACCGCCTACCAGGGAACAACTAGAAGCACCCTTAGGTGGAAAGCTAACCTTATTTTCAAGAAACTAGCACTGCATTACAAGAGAAAAATGGATTTTGCAAACTATAGACCAAGGTTACAGGTTCCATTTCCATACTCTACCAGGAAAGAGAGGAATGCCAAACCTACCACCTACTCAAAGGACAGAAGCTCTAAAACAAATATCTCCATTATTAAGAATGAGAGCTGTGGAAAAGGTACCATCTATGGAGCAAGGAAAGGGATTTTACTCCAGACTCTTCCTGGTACCAAGAAAAGAAAACAAATGGAGGCCTATTCTAGACCTGTCCGCTTTAAACACATTCCTCATTGTTCCAAAATTCAAAATGCTGACCCTACAGCAGCTTCTTCCCATGCTGGGCAAGGAGTCTTGGCTGGTAACTCTAGATCTCAAGGAGGCATACCTGCACCGTCCCCATAAGACCAATTTGCAGAAGATACCTCAGATTTCTTGCAGGATCAGAGCATTATCAATTCTCAGCATTGCCCTTTGGCTTATCTACTGCGCCCAGTGTGTTCACGAAATGCCTGGCATCAGTAATCGCTCATTGCAGACTTCAGGGGATCCAAATCTATCCCTACCTGGACGACTGCCTGATACAAGCGGACAACAAAAACAAACTAACAGAAGACTTACAAAGAGTCATCTACCTGCTGCAAGCCCTGGGATATACAGTCAATACAAAAAAGTCAAGGCTGATTCCATCCCAAAGAATAACCTTTCTGGGTGCAGAACTGGACACATCAAAACAAATGGCATTTCTAACTGCAGAAAAGAAAGAGCAACTTCCTCTCTACTTCTTGGCATTAACAAAGCAGAACCATCTAACTGCAAGAAAAGTGCTACAAGCTCTAGGCTTCATGGCATCCTGCATAATACTGGTCCCTCATGCCAGGCTGCATATGAGAAAGCTACAGTGGTACCTAAAGAATTTGTGGTCCCAGCACAAGCACAGCCTAGAAACCAAAATTCCAATGATCCCATGCCTGAAGCAAGAGTTCCTATGGTGGGCTCAGGCCTGCCAATCAAACACAGGATTGCCCTTCTGCAAAAGTCAACCAAGACAAACCATCACGACAGATGCCTCAGACTTCGGTTGGGGGGCACATATGATGGGCAAGTGCATTCAAGGCCTATGGACTCAAGACCTGCTGCATCTGCACATAAATCTAAAAGAAATGATGGCAGTAAAACTGGCAATCCAGGCATTCAGACCTTTTCTCCAAGAAGGCCAGTTGATGATAAGGACAGACAACACCACAGTTATGTGGTACATCAACAAACAGGGAGGCACACACTCATACCCTCTATGTCGGCTGGCACTGGACCTATGGGATGTGGCTCTGAGCTACAACATTCAGTTACAGGCAATTTATGTACCAGGGAAGGAAAACATTCTAGCAGACATATTAAGCAGAACTACAACAGATGCCCACGAATGGATGCTGCATCCGGACATCTTCAAAACCATCACAAGAGAATGGGGATTACCACAAATAGACTTGTTTGCATCCCCATTCAATCACCAGTTGAAGAAATTCTGCACAAGGACTTACCACCCACTTGCTTGGAAGGTGGACTCCCTATCCTTCAGTTGGAAAAGCCTGACAGCATACGCATTCCCACCACTTCCTTTGATGCACAAGGTGCTTCTGAAGATCAAAGAGGAACGTCCGAGGATCATTCTGATAGCCCCAGACTGGCCAAGACAACATTGGTATCCACTGCTGAGGAGCATGTACCGGGAACAAATATGGACACTGCCCCTGATCCCATTACTGCTAACACAGAACAACTACAACATCCTGCATCCAAACCTAAAAACTCTGCAGCTGACTGCCTGGAACATTACATAACAGCAATTAACCCAAATTTATCCCAAAGGGTTAAAGACATAATCCTGGAGGCTCGTAGACCTTCAACAAGAAAGAATTATGCAGCAAAATGGAAAATATATCTCATCTGGAGTACTGCAAAGGGGCAAGATGTGACACTGGTGAACATAGCCAACATCCTGGAGTACTTGGCGGAGCTCTTCCATACAGGCCTGTGTCCTATTCTTCCATCAAGATACATGCATCAGCTATTTTAGCAGAATACAGCTTGGATCCTCCTGTCTTCTCGCATCCTCTGCTCAGACAGTTTCTGAGAGGAATTAAAAATGTAAAACCTCCCAGGAAACCTCCGTTGCCAGCATGGGACTTGAACTTTGTGCTAGAAAAACTGACTCTTCCTCCTTTCGAACCAGCAGCAACAGCAGAATTACAATACTTATCCTGGAAGACTGCTTTCCTGCTGGCAATAACTTCAGCAAGAAGGGTCTCTGAACTACAGGCATTAATGGCAGTGCAACCCTTCCTGATCTTCCATCAAGATAGTGTCCATGAGAACAAATCCTACATTTATGCCTAAGGTGGTATCCAGAGTCTCTTTAAATCAGGCTATCCACCTTCCTACATTCTTCCCCAACCCACAGAACAGGGGAGAAAGGCTCTTACATACCTTGGATGTACACAGACAATTACGCTACTACCTGGACAGGACAAAAAACAACAGAAAAACTGACCAGCTTCTGGTAGCATATGCAACAGGAAAGGAAGGAAAACCAATTTCTAAACAGACAATCTCCAAATGAATAGGAAATTGCATTAGATTTTATTACTCCTACCATGGAAAGAAAACTCCAGAGAACATCAGGCTTCACTCCACAAGGGCTACAGCCACTACCACAGCTTTCTTACGAGGAGTGGCTACCAAGGACATTATAGAGGCTGCTACTTGGACCTCCGTGCATACCTTTGCCAAGCATTATAACTTACCTCTATACTCTAGATCCCGTGCTGGTTTTGCCACTGCTGTTTTGCAAGGGATCCTATCTACACCATAATCTCTTCTCATTTCCTCCTCCCCTAGTTTAGCTATGGTATTCTACCCATTTGTAAAGACTGCAGATGCATCCTTGAAGGACATAGTACAGTTTTGTACCTACCATAAATGTAGATGTCCGAGAGGAATGCATCTGCAGTCAGGATTACCCACCCTCCTTCCCCTCTGAGGTACTCCTAGGGTATATGCCAATCTTCAGCTAGCTTGGGGGGGATCTATTATGGTGTATTTGTTTGTATATATGTACATACATGCTTATTTTGTGTGTTTGCTCTCTACTTTTTGGAAACTTTGGCATTTATCCAAATTTAGCCATCCAAGAGGGCACCTGACATCTGGGGCAAGAAACACTGAGGAAAATGGCGTCGGCTGATGCCTTTATACCCTAATAACTGCCGCAATGACGTTGGGTGAAGTGCGACACCAGCCGAAGCCAGACCCAGACTTTGGAATCCGGCCGACCGAAGGGCTGCCTGACGACAGGACAACCCATTTGTAAAGACTGCAGATGCATTCCTCTCGGACATCTACATTTATGGTAGGTACAAAACTGTACTTTTCCTTGCCTCAGTCTCAAATGCTTAAAATGGCAGAAGACCTTATAATGCTGATCAGGGGAAGCCAAGCTACGCCTTCTAAAAGAAAAAGAGATTTATCCTCAGTAGTTTTATCTGAACAGGAGTCCGATGACTCTGACTCTGAGGCATCTGAATATGAAGACATGCAACCCCTCTCTGCTTATGAGGATTCTGTTGCAGAGGAATCCATTCCTTCAGCCTCTCCAACCGAGGACTTTTCCTTTGGGGAAACCCTACATACGTTAAAGGAGCATTTCCAATGGGAATGTCAGGACTACCCTCAGTCTAAAAAGAGACTCAGGGAATTCTTAGATCTTCCACAGCACAGACCTCTGGCCATTCCTCCTGTCCTGGATGTTGTGGATGATGTTTTCATGGAATCTAGTTTGACTCCTGACACCCTCCCTCCTGCTCCCAGGAAACCTGACAGGTACTATAGAGTCCCCTGACTCTCACAAATTTCTTTTCTAAAGTACTACTGCTGACCCTGAGATTATTTCTCAAGGACCTAAAGGAATTAAAGCAACTTCTGCTAAGAATCCCACCCCCTCAGATAGGGATTCCCGAGCATTAGACAGATGGGGTAAAAAAGTATACACCTCTGCTACTCTTGCTATTAGAGCACTAAATTGTCCATTCCATATGTATAATTTGTGCAACATACCATGGAGCTTTATAAACAATAAATATCTTTTCCTGCTTGTGCAGAAAATAGAGTTACAAGAGTTAATGCATTCTGCAAGCCAAGTAACTAAGTACACCTTACAATGTGGTTTTGTTGCTCTAGAAGCATCTTGTAGGGCAGCAGTCACTGGTTCTGTCCTTAGAAGGCATGCTTGGCTTAAGGAACAGCCCTTGCCAGACCATGTCATATCCAAATTATTGGACACACCCTTGTTCAAAGGCAACTTAATTGGTACCAACTACCAAGGCAGATGAGGTCTTAAAAAAGATGGAAGAAAAAGCTAAATCTATGCAGACAGTTAAGGACTTCCTGCAGGTCCAGCCACCCAGGTTCAGTAGGCATTGCCCCTCAAAGCACTGGTCCTTTCCTGCCCCCTCCAGGTCAGCGCAGCCCAGACCCCGGGGAAGCAGGCCCCCAGACAGCAGCCCCAGGGAATGCAGAGATCTAAGCAATGGAGTTTCTCCTCTTCAAAACCAGGGAGTGGAAAGCCACCCCCTCATGGTAAGAACTCACAATGACTCTCCACTTCCACCCCCTCCCTTTGCCCACCTGCGCTTGCCCCTAGGAGGAAAACTGTCCTTCCATTCAAGCACCTGGGCCACCATTACTAACGACTGCTGGGTCCTCAACATAGTGTCCCAGGGATACAAATTTTATTTCCACACTCTTCCAACCCCAAAAAGGGTTCCCAGATGTTTCCCCAACCCAGAGGCCAAAATGCAAGTCCTTTCCCTGCTGTCTGTCTATGAGGGTAATAGAGCACGTTCCTGCAGAACAAATAGGCCAAGGTTTCTACTCCAGACTCTTCCTGGTACCCAGAAGAGAGGGCACCTGGTGCCCCATCCTCGATCTATCCATTCTAAACACCTTTCTGGTGATACCAAAATTCAAAATGCTCACCCTCCAGCAACTACTACATATGCTCTCCAAGGATGTTTGGTTAGCCACCCTGGACCTAAAAGAGGCCTACCTACACATCCCAATCAGGGAATTATGCAGGAAATATCTGCGTTTCAGGGCAGGATCACTGCACTTTCAGTTGTCTGTGCTTCCCTTTGGCTTATCCACTACTACTAGTTTTCACAAAATGTCTGGCTCCCGCCATTGCTTTTTGCAAGCAAAGAAATATTCAAATTTACCCATACTTAGACGACTGCCTAATTCAGGCAGACAGGAAAAGCTGCTCAAGCACCTGGCCTTTGTAAAGGACCTACTGACCTCCCTGGGGTATACTATCAATGAAAAGAAATCCAAACTAGTACCCACCCTAAAAATTATATTCCTGGGAGCAAGCCTGGACACAGCATCCGAGATGGCATATCCGAGATGGCATTCCTTACACCAGAAAAGCAAACCTACCTGACAGCCTATTTCTCTCAACTTGCCACCAGACCCCAGTTATCCGCAAGTAAATTCCTGCAAGCTTTTTTACAGACACTTCAAATGATGCAAAGATGACGTGGAGAGACCTTTTGTAAAGTCTTCAGATACAGCAAGGAAGAAAATAACCAAAGAAGGGCATGAAACAGAAATCAATCATGCAAACCGCAAGGACATCGGAAAACAACATCTGTTGCTTTGAAAAGATGTATAAACTGGACATTGTTCTTTCTCTCCTTGGGAGACATCTTAATCAAGGGTGCAACTGAGACAGTTCATAAGCAGAAGACTGCATGTTATAATAGAATTGAAATTATCTCAGACATTGTAACTATTTGGACAGATTAAACTAGAAGGGAAACAGCAGTACGGTGTGAGTGATAAAATTAAACCTAAAGATGTCACAGTTGTTAAAGGCATAACAATCTTGTCTACTGTAGACAATTCTGCAATGCAGTGATGGAACAGGAGACAGCCACAGTTAATATACTGATGTCCTTCATGGATGCATCTGCAGTCATAACAACTGGGTTGTCCTGTCGTCAGGCAGCCCTTCAGTCGGCCGGATTCCAAAGTCCGGGTCCGGCTTCGGCTGATGTCGCACTTCACCCGACGTCATCTCTGTTGGTCTTCTGGTATAAAGGCATCAGCCGACGCCATTTTCCTCAGTCTTTCTTGCCGCGTGGCGCCCGAAGCAGAAGCTGTTCGCAAGTGCCGGTCGGTCGGATCCAGAGATTACTTCTACCGAATACTACTTCGAAGACTTCTAAAGCTAAGTACCCCGTTGGGGACTCTTTCTTGCCTCAGCCGATGTCAGAAAAAGTTAATAATTGTTTAACCTGTGGGAAACAAATACCTCATAAAGATTTCCACTCTTATTGTCTGCCTTGTCTAGGCCCAGCCCACGACGTAGCAGCCTGTTCGGCCTGTGCTTCCTTCAACCGACGAACGCTTAGGCGTCGGTCGGAGTTTGCTGAACAGTTTTTCGGTTCTGATTTTGCGTACATTATGCCGTCGGATCCTCCGACTACCCAATCTGCCAAAAAACGCAAAGATAAAGACCGACACTCGCGGTCCGCGGTTTCGGCTGAAACCATGGTTAAGCAAACCGCGAGTGTCTCGGTTTCAGCCGAAACCGAGAAAACTGATCAAAGTACAGCTGAATCTATCTCTACAACTGAGGCCCCTGCTACCATTCTTGAATCGGCCTCAGAAATTATACCCACTACGGTGGTTGCCACTGACTTATCAGACACCATTCCCTTGGATGTCTCTACCCCAGCACATGGTGCTGCTAGGCCTCCAGCAGCCATGTCCATTAAGGCCTTCGCCAGGGCTAAAGCAGCCAAGACTACTAAAACAGTGCCTGTTAAACCCCCTACAACCAGGCCCTCCTCTTGTTCTCAAATGCTTACTCTGGCAGAAGTTTTAATTTCATTAATTAGAGGATCTCAATCTCACCCAGACAGGGCCTCTCAGCCCCCAGAGAAGAGACCTAGGGCAGAGCCCCCTGAGCCAGTGTCATCTGATGATTCAGCCGATGAATCAGACATAACTGACCAGCCAGAGGCTCCTTTCTCCAATTTTGAAGACTCTGATGCTGAAGAATCCATTCCAGCTGCTTCCCCACCAGAAGAATTTTCCTTTGGGGAAACCTTACATGCCATGCGAGAGCAGTTCCAATGGCAGCAACAGGATTTTTCAGACTCCAGAAAAAGACTTAGGACTTTTCTGCACCTTCCACAACACAGGCCCTTAGCTATACCTCCTGTTCTCTCTGTGGTGGATGATGCTTTCAATGATGTCTGCTCCGCTCCAGATTCTTTACCTCCAGCCCCTGCCAAACCAGACAGATTTTACAGGGTGCCAGACAGTCATCACCACCTTTACAAGGCCTCTCTTGCAGACCCCGAAACTATATCCCAGGGTCCCAAGGCAGTAGCCACGACCATAGCTAAAAACCCTACTCCTTCTGAAAGGGAAGCAAGGTCATTAGACAGATGGGGCAAAAAGGTCTACACTTCAGCTACTCTCTCAGCTAGAGCTTTAAACTGTCAGTTTCACATGATACAATACCAAGAGTTTATGCTTGATCAGTTAACTAAAAAGCTAACCACTGATGAATCTCTTGATAAGAAATATGTATTAGAAATGGTAAATAACATACAACAGGTTAGTAACCATTCCTTAAAATGTGGCTATGATGCACTGGAGGCTTCATTTAGATCAGCCATGACTGGCACAGTGATAAGAAGGCATGCATGGCTAAAGGAGCAAGCTTTACCGGATCATGTTAAAGCAAAGTTACTAGATGCTCCTATGGATAAGACAAGTTTGTTTGGTACACCTGCACAGCAGGTTATGAAGAAAATGGAAGAAAAGGCAAAATCCATTCAAACGGTTAAAGATTTCTTGCAGGTTCAACCCCCAAGGTTTAGCAGGAACTGGCCTGCCAAAATTGGTCCTTTCCTGACTCCACAAGATCTCAAAGGGGCAGAAACAGACGTTCCAGAGGCAGAAACCAATCCAGAGGAGGTGCCTACAGAGGCGACAGTGGCAAGGTAACAACAGAGGCACAGACACAACCACTGCCACTACATCAACACAACCACAGTGACTTAATCCTAAATCCGCCTACCAGGGAACAAATAGCAGCTCCTCTAGGCGGAAAGTTAACCTTATTTTCAAAAACTGGCACTATATAACAAAAGACAAGTGGATTTTACAAACCATAGATCAAGGATACCGGTTCCACTTCCACACTTTACCAATCAAAAGAGGAATGCCAAATCTACCTCCAAATCAAAAAACAGAGGCTCTACAACAGATAATGCAGTTAGCAAACATGAGAGCTGTGGAAAAAGTGCCAACTGCAGAGCAAGGAAAGGGGTTCTACTCAAGACTATTCCTAGTTCCAAGAAAGGAAAAAGTTGGAGACCAATTCTCGACCTGTCCGCCTTAAATACATACATCATTGTCCCAAAATTCAAAATGCTGACCCTACAGCAACTTCTTCCCATGCTGGGCAAGGAGTGTTGGCTGGTAACTCTAGATCTCAAGGAGGCATACCTGCACGTCCCCATTCGACCAATCTGCAGAAGATACCTCAGATTTCTTGCAGGATCAGAGCACTATCAATTCTCAGCATTGCCCTTTGGCTTATCTACTGCCCAGAGTATTCACAAAATGCCTGGCATCAGTAATTGCACATTGCAGACTACAGGAATACAAATTTACCCATACCTGGACGACTGCCTGCTACAAGGGGACAACAAAAGCAAGCTGACAACAGATTTACAAAGGGTCATTTACTTGCTACAAGCACTGGGATACACAGTCAATCTACAAAAGTCAAGGCTGATACCATCCCAAACAAGGACATTCTTGGGCGCGGAATTGGACACAGTAAAACAAATGGCATTCCTAACTGCAGAAAAACAAAAGAACTCCCTCTTTACTTCTTGGCACTAACAAAGCTGAACAAGTTAACAGCAAGAAAAGTACTGCAGGCCTTGGGCTTCATGGCATCATGCATAATCCTGGTCCCACTTGCCAGACTACATATGAGAAAACTACAGTGGTACCTAAAGAATTTATGGTCCCAACACAGTCACAGCCTAGAAACAGAAATCCCACTAATTCCATGCTTAAAACAGGAGTTCCTATGGTGGGCTCAGGCATGCCAGACAAACCCAGGCCTACCCTTTCGCAGATGTCAAGCAAGCCAGACCATCACAACAGACGCTTCAGACCTAGGATGGGGGCCCACATGCTGGACAAATGCGTGCAAGGATTGTGGACACAGGATCAACTTCACCTGCACATCAACCTAAAAGAAATGCTGGCAGTAAAACTGGCAATCCAAAGGTTCAGACCATTTCTCAAAGAGGGCCAGTTGATAAGGACAGACAACACCACAGTCATGTGGTACATCAACAAGCAGGGAGGCACTCATTCATACCCCTATGCAGAATGACTTTGGAGCTGTGGAACCTGGCACTCAGCTACAACATCCAGTTACAGGCAATTTTGTACCGGGAAAAGAAAATACTCTAGCAGACATATTAAGCAGAACCACATCGGATGCCCACGAATGGAAACTGCACCCGGACATTTTCAAGACCATCTCAAAGAAATGGGGAATGCCTCAGATAGATCTATTTGCATCACCTCTCAATCACCAGCTCAAAAATTCTGCACAAGGACATTCCACCCACTGGCATGGAAAGTGGATTCGCTCTCCTTCAGCTGGAAAGGCCTGACAGCATATGCATTCCCACCTCTTCCCTTGATACACAAAGTATTACTAAAAATCAAGGAAGAACGTCCAAGGATAATCCTGATAGCTCCAAACTGGCCAAGACAACACTGGTACCCACTGCTGAGGAGCATGTCTCAGAACAATATGTGGCCAATACCCCTGATGCCTTTGATGCTAACTCAGAACAACTACAGCATCATACATCCAAACCTAAAAGCGTTGCAACTGACTGCATGGAACATCACATAGCAACAGCTAACCCAGAACTTTCCCAAAGAGTTAAAGACATTATTCTTGAAGCACGCAGACCTTCAACAAGAAGGAACTATGCTGGAAAATGGAAAAGGTTTGTCATTTGGAGTACTGAAAGAGGAAAAGATGTGTCAAACATAGATATGCCTAACATTCTAGAGTATCTGGCCGAACTTCTTCATTCAGGCCTGTCCTACTCCTCTATCAAGATACATGCATCAGCTATTTCAGCAGAATACAGCTTTGATCCACCTGTTTTTTCGCACCCTTTGCTCAGGCAGTTCCTCAGAGGAATCAAGAATGTAAAACCTCCAAGGAAACCACCTTTGCCAGCTTGGGACTTAAACTTTGTGCTAGAAAAGTTAACACTATCACCCTTTGAACCAGCAGCAACAGCAGACCTACAACACCTGTCATGGAAAACTGCTTTCCTACTGGCAATTACTTCAGCAAGGAGGGTTTCAGAACTACAGGCCTTAATGGCAGTGCAACCCTTCCTAATCTTCCACCAAGATAGAGTGTCCATGAGGACTAATCCTACATTTATGCCTAAGGTGGTATCCAGAGTGTCTTTAAACCAGGCAATCCACCTACCTACCTTCTTTCCCAACCCACAAAACAGAGGGAAAGAATACTGCATACCTTGGATGTACATAGACAGCTACGCTACTACTTGGACAGAACAAAAATAGCAGAAAGACTGACCAACTTTTGTAGCCTATGCAACGGGAAGGGAAGGAAAAGCTATTTCCAAACAGACAATCTCCAAATGGATAGGAAATTGCATACGATTCTGTTACTCCTTCCATGGAAAACCAATTCCACAGAACATAAGACCTCATTCTACAAGGGCAACAGCCACTACCACAGCCTTCTTACGAGGAGTGGCAACCAAAGACATTATTGAGGCGGCTACTTGGACCTCCGTGCATACATTTGCCAAGCATTATAACTTACCTCTATATTCCAGATCCCGAGCAGGGTTTGCCACTGCTGTACTGCAAGGGATCCTAAACACACCATAATCTAGTTTTATCCTCCTCCCTAGTTGGCTATGGTATTCTACCCAGTTGTTATGACTGCAGATGCATCCATGAAGGACATAGTACAGTTTTGTACCTACCATAAATGTAGATGTCCGAACTGGATAGCATCTGCAGTCAGGATTACCCTCCTCCTTCCCTCTGTGGTACTCCTAGGGTATTTTACCCTCCTAATAGCTAGCTGGTGGGGAGTCTTTTATGGTGTATTTGTTTGTATATATGTACATACATGCTTATTTTTGTGTTTACCTCTATCTTTTTGGAAACATTGGCATCTATCCAAATTTTAGCCTTCAAGAGGGCTACTGGCATCTGGGGCAAGAAACACTGAGGAAAATGGCGTCGGCTGATGCCTTTATACCCGAAGACCAACAGAGATGACGTCGGGTGAAGTGCGACATCAGCCGAAGCCGGACCCGGACTTTGGAATCCGGCCGACTGAAGGGCTGCCTGACGACAGGACAACCCAGTTGTTATGACTGCAGATGCTATCCAGTTCGGACATCTACATTTATGGTAGGTACAAAACTGTACTTTTTTAGAACAGGTAATACATAGCAAAGGACATATATGCAAATAACCTGCAAACATCAGGGTACACAGAAAAAGGAGGTGACAAACCTTTTGCCTTAAAAATGGTAAATTATGACAAGTAGAATATGGGGATAATCCTCCCTATAACCCAGATCATGGCAGACAATAGGGATTAAAGCAATAAATTAACAGAACACAGGTTATCAGTTCGCAGCAAAGTACAGGGATCTTTTAAACTCAATGTAAATTAATTAAACAAAGAGAACAGGAAAAGACAGAAAACAATATATTAATTTACTGGTTTAATAAGCCAGGACATATTCAGAATAAACAAACACAGAAATAACTTACAGACATACAGACACAGAGTAAAGTTAATACAGATACAGTGTACAGTTAAAGTTAATACACATACAGTAAATATATTTACAGTTAATACAAATGGTATATGCAAAACTAAACAAAGCAATTAGATGTTGGGTATGTAAGTCCACATCCACGTCTGGAGATGGAGTAACATTTAAGGCAGTGCTTATGACAAATCCTAAATGAGAAAAGATTCTATGGTAACAAGGGAGGGTCAACCCCCCCCCCCCCACATTAAAAGTACAGTATGTCTCCAAAGGCAGCTTATGCATACATCAAACACGATCAATATTAGTAAAAAAAGTGACTGTCATATTTTCAAAAGAATGTCTTGCATGAAATACAACAGCAAACAGTCTTATAAACAAACTAGTACAGCAAGAACATCATTAGTCAGACTGGTGCAACTGCCATCCTGGGAATAATACACAGGAATGCATACAGGTAGTAAAGTACAGAGTAATTAAAAAACTTAATAAAAACGTAGACAATTAGCATTTTTCAGCTAATAAAAATCCAAGCAAAAGCAGCACACCATGTTGGTTCATAAAAATCAGTGCAAGTTAATAACAGAGTCAGTACAGTAACAGTCTATTAACAGTCATAGGAAAGTTTAAATTTGTTTCTGTAATAGCAATCTATGGACAGGACAATGCAATCTAAAAAAAAATAAAAAAGAAATGTAAATACAAAAGGAAATGCAAATAAAACAGTTGCAAAGAAAAAATGGGGGAGATACTCAGATATAACCGATCACAAGAACAGGGACATCATGATTGGATACCTGATTTTAATACATTTTTGTACATGCAAAATTTGTTTGCAAAGGCACACAAGTCAAATTGTTGGGTTTTAGTCACATTCCTTACAGAGGGGAAATGCCATTGCATGCAGTCCTTGTAGAGGTTACACATACAGTATTTATGTTTAAAGAATCTTATAAAAATAGAGTTGTAAAACAATCAGCCATAAAAAATACATTTAAAGTTGATGAAAATAGAGGGATACTCTGTTTTCAAAAGAAAGGGACAGTCAGTGTTGCTACTTTACACCAACTCTGGTAATATGAAAAAGCTTGAGTATAAAATAAAAACAGTATGGGAGTTAACACATAATACTTCTTTTAAGGAAGAGATGAAAGAGGAGGAATTCTGTTACATAGAGTATGCACTTCCAGTAATGAGACTCGCACGTTACCAGAGGACATGGTAAAAAATCACTAGAAAAAGAGGGAGGTTCGTGATAGTTTTCCAAAATAGGGAAAGATTTTAAAACCGGTGGACATAGGAAATGGTGTTATTTCAGGTGCTTAAATTTTTTACTGGTATGGTGCCACTAAGGCAATATAGAAAGTTACAAAGTTAAAAGTTTTAGCAAATGTAACTTATGGCGCTATCTCAAATATAACAGAAAAATTTGTGTTAATAAAACTGTCAAACAAGTAACTGTTAACAATGAAGAAAGGCTATTAAGTACAGAGGATCACATTTTCCTGTAAATTGCTTTTTTTGCATTTTTCCTTGAGTTAATTAAAAAAAGGGGAATTGATGGTGATTAAATATTCTTTTCCCAAATCAATTAAATATATGCTGCAAAATATGCTTGTTTCTAATACAAGGTTTTGCCTTGTAAAGCAAAGGTTAACGTGACAAGATTTTGAAATAAATGCTTCTGTGTAAGTGCAAGGCTGACAACTTGTTTAAGCAAGCATGAAAGCAATTAAGAATAGGTAAGTAATGGATGTGTGTCTGACACCTGCGAAAATAAAACATGCTTAGTTTAACTGTAAGTATGTTTGTGGGCTAGACATGGCGTCCTGTTATAATAATATTTGGAACATACAAAGAAGGAAGTTGATCAACAGGGACTTTGTGAGCTTTCAGATGCAGAAATAAATGAAATAAAATACAGACACTTCAAGTGACGGAAAGATGACGTGGAGAGACTTTTTGGAAAGTCTTCAAATACAGCAAGGAAGAAAATAACCAAAGGAGGACATGAAACAGAAATCAATCATGCAAACCACAAGGACATTGGAAAACAACATCCGTTGCTTTGAAAAGATATATAAATTGGACTTTGTTCTCTCTTGTTGGGAGAAATCTTAATCAAGGGTGCAACTGAGAGTTCATGATAAGCAAAAGACTGCATGTTACAATAGAATTGAAATGATCTCAGACAGTGTAACTGTTTGGACAGATTAAACTGTAATGGAAACAGCAGTATGGTGCGAGTCTGGTGATTCTGGCATGTTTCTCAACAATTTAACAAAGGCATTGGTGGAAGAAATTTGCACAGCTGCAGATTTGACATCACTGAATACCTTTGCAAGACACTGTAAATTGAATGTAGCATCCAAATCCAAAAGAGCTTTTAGAGCTTCTATTTTCAGGGATATTTTGTGGTGATGAGCAACCTAAGAGGTTTAGCTTGGGATCCTGTCCTACAAGATGCATGTCTCCCAGTCCCTTAGAGGAGGGTTGACATTTCAATAAAAGTCCTAAGGGTAGACATTCAGCTCACCAAACCACTGCCAGGTGGTTAAATAGAGAGAGAGAGAGAGTGCAAAGAAGCATGAACTTGGCAGTAGAAGAGCCTTCTGGAGTTGCCTGTTTAATTGTAGCCCTTCTCTGCTTAAGGGTGGTGCTAGGAGATTTCATAAATACTATCATTGCCAGGATGCTGGTGAGAGCAGACATTTCCATAAGTCTGCTGAGTGATAGCCCCTCCATACTTTTCTCTGCCTAGTGAATTTGATGACTTCTCACTATTATGGAACAACCACTACTATGGAACAAATGGGTTGAAGTCTTATGGGGATTGATGGTCTGCAAGCATTGGGGGAACACACAGAAAAAAAAGTTATTGCAGTTTCAGTTCATAGCTCTAGCCCAGTTAGACATGAGAGTAACAGTGAAGAAAAGATTGAAAAAAAGCAAAACAGTGCAGTTAGGATATTGTGAATATTTCAGGATTAGCATGGAGCATATAGAGTACCAGTGAAGTATAGAACTTAAAAAGAAGTCCCTGTTTATGAACAAAAATAGCTGTGCATTCTAGAACCGTAAAATAATGGGACTGGCAAACAGTGCCTTCCTTCCAAGCTACCAAGGTGATATGTTTCCACCCCTAACTATTAATATTTCTATACATATCTTTTAACATTTTAACATAGGAATTCTGGACAAATGTCCAAAATCAGGAACAGATTTTAAATGTTGCTCATATAAACTTAGAAAATTAATAGAATATTAGCATACGGTTTTTGAACAATATGAAGTCCAAAACTCAAATGACTCGTCATTTAGCAACTTCAACCTTCAGTGACAAGCAAGAAAACCACAAATTCTATAAGGAACAGACCAAAAATATGATGCAAAACTTTGGACATTCTACAAAATTCTAGACATTTGAGAGCTTTGATTCTCTGTAAAGCCATCTTCATTTTGTAGCCAGTTGCCATGGAAGCTATTTATTGTACATAATTGCTTAGGTATTAATATATTTTCCACATTATGCCTGTCATCTCTTGTATGGAAGGTAGCATTCTTGTCCACCACAGATATGTTACGGCTTTCTTCACAGCTAGCATTTTAAGGGCCAGCAGTCATTTCTTTCTCATCCCAGATGTTCTTCGTGTTTCACTTTTGCAGTCATTACATTTGGGTAATCTGCTGGCAGGTTGCCCTTAGTCGGCCTGAATTCCAAAGTCTTGGGTCCTGCATCGGTTGCTGTCTCCACTTCCATGACGTCAGGGGTATAAAACAGGCAGCCAACGCCATTTTCTTTAGTCTTTCTTGCCGCTCGGTGCCCGAAGCAGAAGCATTTCGCAAGTGCCGGTCGGCAGACTCCTGAAATATTCGAGTTTGAGTTTCAGAACCGAAGTCTTCACTAAAGCTAAGTACCCCGTTGGGGAAACTTTTCTTGCTTTTTACCAATGTCAGAAAAAGTTAATAATTGTATTACTTGTGGGAAGCAAATACCTCATAAGGATTTCCATTTATACTGTATTCCTTGTCTAGGCCCTGATCACAACGTGCCTGACCAAAAATGTCGTCGGATAGCAGTCCGACTACCGGAGTGCATAAAAAACACAAAGAAAAGGACAGAGACAGACAGTCGAGGTCCAAAACCGACGACGAAGCTTCTCCTAAGCCAGTCGCCAGTTCGCCGGTACTCAGTGAGGTGCTTTCGTAGCCCCAGATACCCGCTACTTTCAAGTTGCAGGCCCCTACCGAGACCCATGTGGAGTCCGGCATGCCATGAGATACTCAAAGTATTGGACCCACGGATGTATCTCTCTCGGATGGGTCCGGAGCCCTTGAGCAGGCACCGGCTTCTGAGGGTGTGTTCAGGCCTCAACATTTTTGTATCAAACTGATGACAGCTGCAAAACCAAAGACAAAAGCAACTTCTAAAACTAAAAAACTGACGCATGAGCCACGTGCACAGGCCGCTATGCCTAAAAAAACAGATGATCAAAATGGCTGAAGACCTTATTACCTTGATCAGGGGTTCCCACCCCCCTCCTGATAAGAGGCCTAGGCAAGACACTGATTATGAATCTTCAGATCAGGTTTCTACTTCTTCTGATTCCTCTTCTGATCAGGAATTATCTATACCTCCCTGATGCAGAGGAGTCTTATACCATCTGCATCACCTCCTGAGGATTATTCATTTGGAGAAACCTTGCATACTTTGAGGGAGCATTTTCACTGGGAGAGTCAAGATTTCTCAGAATCAAAAAAGAGGCTCATGGATTTCCTTCTCCCTCAGCACAGGCCTTTAGCAATACCCCCTGTTTTAGACATTGTGGATGATGTGTTTTCGGAGTCAAGCTTGACCCCTGACTCCTTACCTTCAGCTCCCAGCAAGCCTGACAGATATTACAGGGTCCCTGACTCACGCCAATTTTTATTGAGAAACCCTGCTGCTGATCCTGAAACTATTTCACAGGGTCCAAAGGGAGTTAAGGCCTCAACAGCAAAAAATCCTACCCCCTCTGACAGAGATTCAAGGGCACTGGATAGATGGGGAAAAAAGGTTTATACATCTGCAACCTTGGCAATTAGGGCCTTAAACTGCCAGTTTCATATGCTCAAGTACCAACAACATGTTATGGGATTGCTGAAACAGAAAATGATGTTGATTTCAGAATGTGCAGAAAATAAAGAATTGCAGGAATTATTGCATGCAGCTGAACAAGTTGGAAAGCATACTTTGCAATGTGGTTTTGATTCCTTAGAGGCCTCCTGCAGGGCCGCAGTTACTGAATCTGTGATTGAGGCATGCCTGGTTAAAGAAACAAAATTTTCCTGATCACGTTAAAGCTAAATTGTTAGATGCACCATTACAGCATGATTCTTTGTTTGGTATTAAGGCAGAGGAGGTTTTGAAGAAAATGGAAGACAAAGCTAAGTCTATGCAAACTGTTAAAGACTTCTTACAAGTGCAGCCAGCAAGATTCAGTAGACACTGGCCTACAACAAATTGGTCCTTTCCTGTGTCAAACCGAGCTCAAAGGGGGCAAGTCCAGACGCCCAAAGGGTTCCAGATACCAGGCGCAAGATTCATACAGGTCAAAGCAATGGGGCGCATCTACCTCCAAAATCAGGGGGAGATAAAGCGCAAACCTACAGAAAATAGTCCCAATGACTTCCCTCTGCCTACACCTAGCACTTATCTTTTGACAGCACCCTTAGGGGGAAAATTAGCACTTTTTGCTCAAAATTGGCAGTTAATAGCCCAGGACAAGTGGGTACTAAACATAGTATCACAGGGATACAGATTCCATTTTCACACTCTGCCAATGGCAAACGGTTGGCCAGATCTGCCCAGAAATCAATGGGCAGAGGCACAGAAACAGGTTACGTCCCTCATGGATATGGGGGCCATTCAACCAGTACCAGAACAGAAAAAAGGACAAGGTTTTTACTCGACTGTTATTGGTATCCAGAAAGGACATGGCCTGGCGGCCAATACTGGATTTGTCAATTTTGAACACATACCTGGACATTCCAAAATTCAAAATGCTGACTTTGCAGTAGCTTCTGCCCATGCTGGTCAAGAATGCTTGGCTGGTGACTTTAGACCTAAAAGAGGCATACTTGCATGTCCCAATAAGACAGTCATGCAGAAGATACCTCAGATTCAAGGCTGGCTTCATGCATTACCAATTCTCTGCGCTGCCCTTTGGCTTATTTACTGCGCCCAGGGTCTTTACAAAGTGCCTGGCACCAGTAATTGCATTTTGCAGACAAAGAACTATACAAATATATCCTTACTTGGACGACTGTCTCATTCAAGCAGAGAACAAGGACGCACTTCTTTGACACCTGGCGTTTGTGAAAAGACTTCTAACATGCCTAGGGTACACTATAAACAAAAATAAATCACAACTGGTACCCTCTCAAAAGATAACATTCCTGGGTGCAAGCTTGAATAAAACTGCCCAGATGGCTTACCTTATGCCAGACAATCAAAGGCAACTTAACTATTAAAAAAGTACATGCCAAACTGGGGTCACTCTACCGTATCAAACCATTTCTTACCAACAACACAAGATCAGCCATTGCTCACTCCCAGCTTCTATCCACCCTACTCTGTGCATCTCCCATTCTGACTAATCTCAACAAAACTGAACTAAGCAAAATGGAAGCCTGCTATAACAGAATTGCCCGTTTTGCAAATTGCTCATATAGAACTCATCAATGTACTGCTTTGAGACGGCTCCACTGGCTTGAACTCCCCAGCCTCCTAACCTACAATCAGCTCTGCCTCTGTCATTCTATCTATTATCTCCCCAATAAGTGTCCTGCCCTCAAAAACCTAGTACAACATCACTCAGCCAAAAGGCCTCTTAGATCATCAAGCTAACTACTGCTAGAAGTCACCAACAGCTACAATAGCTTTGGAGCTGCACTATATAGTAGTTCAATGGCTAAAAAATGGAACTCTGTCCCTACTAGCATTCAAAACGCATCATCCAAAGCCGCCTTTAAAGACCTCATCAGGCAACATCTCAAGCAAAGTTGGCAGTGCCATGATTACTCCCCAGGCTAGTGAAAGCGGATAACATATACATACTAAATCTAGAGCATTTGATAAGTTTTCAGTCTTACTCACAAACACTGGCTAACCTACAATGTATGTACTGTACCTGTGTACTATGTATGTATTCTGCCTATGTTCCAAATTTCAGCTGTACACCACAAATCTATTAATTACCTTTATTTTTAAAAGTAATATTTTTTGTTTGTTCTCTCCACTGTAACTGTTTATGTGCCGCATACCACTGTAAAAACATGTCTCTTGTAATTTGTGTGTATACTGATCGTGTCTAAATAACTAAATGTGTCTGTAATTTTTCTTTGTGGAGCTTTTCTCCCTGGGCCTCTGCTGAAAAAGGGCCTTTTTGGCTCAGTCAGACACCCCCGGTTAACAAATGTAAAATAATAAAACTGACTACTTCAAACTGATGGCAACAAAAACCCACATCCTGCATCCTACTAATTCCATATGCAAGACTGCATATGAGAAAACTTCAGTGGTACCTAAAAAGTTTATGGAGTCAACATTCACACAGTCTGGAAACAATGATTCCTCTCATTCCCTGCCTGCAACAGGAGTTCCTATGGTGGGCAAAGGCCTGTCACCAAAGTATGGGACGGCCCTTCACTCTCCCCCCTGCCAGCCAAACCTTAACAACAGACGCATCAGATTATGCCTGGGGGGCCCGCATGACAGGAAGATGCATTCAGGGCATATGGGCTCCAAAACAAATGCATCTACATATCAACCAGAAAGAGATGCCAGCTGTTCAAAATGCCCTAACAGCCTTCAAGGACTTACTTTATCCAGAACATCTACTGATAAAGACGGACAACACCACAGTCATGTGGTATATAAATAAGCAAGGGGGCACACACTCTTATCCCCTTTGCAGATTAGCCATGGCACTGTGGGACACAGCTTTGACCTACCAAATACATCTTCAAGCTCAGTTCCTGCCAGGAAAACAAAACACTCTGGCAGACGATTTAAGCAGAACCTTATGGATCCTCACGAGTGGAAACTAAATCCACAAGTCTTCAGCATGATAGCAGAGAAATGGGGGAGCCCAGACTTAGATCTATTTGCCTCTCCTCAAAATTATCAGCTGAAAAGATACTGCACAAGGATTTATCACTGACTAGCATGGAAAGTGGACGCCCTATCCTTCAGTTGGAAAACCTATCAGTTTACACCTTTCCTCCTCTGCCTCTTCTACCCAAGGTCCTCCTAAAAGTCAGACAAGTGAAGCCATAGATGATATTAATTGCCCCGGGCTGGCCCTGCCAATACTGGTACCCAGTCCTAAGGAACTTGTCTCAATACCCACCTTGGACCTTACCTCAAACACCACAACTACTGTCCCAGCGAAACAGTCAGATCCTGCACAATCAACTACAGACTCTAAACCTGGCAGCATGGCTAAACAGGCAATCGTACAAACAACACCTCTCAGTAAAGCTGTGATGGATGTCATTTTGGAAGCCAGAAGGCCTAGTACTAGAAGATCTTATGCTGACAAATGGAAGAGATTCTGTGCTTGGAATCAAGCACAAGGAACTGATACAGCAGAACCAAATATTCTTCAGATGTTACAATACTTAACTGAGATGCTTAACAAAGGCCTATCTTTCTCATCAGTCAAAATCCATGCCTCTGCCATATCGGCTCATTACAACACAGAGCCACCAATCTTTTATCATCCTTTATTAAAGCAGTATCTTAGAAGAGCCAAAAATGTAAGGCCCCGTAGAAGATCACCATTACCTGCATGGGACCTCAATTTTGTGTTGGAAAAACTCACCCTGCCTCCATTTGAACCAGCTGCTACCACTGATATAAAGTTCTTATTATGGAAGACAGCTCTGCTACTAGCAATTACTTCAGCAAGAGGAGTTTCAGAGCTACAGGCCCTCGTGGCTGTAGACAGGGGTGTAGCTAGGATTTTCAAATTTGTACTGACAGCTCTCAAACTGTTACCCCCCTCCCCAGCCAAGCTACTGCCTTTCTCGTAATTCACGGTTCGCTCTTTTAGTTTTAGAGGCATTCGCTGTAATGCCTCTTCAGTAATCTAATATAAATTCACTCAAACTCGGTTCCCTGAATTGAAAATTAATCTGAAATGTCAGTTCTTTGAAAAATGCAGCATGGTAGTTGGGGTAGAGACTTTATGCTTTTGTTTTCTGTAACCAAGGTACAGGTTTTGAGCTTGAGTAAATTACTAACCACCTGCTACCACTAACTAGGATGTTTCATTCACACACACACCCCTACCTACCTCTTAGTGCAAGAAATATGGACAAATTCTAAAATAAACAGGGACAGATATTAAATAATGTTCTCGTGAACTTAGAAAGTTGCTAGAATAACAGGATTTGTGCTAGTTTGAATTTTTCTAAAGGACATGAAGTCTGAAGCTCAAATGTCTGTCATTATTTAGCAACTTCAGCCTTCAATGATTTTCTAGAAAATCACAAAATTTATGAGGAGCAGACAAAAAATATGGGGCAAAAATCTGGACATTCTGCAAAATGTGGACAGTTGAGAGGTATGCTACCTACCACATACACACACACACAAAACCTCTCAACCTCTTACAGCAACAAACTCATAAATAAAACTGAGGCAAAGGCCCAAAAATAAGGACATTTTTTTAAATATTGCTCTTATAAACTTAGAAAAATAATAGAATAGTAGTAGGTCTTGCATCAGTACGAATTTTCTGAAAGGTATGAAATCTGAAACTGAAATGTCTGCATTATTTTCTAACTTCAGTCTTTAACAATTTGCCATTAATTTGCCAGAAAACTGCAATTTTATGAAAAACGGACCAAAAATGTGATGCAAAAATATAAAATTGCCAGACAATACAGCTGGGAACCTGTCAAAGGAGGGACACCATTTTAATATGAGCACAGTTAACTTAGAGCAGCACAAAATTAGAGAATCTACATTCTTTTCTGAAATAAAAGTAATGTATAACTCTGATCATTACAGTTATTTATAAAAGTAAAGTAAACCCTCTATGTTTTCTTCCAAAATTGCTATTTTGTGGAGGGATCATTAGGGGAAGAGCAACATTTTGAGCCAAAATCAGGGACAGTTGAGGTTGGCTACGCCTAATTCTATAAAGCAATTTATTTGCATGTACCTCTCAACCTGTTAATGCAATAAATCTGGACAAGGCCAAATATATTGAGGGAACATATAAGCAGTACTAAAAATTGCTCTTGTATAAACTGGGACAGTTGATAGAACAGGTCTTATTTTAGCATGCATTTTTCTGAAGGTTATAAAGTCTGAAACTAGTGTGTCATTATTTAGTGACTTAATTCCTAAATCATTTGCCAGAAAACCACAAATTGAGGAACAAACCAAAAATAAGAAGCAAAAAATATATTCATTCTTTGAAAATCTGGACAGTTGGGAGGTATAGTTCAGCTGGGGCTGTCTATGTTTGCCGCCCTTCCCCCTCACAAAACCATGGTCGAATGGAGCCTCCCCTGCAGCCATTCCAATGATCCATTACTTTGCTATTTCACTCCATTTACCATAAACACTAATGTACATACTGATTTACTTCTATGATGATTTGAACTTCATTTGAAAGTTTTATTTTGCATTTTACAGCACAAACACTAAGACATCTGCTAAACAAACTAGGCATTAAAACTTCTCTGCCCTTGAAACTCACATTCATTGAAACAACATTAAAACCCACATTCAAAGAAAAATACATTTTACCCGTGGCAGATAAAAATTAATTCTGGGCTGCTTTTAAATCATAGGCCCCTTGCATATGAAACATACATGTGCTCTTTGATACACCTTCCTATTGCTTTGAACATTTTTCCAGTAAACAATGAAACAAAACTGCCCAATCCAGAACATTTCCATCATAAAAGTCTAGTCAAACTTTTACAGTCCACCATTATCAGTAAATAATATGCACAATCTCTGAAGTAGTAAAAAAAGTCATCTAAATAATTCCACGTTAAATAAATCTAAGTAATGAAGAGGTTGCTGCTAGCAATCACCTTTATATTTCATGACTTCACCGAAAAATAAAGTGTCTGATGCCCCTGAGGAATAAATTGCCTAAATTACATTAATAATAAGCTAGTAATATTGCAATAGGAAATGGATGGCAAACTGATAACAGGCTCATAGTTAGTGTCTTAACTTTCAGTACAGCAGCATTCACCCCTTATGGGAGTAGAACCAACAACCTTCTGCATTAAAAGCAAATTCACAACATTTTGTGCTACTAGCAATGTGAGCTGATTTAGCATAATCAGCACTAAACTTCTCTTCCCCTGCAGCTCTCAGCTCCTTGTAAAATCTACGCAATACTCAACTACATCTCAACTTCGCAGCACAAGAAGTCTGGAAAAAGCCAAATTTATTGGGGTGGGTCAAGAGGGCAAAAAACAGGAACACATTAAACATTGCTTGTATAATCTTGGAAAGATGCTAGAATAAAATGCTGTGTTACCATCATACATTTTACTGCCAAGGTCACTGTGCAAAATAGTCAGAACAACATACCACTATGCCAAATCACCTGCTTTGTGAAAGAGAGGAAGACTGAAACTTAAATGGCTATCATTTAATGAATTCAGTTCTCATCATAGCTGTCAACCTCTTAGCACAAAACACCTGGACAAACCCAGTAATGAGGGAATACAGCCCTCAAACATATTCAGTGAATTCAGTTCTTGCCATAGCTGTCAACCTTAGCTCAAAAAACCTGGACAAAGCCAATAACAGGGTATTGCAGTCCCAAAAATAAGGACAAATTTCAAATAGTCATAAACTTAAAAATATTGCTATAAAAAAGGTTGTGTTAGTATATATGTATTGCTAGAACAAAAAGTTGTTTTACTATGTCACAAACACATGGATAAGATGCAGACTCCACACAGAAGGCACCCCAGCCAAGAATCAAACCAGAAAACCTATAGCTGTGAGGCAACAATACTGCCACTGCACCATCAAATATGTAAGGAAGTAAACATTCAGAAACCTGAAGTCTGAAATTTAAATGCCTGTCAATTTGTTAATCAGGACAGTCTGACTTGGAACAAAAAAAAACAATTTTCAGCAGAGGCCCAGGAAAAAATAATGCAGACATGTCTTTGTATAACATGGGAGGACACAAAAGCAAACCCACACAAACACATGGAGAAGATACTGCCCCCCCCCCACAAAGAAGGCACCCCAGCCAAGAACCAAACCCAAGAACCTATAGCTGTGAGGCATCAATGCTACGTTGCTACCACTGCACCATCAAATTTCAAGCATTGCAATATTTAAAAAACACATATATGATACATATATTGATCAGATCAAATATGAGGCAAAAATCTGCAATTTTTTTTTAAATGGTGGTGGATAGGGAATTCAGGTCTTTAACACCTGTATACAAGGTACAGGGTTCAAGCCTGAGTATTCCCTACCACACCATCATGAGTAATCACCAGTATATCCCACCTGGGGCATTTTCACACACACACACACACACACACACACACACACACACACACACACACACACACACACACACACACACACACACACACACACACACACACACACACACACACACACTCTTCATATTACTCACCAACCCTCGGTTCTCCTAACTAATGTCCTTGGCCCGCTCGTACATCCAACCTTGCAGATCTCCCGCTCGTACATCCAAATGTAATGCTTGAATCCAACCTTGCAGGTGAAGCTGCTTCAATCTCCCGCTCGTACATCCAAATGTAATGCTTGAATCTAACCTTGCAGGTGAAGCTGCTTCAATCTCCCGCTCGTGTACATAACGTTTGAAAACGGCCGGAAATACATGCGCAGTGAGCTGCTGACGTCATCGTGCAGAAAAGCGCGAAAAAGTGAAGCTTTAAAAAGCTACCCCCTTCTAAATAATTTGTACTGAAATCAGTACAGTGCGTATGCCTCCCGACGTCCCTGGCTGTAGAGCCTTTTATCATATTTTACCCGGACAGGGTGTCTTTGAGGACAAATCCTACTTTTATGCCTAAGGTGGTTTCCAGTGTGGCTCTTAACCAAAAAATTCATCTGCCAACTTTTTTATCCAAGTCCGCAGAACAAAGGGGAGAGAATTCCGCATTCCTTGGACGTTCACAGACAGCTTAAGATTCTATTTGAGCAGGACTAAAGCTCTAAGAAAAACTGAGCAATTACTAGTGTTGTATGCTGCAGGATCAGAAGGAAAGGCCATTTCAAAGCAGACTATTTCAAAGTGGATAAGCCACTACATCCGTTTCTGCTACTTACACCATGGTAAACCTGTGCCCAAGGGCATTAGGTCTCATTCCACCAGAGCTGCAGCTACTTCAGCAGCCTTTCTCAGAGGAGTACCAACCAAAGACATTCTAGAGGCTGCTACTTGGAGTTCTGTTCACACCTTTACAAATCATTACCATTTGCCTCTCTACTCTTAAGTCCAGGGCAGGCTTTGCCACTGCAGTGCTGCAGGGCCTTATAGCCGTACCTAATGCTGTTTAGATCTAGCCTCCCCAACCATAGATTTGGGATTCTACCCAAATGTAATGACTGCAACAGTGAAACACGAAGAACATAGTACAGTTGTGTACACTTACCATAAATGTAGATGTCCGAGTGTATTCACTGTTGCAGTCCAGGTTACCCTCCCACCATCCCCCTGTCATTCTAAAGTTTATCTTTCCTTCACTGTCTTCTATAACCTATGTGGTGTATTTGCTTGTAGATGAAGGTAAAATTTATATTGATGCATGTATTTATATTATTGATACCCTTTTGGGGGGCACCTGACATCGGAGGCAAGAAAAACTAAAGAAAATGGTGTCGGCTGCATGTTTTATACCCTTGACGACCTGACGTTATGGAAGAGAAGAGAGCAACCGACGCAGGACCCAAGACTTTGGAATTCAGGCCGACTGAGGGCAACCTGCCAGCAGATTACCCAAATGTAATGACTGCAGCAGTGAATACATTTGAACATCTACATTTATGATAAGTGTACACAACTGTAATTTACGTCTTTCAGAATGCTCTCTCTAAAGACCTTAATTCCTTAAGACCTTCCTCAGACTTTTCTAGTCACCCTATATCTGAAGGATGCATACATGTACATACATCCCTATACACTCTGACTTCAGGAAATTCCTCAGGTTTTCAGACTGTTCATTGCATTTTCTTTTCTCTGCTTTACACTTTGGATTGTCTACAGAATGTCCACAAAGTCCCTAGCTCTGGCTGTTGCTTTTTTTTGCAAAACTCAGACACATCAAAATGTTCCCCTACCTGGATGGCCCTAATCAAGGTTTCTTCCCAGGAAACTCTACTGCTGCATCTCAGCTTCACTGTGTCTGTACTGGAAGGATTGGGAATAACTCTCAGCCTCAGGCTCTTTTCTCTGATACAGTCCCAAGATATAGTCTTCTTGGGTTTATGATTGAATACCCTGTCAATTACAACCGTCCTCTTTCAGGTGAAAGTTCTGTCTTTGACCAGTTACTTCCAGTCCCTGCTCCCCCATCTATGACTACAGCAAGAGACATTCTAGGTGCTCTAGGGTACATGGTAGCCACAGTCTCTATGGTGCTTTGTGCGCCCAGGGTATTCACCAAGTGCCTAGCTCCAGTCATTGCATTTCTCAGGCAAAGAAATATTCAAATAAACCCATACCTGGACGATTGTCTAATTCAGGCAGAAAGCCAGGACATACTATTAAATCATCTGGCTTTTGTAAAGAAATTGCTGACTTCTCTGGGGTACACCATAAACAAAAAGAAATCAAACCTTGTACCCTGCCAATAAATGGTATTCCTGGGAGCAAGCTTGAATACAACTTCTCAGATGGCTTTCCTCACACCAGAGGGGAGGTTCATTTGACAGCCTACTTCAAACTACTGGCCCTAAAGACCCAGCTATCTACAAGGAAAATTCTGCAAGCCCTGGAGTTCATGGCCTCCTGCATTCTACTAATTCCATATGCAAGACCGCATATGAGGAAAATACAATGGTATCTAGAAAGCCTATGGTGTCAACATTCTCAGGATCTAGAAGCAATGATTCTTATCAAACCTTGTCTAGAGATATAGTTCCTTTGGTGGGCAGAGGCCTGCCACCAGAACAAGGAATTGCCATTCACTCTACCCCCTGCCGCCCAAACCCTAACATATGTGTGGGGGGCTCACTTGGCAGGGCAGTGCATTCAGGGCAAATGAGACCCAAGTCAAATGCACCTGCATAGCAATCAAAAAGAAATGTTAGTTGTACAGTATGCTCTGACAGCCTTCAAGGACTACATTCTTCCAGGACAATTATTGGTAAAGTCAGACAACACCACTGTTTTGTGATACATAAACAAGCAGGGGGGGAACCAACTCATAGCCTCTCTGCAGGCTAGCTATGGCTCTGTGGAACGCAGCCTTGAGCTACCAAGTGCACCTACAGGCTCAATTCCTGCCAGGAAAGCTAAATACACTGGCAGACAACCCAAGCAGAAATCTCATGGACCCACACGAGTGGAAACTGGAACCAAAGATATTCAACATGTTGAGAAAGAAATGGGGGAGCCCAGACATAGACCTGTTTGCCTCCCCCCTGAACTACCAATTGGACAAATTCTGCACAAGGACTCTCCACAAACAAGCTGGGAAAGTGGATGCCCTGTCCTTCACCTGGAAAAAACAGTTTATGCCTTTCTATCTCTGCCTCTCCTGTCCAAGGTACTACTAAAGATCAAACAGGACAAACCAAGGACAGTACTGATTGCACCAGATTGGCCACGCCAACACTGGTATCCCCACTTGCGCAGTGCGTCACTGCTGGCACCATGGCACCTGCCTCAGACCCCTGTGCTGCTTTCTCAGCAGGAGGGCCAGATTCTGCACTCACAGCTTCAAACCCTGAACTTGGCAGCCTGGCTAATTACCTGATCTCACCATTCCCATGCCTCAGTAAGCAAGGGATGGATGTCATTCTGGAGGCAAGGAGGCCTAGTCCTAGAAAATCCTGTGCTGAAAAATGGAAAAGATTCTGTTCCTGGAGCCAAACTCATGGGATGGGCACAGCAGTGCCCAATGTACCTCAGATTCTTCAGTAATTAACTGAGATGCTTCACAAGGGCCTTTCCTTTTCCTCCATAAAAATTCATGTCTCAGCCATTTCAGCTCATTACAATACAGAACCACCCCTCTTCTCTCATCCACTGCTGAAGCAGTTCTTCAGAGGGGCCAAAACCTTAAGACCACCCAGGAGAGCCCCTACTCCAGCCTGAGACCTTAACTTTGTATTGGAAAAGCTCACTCTACCTCCCTTCGAGCCAGCTGCAAGTGCAGACTTGAAATTCCTTTCTTGGAAAACAGCCTTCCTTCTAGGCATCTCTTAAGCAAGAGGGGTGTCTGAATTACAGTCCCTCATGGCTGTGGAGCCTTTCATCTTTCATGCGGACAGGGTGTCCCTCTGGACCAATTCCTCCTTCATGCCCAAGGTGGTATCCAGTATGGCCCTTAATCAGTCCATTCATTTGCCAACCTTCTTTTCTAATCCACAGAACAAAGGGGAACGAATACTGCACTCCTTGGATGTGCACAGACAATTTAGATTTCACTTTGACAGGACTAAACCTCTCAGGAAATCTGAACAGCTGCTGGTTGCATTTGATGCAGGGGCCGAGGGGAAAGCTATTTCAAAGCAAACCATTTCTAAGTGGATTGGCCATTGCATTCATTCCTGCTATAAGCACCATGGAAAACCTTACCCCACAGGGGATAAGAGCACATTCAGCCAGGGTTGTATCTACCTCTACAGCCTTTCTCAGAGGTGTCCCTACCAGGGACATCCTAGAAGCTGCTATCTGGAGTTCTGTAAATAACTTCACCAAGCATTACCACTTGCCATTTTTTTCTAAATTTAGAGCTGGCTTTGCCATTGCAGTCCTGCAGGGCCATATAGCTGGTCCTAATCCTATCTCATTGCCTCCTCCCATCCTTAACTTTGGGAATCTACCCAAATGTGATGACTGCAACAGCGAAACATGAAGAACATAGTACAGTTGTGTACACTTACCATAAATGCATATGTTAGAGTGTACTCACTGTTGCAGTCCTGGTTACCCTCCCTCCAGCCCCCTGACTTCTATTTTTTATACTCTATTCTTGTTTACTATGCTTAAAGCTTTCTGGTGTATTTGATTTTTGTTGGAGGTGTAACCTTGTATATAATTGCTTCCCATTGTGGGGGCAGCTGACATCTGGGGCAAGAAAAACTGATAAAATGGCGTCAGCTGCATGCTTTATACCCCTGACTAGCTGACGTCATGGAAGATGAGACAGCAACCGACGCAGAACCCAAGACTTTGATAATCAGGCCGACTGACTGCTATTGCAAGCAAATACCCAAATGTGATGACTGCAATAGTGAACACACTCGAGCATCTACATTTATGATAAGTGTACACAACTGTACTTTCTTTTGCTTTTGAAGGAATAATTTAATTTTCCAGCGTAGTACAGATTTTCAGATGGAGGCTGGCTGGATTTTTTTCAAATGGGTAATGGCATAGTTGTTCCTAGGTTTTACAGTTTTGTAGTGCATGAGTTCCCATTGTGGTCATTGGATTTTTAAGTAAGCACTAAATATTGGTTTTGGGATTATAATTGTGTAATATGAACAAATGAATAACTGGCTTGTGAGAAGGTATTTTTCATTGTTAGAGGATCCAGTGGGCTATTTGGAGGTGAAAGTAACCCAGAATATTGAGTAGTTCTAACCAATTTAGATGTTCTTTGCTGAGCATTGATGCATTTTATTGGCGAAGTTTGCCGCACAAGTGAAAATTAACTTTTTTTTCCGTAGTTTGGATGAGAAAAAATGTAAAATAAAGATTGCTGATGCATAAAAAAAATAGGTAGTTGAAGAAAATTGGCTGTAGAAATGTGTGCTTGATTTGTTAAAAAGGGTTTATCTGGTTTATCTCTGCACTGTAATTCTAAGATATGTGTATATATATATATATATATATATATATATATATATATATATATATATTGTATACATTGTACAGTTAGCTGAATGTATATGTCAAATTTTGGATTAGGTTTAGTATATTTTGTTAATTTGGTTTTAACTTTACTGGCTGAAATTTCAAAATGGTTATTTGGTTATTATTTGGTTTTGGATGGGCAGTAGCGATAATTAGCTTTGTTTTGTTAATATTTACAAATGGCGTTGATTGCTCTAAACATTTTTCTTTTTCATTTTTTTTTTTTTTTTTTTTTTTTAAGTCAGTTGTAAGTTACGTTGAAGTTGGCTAATAAATGGAATTGATACTGCGGTGGTGGTGCTGCGGTAGTGTCGTCTCCTCACAGTAAGACGTCGTCCTGTTCGATTCTCAACTAGAGCGTCTTCTGTTTGGAGACATGCATGAATGGGGGTACCTTCGTTGAAGATTGTGCGTCAGGGCCGGCAACTCTGCACGTAAAAATCTACTGCCAATCATTAGCAGACCGGAGTTCCGTTGTGGCGACCCCTAACCGGGAAAAGCCGGAAGACACAACAACTTATGCGCATTATGTCATCTGCGTACAGTATCAGATGTTCTTCGTGTTTCACTGTTGCAGTCATTACACTTGGGTTATCCTGCTGGCAGGCTACCCTCAGTCGGCCTGAATTCCAAAGTCTAGGTCCGGCGTCGGTTGCTGTCGCCTCTTCCCTGACATCAGTGCGCCAGGGGTATAAAAGATGCAGCTGACACCATTTTCTTCAGTCTTTCTTGCTGCGCGGTGCCCAAAGCATAAGCAGTTCGCAAGTGCCAGTCTGCCGACTCCTGAGATTTTCGTGTTCGAATTTCAGATCCAAAGTCTTCATTAAAAGCTAAGTACCCCGTTGGGGAAACTTTTTTCTTGCTCCAGACCGATGTCAGAAAAAGTTAATAATTGTATTTCTTGTGGGAAGCAAATACCTCATAAGGACTTTCATTCTTACTGTATTCCTTGCCTAGGCCCTGACCACGACGTTGCTAGTTGTCGGTTTTGTGCTAGATTTAACCAACGCACTAAGTGTCGGTACGATTTTACATTACACTATTTTGGCAGAAAATTTAATTATCCGATGTCGTCGGACAGCCATCCGACTACCGGAATTCACAAGAAACACAAAGAAAAGGGCAGGCATCCGAGGTCCAAAACCGATGATGAGGCTTCTTCTAAGCCAGTCGCCGGTTTGCCGGTTCTCAGTGAGGTGCCTTCGCAGCCCCTGACACCCGCTACTTTAGACCCGCAGGCCACTACCGACTCCCACGTGGAGTACCCTAGGCTACTGGAAGCTCAAGGTATTGGACCTTCGGAGACTATTCCCTCAGATGGGTCTGGAGCCACTGAGCAGGCATCGGCTTCTGAGGGTGTTTTCAGACCAACTCAATTATACATTAAAATGACTTCAGCTTCAAAGACAAAGACTAAAGCACCCTTAAAGACAAAGAAACAAGTACAACAGCCTCATGGACAGGTCTCCATGCCCACAAAACAGATGCTCAAAATGGCCTAAGACTTAATTACTTTGATCAGGGGTTCCCATCCCCCGCCTGATAAAAGGCCTAGGCAAAAGACAGAATAAGAATTTTCAGATCAGGTTTCCATTTCTTCTGATTCCTCTTCTGATCAGGCATACTCTCTTCCTCCCTATGAGAATTCTGATGCTGAAGAATCTATCCCTTCAGCCTGTCCTCGATTACTCTTTTGGGGAAACCTTGCATACCATGAGGGAGCATTTCCAATGGGAGAGACAAGATTTTTCAGACTCTAAGAAAAGGCTCAGAGACTTCCTTTTACTACCACAACACAGGCACCTAGCTATTCCACCTGTATTAGACATTGTTGATGATGTATTTTTTAGAGTCCAATCTGACCCCTGTCTCCTTACCTCCAGCTCCAGTTAAGCCGGACAGGTACTACAGGGGTCTTGACTCTCATAAATTCCTTTTCACAAACCCTGCTGCTGACCCAGAAACCATCTCTCAGGGTCCCAAAGGGTTCAAGGCTTCCACTGCAAAAAACCTTACCCCCTCTGACAGGGATTCTAGGGCATTGGACAGATGGGAAAAAAAGATTTGCACTTCTACTACCTTGGCTATAAGGGCTTTAAATTGCCAGTTTCATATGCTCAGATATCAGCAATATATTATGTCACTGCTTAAACAGAAAATGTTGACAAATTCTGAATGTGCAGAAAACAAAGAAATGCAGGATTTATTACATGCAGCTGAACAAGTTGGAAAGCATACTTTGCAATGTGGATGTCCTTCAAGGATGCATCTGCAGGCATCACGTATGGGTTGTCCTGCCTCAGGCAGCCCTTCGGTCTGCCGGATTCCAAAGTCTGGGTCCGGCGTCGGCTGATGTCGCACTTTCCCCGACGTCAGAGCGCCTGGGGTATAAAAGCATCAGCCGACTCCATCTTCCTCAGTCTTTCTTGCCGCGTGGTGCCCGAAGCAGAAGCAGTTCGCAAGTGCCGGTCGGCCAGCTCCTGTAATTCAGCTAACCGAAGACTTCAAAAAGCTAAGTACCCCGTTGGGGATTTGCCTCAGCCGATGTCAGATAAAGTTAATAATTGTTTAACTTGTGGGAAACAAATACCTCATAAGGATTTCCACTCTTACTGCCTACCCTGTCTAGGCCCAGACCACGACGTCTCGGCCTGTTCAGCCTGTGCTTCCTTCAACCGACGCACTCTTAGACGTCGGGCGGAGTTTGCAGAGGAATTTTTTGGGGCTAGTTTTTTGTATAAGATGCCGTCGGAGACTCCGACTTCTCATTTAGTTAAGAAACGGAAGGACAAGGACCGACACGCGGGCCGGTTTCGCTGAAACCACGGCCAGGCCTACCACGAGTGTCTCGGTCTCGGCTGAAACAGAGTTCTTGGTACTTCCAATTACCGAAACCGCTCAACCGACTACCTCGGTCCCGGAGGCCCCGGCTGAGTCGGTTATTGAATTTCCAACTGAAACTGGTGTCCTGGAACCTTCCGACACCATTCCTTTAGACAAATCTACACCAGCACGTGGTGCAGCCAGGCCTCCTGCATCCATGTCCATTAAGGCATTCTCCAGGTCTAAAGCTGCTAAACTCTCAAAATCTTTGCCTCCCAAGGTTAACCCTCAGGGACCCTCTACTGGTTCACAGATTCTAAGCTTAGCAGAGGATCTTATTTCCTTAATTAGGGGCTCTCAACCTCATCCGGACAGGGGCTCTCAACCTCCTCCAGACAAAAGGCCCAGGGTTGAGCCCTCTAATCCCCACTCCTCAGATGAGGCCTCTGATGGCTCTACTCTCTCGGACCAACAGGAGGAGGCTTTTTCGGCCTACGAGGATTCTGATGCAGAGGAATCTATTCCCTCGGCCTCCCCTCCTGAAGAGTTTTCCTTTGGGGAGACACTACACACCATGAGAGAGCATTTCCAATGGCAGGGTCAGGAATTCTCTGATTCCAGGAAAAGATTAAGGACCTTTTTACATTTGCCTCAGCATAGGCCTTTAGCTATTCCTCCTGTTTTGAATGTCATTGATGTGTACTCTGACTCTAGCACAACCCCTGATTCTCTCCCTCCGGCTCCTGCCAAACCCGATAGGTACTACAGTGTCCTGGACTCATATCTTTACCTTTACAAGGCCCACTCTGCTGATCCAGAAACTATTTCCCAGGGCCCTAAAGGGGTTGCAGCTGCCACTGCTAAAAATCCTCTCCCCTCTGAAAGGGAGTCCAGAGCTTTAGAGAGATGGGGTAAAAAAAGTGTATACTTCTGCTACTCTTTCTATGAGGGCATTAAATTGTCAATTTCATATGATACAGTACCAAGAGTATTTGTTAGATGAATTGCATAAAAAACTGTCTTCACCTGACCCCCTAGACCGCAAGCCACTTCAGGATCTGGTACATAACTCACAACAGGTTAGCAACCATTTCTTGCAATGTGGTTATGATGCATTGGAAGCTTCATGTAGGTCAGCTATGACTGGCGCAGTCATACGTAGGCATGCTTGGCTGAAGGAACAATCTCTGCCAGACCATGTTAAAGCAAAGCTGCTGGATGCTCCTCTGGAAATGCAAAAGTTGTTTGGCTCCACGGCTCAGGAGTTCCTAAAGAAATTTGAAGAAAAGGCAAAATCCGTACAAACAGTCAAGGATTTTCTCCAAGTACAACCACCAAGATTCAGCAGGAATTGGCCTTCCAAGAATTGGTCCTTTCCAGACACAGAGAGGTTTCAGAGAGGCAAGAACAGGCGTGCCAGAGGTAGAGGGCAAGCTAGAGGCTCCTACAGAGGACGCCAATGGCAGCCTCCCAACCAGAGAGGTAATGCAGGACCTTCAACTGCTGCACAAGGACAGGCTCAATGACTTTACTTTGACACCGCCAACCAGGGCTCAGTTGGAAGCACCTTTGGGCGGAAAGCTTTCTTTATTCTCAGAAAATTGGCACAGTATTACAAGGGACAAATGGACACTGCAAATAATAGACAAAGGATACAGGTTTCATTTCCACACATTACCAAAAAGAAAGGGCATGCCAGACCTGCCACCGAATCAAAGGGCAGAGGCTTTGAAACAAATTTCCAGCTTAATGCAAATGAAAGCTATAGAAAAGGTTCCGCTTTCAGAACAAGGCCAAGGATTTTATTCCAGACTATTCCTTGTTCCAAGAAAAGAAAAACAATGGAGGCCTATTCTCGACTTGTCCGCACTGAATACTTATCTCATTGTGCCAAAGTTTAAAATGCTGAGTCTACAGCAGCTCCTTCCCATGCTGGGCAAGGGGTCTTGGCTGGTAACTCTAGACCTCAAGGAGGCATACCTGCATGTCCCTATCAGACAAAGTTGCAGAAGACACCTCAGATTTCTTGCAGGGACAGAGCATTATCAATTCTCAGCATTGTTCTTTGGCTTATCTACTGCGCCCAGAGTGTTCACGAAATGCCTGGCATCAGTAGTGGCACACTGCAGACTCCAGGGGATTCAAATATACCCCTATCTGGACGACTTCCTCATACAAGCAGACAACAAACAAACCTTAATAGCAAACTTGGACTATGTCATTCAACTACTGCAGGCCTTGGGATACACAGTCAACATTCAGAAATCAAGACTACTGCCATCCCAACAGATTATTTTCCTAGGGGCCAAACTGGACACAGAAACTCAAATGGCCTACCTCACAGAGGAAAAACAACAGCAGTTACCAGAGTACTTCAAAGGCCTAGCAAAGCTCTCCCAGCTGACTGCAAGGAAATTCCTACAGGCCCTGGGGTTCATGGCATCTTGCATTCTTCTGATACCTTTGGCAAGACTTCATATGAGAAAGCTGCAATGGTACTTAAAAAGCTTATGGTCCCAACACAGCCAAAGCCTAGAGGACGTAATCCCACTCATTCCATGTCTGCAAAAAGAATTTTTGTGGTGGGCTCAAGTAAGTCAGTTAAACAAAGGCATGTCTTTCAACAGACCTCAAGCAGGTCAAATGATTACAATAGACGCCTCAGATCATGGATGGGGGGCGCACATGGAGGGTAGATGCATTCAAGGTCTATGGACACCAAGGGAAAGGCATCTGCACATAAACCAAAAAGAGATGTTGGCAGTGATACATGCAATTGAGACCTTCGAAAAATCACTACAACAAGGACATTTGCTAATAAGGACAGACAACACCACTGTCATGTGGTATATAAACAAGCAGGGAGGCACTCATTCTTATCCCCTCTGCAGACTAACAATGATTCTCTGGGAAAAATCCCTGAGTCTGAAGATACATTTGCAATCCCAGTTTGTGCCAGGCAAGGACAATGTACTGGCGGACAAGCTGAGCAGAAATTTCTTGGATCCACACGAATGGATGCTGCATCCTCACATTTTCTCACAAATAACAAAGACATGGGGAAGACTGGACGTAGATCTCTTTGCTTCTCACATGAATCATCACGTGGAAAAGTTCCGCACAAGGACACACCATCCTCTAGCCTGGAAAACGGATGCTCTCTCCTTCAGCTGGAATTCCCTAAAAGTTTATGCATTCCCTCCTCTACCTCTGCTGACCAAGGTGATACTGAAGATCAAAGCAGAACAACCAACAGGCATTTTGATAGCTCCAGACTGGCCAAGGCAACACAGGTACCCATTGCTGTTGAGCATAACCCGGACCAAACCGTGGCCCCTGCCCCTATGGCCCCTGCTTCTAACACAACACAATTACAGGACTGTCCATCAAAACCTGAAAACATTGCATCTGACAGCCTGGAGGTTACCATGACTCCTTCCACTATCTTTCTTTCCAAAAAAGTACAAGAGATCTTACTGGAAGCACGCAGACCTTCCACTAGAAAAACCTATTCAGCCAAGTGGAAGAGATTCAGCATCTGGAATGCCAACAGGGGTCAGGATACAACATTACTGAGTATACCACAGATATTGGAATACTTGGCAGAAATGTTTCATACTGGACTTTCATATTCTTCTATAAAGATTCACGCCTCAGCAATCTCAGCAAAATACAATTGTGATCCACCAGTGTTTTCACATCCTTTGCTAAGACAGTTCCTAAGAGGGATAAAGAATATCAAACCTCCCAGAAAACAGCCAGTACCTGCATGGGACCTCAATTTCGTTTTGGAAAAATTAACTCTTCCTCCTTTTGAGCCAGCAGCAACTTCAGAAATGCAATTTCTATCATGGAAAACTGTTTTCCTATTGGCAGTCACATCTGCAAGAAGAGTCTCGGAGATACAGGCACTCATGGCAGTACCTCCCTTCCTCATTTTTCATCAGGACAGAGTTTCTCTAAGAACCAATCCTACATTCATGCCAAAAGTAATTTCCAGGGTGTCTCTAAATCAAGCTATTCACCTGCCTACTTTCTTCCCCAATCCGCAAAACAGGGGGGAAAAACTGCTGCGTACTTTGGACATACACAGGCAACTACACTACTACTTGGACAGAACTAAGGCCACCAGACAGTCTGACAAACTGTTTGTAGCCTATGCTGCTGGAGTACAAGGAAAAGCAATCTCCAAACAAACAATTTCAAAATGGATTGGACACTGCATCAGATTCTGCTATTCTTTCCATGGAAAAGGTGTGCCAGCCAATATTAGGCCACATTCCACCAGAGCTATAGCCACATCCACAGCTTTCCTAAGAGGAGTGGCTACAAAGGACATTCTAGAGGCTGCAACATGGAGCTCTGTGCATACATTTACCAAGCACTACAACCTGCCCTTATACTCCAGATCCCGAGCAGGCTTTGCTTCGGCAGTCCTGCAGGGCATTTTAGCTATACCATCCCTTTCTTAGTTCCATCCACCCCCAGCTTGGCTATGGTATTCAACCCATATGTTATGACTGCAGTTGCATTCTTGAAGGACATAGTACAGTTTTGTACCTACCATAAATGTAGATGTCCGATAGATATGCAACTGCAGTCGGATTTTCCCACCCTCCTGCCCCTCTGCTACTTTCTTTATGGGTCCACTACCCCTATTCCTTTTAGCTGGGGGTATCTCCTGTGGTGTATCTGTTTATTACAGTTGTGCATGTCTGGAATTGTTTATCCATTCACCAAATTTAGCCTTCCTAGGAGGGCACCTGGCATCTGGGGCAAGAAACACTGAAGAAGATGGCGTCGGCCGATGCCTTTATACTCCAGCCATTCTGACGTCGGAGAGGAGACGACGCCGGCTGACGCCGGACCCAGACTTTGGAATCCGGCCGACCGAGGGCTGCCTGAGGCAGGACAACCCATATGTTATGACTGCAGTTGCATATCTATCGGACATCTACATTTATGGTAGGTACAAAACTGTACTTTTCAACCTGTTGGCAACAAAGGCCCAGTTATCTGCAAGAAAAATTCTGCAGGCTTTGGGTTTCATGGCATCCTGCATTCTACTAATTCCATATGCGAGACTGCCTATAAGGAAATTTCAGTGGTACCTAAAAAGTGTTTGGACTCAACATTGCCACAGCCTGGAAACAATAATTACCCTCATTCCCTGCCTGCAACAGGAGTTTCACAGGGCGAAGGCTTGTCACCAGAACAAGGGACAGCCATTCACTTTACCCCCAGCCAGGCAGCCATTAACAACGGATGCATCAGATTATGCCTGGGGGGCCCACATGGCAGGAAGATGTATTCAAGGCACATGGTCTGCAAACCATATGCATCTACATATCAATCAAAAAGAGATGCTAGCTGTTCAGAATGCCCTGACAGCCTTCAAGGACCTATTTCATCTGGGATGACTGCTGATAGACAGACAACACCACGGTCATGTGGTATATAAACAATCAGGGAGGCACTCATTCTTACCCCCTTTGCAGACTAGCCATGACTTTGTGGGACACAACATTGACTTACCAAGTACATCTGCAGGCACAATTCCTGCCAGAAAAGATAAATACTCTGGCAGACGAAATAAGCAGAAACCTCATGGATCCCCACGAGTAGAAATTGGATCCACAAGTCTTCAGCATGATAACAAGGAAATGGGGATGCCCTTTGGTCTCACCACAGTCCCCATGGTGTTTACCAAGTGTATGGCAGTAGTTGCAGCTCACTTGAGACTTGTAGGATTCAGAGTGTTTCCTTATCTGAACAACTGGCTCCTCACCGCTCTGACCAGGCATCAACTATCCCAACAGTTGAGGAATGAATGAAAATGACAACATCAGATAAAGTTATATACTCACTATAATGTTCCATCTGTATTGTCCATTTTCATTCTTCCTCAACTTACCACCCATCAACCCCCTCCTTGCTTTACTCCTGGAAACATCGAAGGGTATTGGAGGAATCTCTTCCTTGTTTGAGCTCCATTTTCCATTCTTCCCTTATTCTCCACTGCTTTGTAGGTCTGTGGGCAGCAAACTAGATCTGAGGTATGTTAGATGATTAGGGCATTATGGGTAAAGAGAGGAACTCGAGAATTCAAGTGTTCTACATTCTGGAAGAAATGGCCGAGTCGGATCCGAGGATCAGGTCAGAACTCAACAGTTGAGGAAGAATGAAAGTGGGCAACACTGATGGAATTTTTATGGTAAGTACATAACATTTATTTTTTACATCAAGTATAAGGCCATGGTTGGTACACAGTGTTGGTTCTGAGAAGCCATTCTTAGAGGATACAGGTGTCTAAGAAGTCATCAGTAATAGTACCCAGTTTATAGTAATCAGAAAACTTGTTTAGCATTAGACCTTTGACATCCGTTTTCACATCTGAGAGGTAGATCCCATATAGGAGGGGACCCAGGACAGAACCCTGAGAGACGCAACTAGTGATGTGCCTTTTAGATGAAAGGTGCCCCCAACTCTTTTGAGTGGATATAGCCAGTTTGTAAACCAATGGATGACATAGGGGGTTGTATTTACGTTGGTGTGTTTGTTGATAATGCCAACATGGGGAAACATACTAAAGGTTTTAATAAGGTCAAGATAATAGCATGAACTGAATAGCCTTTTTTGATGGCATCTGTTGCCTTTTCAAGAGAAATACTTGCCAGGACAGTGGTGGAACGTCCATTGTGGAGTAGCATCACAACCAACATTCTGCAGTGGTCAGGAAATTACACTGGAGAGAAAGAGACCAAGGTTTTAAAGCTTTTAGGAAGGATTCAGCATTGTTGTACTTTATACTAACTGTTAGGTAGCCTGGTATATTGTCTGGACCCATGAAGCTATTGTTTTTAATTTTGGATAGAGCTTCTAGAATTGGTCCATTGTGATTTTGGTAATAGTGGAATTTACAGCAACCAAGTAACCAGCACGAATAACAGCATACAACACCAAAACTCCAAGAACAAAACACTGTTCCAGTAATCACAAACATCAAAAAAAGTGTTTTGATCTTTTTTTTTCTACAAACATCTTTATTAAATTTTCACATATGACAAAGGCAATCTTACATTTATATAAATGAAAAACGTAAAATGATACCACTTTAGTTGCAAATAGTTTACTTCACAGACACCATTGAAACAACTGTAGTTGCAAACATTATAAATCACTTATAAACCCTTCAGTCATTGTTAGTTAAGCATTATTATGGGTCATTCATATCCTGCCTCTTAAACCTCATTCCTGCTCTGCATGTTTAGTTCCCACAATTGCCATTTTCCCTGTGTAGTTTGCCCCTTTCCCTTTGCTAAAGATCACAATTCTAGTTGGTTTATCTCTGTTACTATATTCACTGCTTCTAGTAAAGTTGGTCTAGACTTTGATTTCCATTTTCTAGTAATTGTTTTTTTGGCAGCCACCATAATTAGACTCATAAAGGCTTTACTGTGTCTAGGCAGTTCTGATTCTGTAGCATAACTAAAAAAAAAAAATCATCTCTCCAGTCAGTCCAATCCGCTCACCCAGCATCTCTGACAGAGTGGTCTGCAGGGAATCCCTAAAGTCTGCCAGCTCACTACACTCCCAAAAAATATGATGATCTTCGTGTTTCACTGTTGCAGTCATTACATTTGGGTAATCTGCTGGCAGGTTGCCCCCAGTTGGCCTGAATTCCAAAGTCTTGGGTCCTGCATCAGTTGCTGTCTTCTCTTCCATGACGTCAGGTCATCAGGGGTATAAAACATGCAGCCGACGCCATTTTCTTTAGTCTTTCTTGCCGCATGGTGCCCAAAGCAGAAGCATTTCGCAAGTGCCGGTTGGCCGACTACTGAAATATTCGAGTTTGAGTTTCAGAACCAAAGTCTTCACTAAAGCTAAGTACCCGCTAGAAACTTTTTCCTGCTTTTTACCGATGTCAGAAAAAGTTAATAATTGCATTACTTGTGGGAAGCAAATACCTCATAAGGATTTCCATTTATACTGTATTCCTTGCCTAGGCCCTGATCACAACGTGCCTGGCTGTCAGTTTTGTGTGAGATTTAACCAACGCACTATTAAGGTTGGTATATTTTTGCATCAAAGTATTTTGGAAACGGATTTAACTACCCAGAAATGTCGTCGGATAGCAATCCGACTACCGGAGTACATAAAAAAACGCAAAGTAAAGGACAGAGAAAAGCAGTCGAGATCCAAAACCGACAACAAAGCTTCTCCTAAGCCAGTCGCCGGTTCGCCGGTACTCAGTAAGGTGCCTTTGCAGCCCCTGATACCTGCTACCTTCGAGTCTCAGGCCTCTACCGACACCCATGTGAAGTCCGGCATGCTGCAAGATACTCAAGGTATTGGACCAATGGATGTATCTCCCTCGGATGGGTCTGGAGCCGCTGAGCAAGCACCGGAGTCTGAGGGTGTTTTCAGATCTTGGATCTCAACATTTGTACATCAAACCGACAACAGCTGTAAAACCAAAGACAAAAGCATCTTCTAAAACTAAAAAACTGACGCATGAGCCACGTGCACAGGCCTCTATGCCTAAAAAACAGATGATCAAAATGGCTGAAGACCTTATTACCTTGATCAGGGGTATCCTTCCCCCTCCAGATAAGAGGCCTAGGCAAGACACTGATTATGAATCTTCAGATCAGGTTTCTATTTCTTCTGATTCCTCTTCTGATCAGGAATTATCTATACCTCCCTATGAGGATTCTGATGCTGAGGAGTCTATTCCATCTTCATCTCCTCCTGAGGATTATTTATTTGGAGAAACCTTGCATACTTTGAGGGAGCATTTTCACTGGGAGTGTGAACCAAACCGTAATTCACTCAGAGCCACCAAATAAGAGACCAAGTCGCTGGAAGAAATTTATTCAGTCTATATTACACACAAAATTAATGCCGCTTGTGTTACTTGGCGTTTTCGTTAGAAAAACTTCATCAGATACAGAGTAAAATACCCACACATTATTTAAATAGTAAAGCACAATCAAAAACAAAATGCTGTTGGACCAACCAAAATTAATCAATCTGCTCTCACCAATAAGGTTCACAAATTAATATAAAAACACATATTATAATCACATATTAAAATCAGTGCAAATTAATATTATTTTGGAACAAACATATTGTAAGCAATTCAATATATATGTGTTTTGATTACATAAACACAAACGTAATAATATAGTTTGAATAGTTATGTAAAACAGAACCATTCCATAGGTAATTTGCTGCCCTCTAGTGAAATAATAAAATAATACAGTCATAATTTGGCAACTCTTAGTTTTAAAACTGGTAAAATCAACAGCATGTCATTTAGTCCTGGTTGCCGAGTAGCTTCCAATATTATTTGCCAGTAAAGCTCTTGGTACTCTGATTTAGCTTCCCACATACCACCTCTAATTTAGCTTCCCACATATCCCCTCTAATTTCCTTTGGGACCACTTCCAGGACAAAAAATGAATAACATGCTTGGGGACATATTAATTTATGACTATATAATGCATTCTTTGTATTAGCCCTGCCAATCTCATATAGAGGTTCATAAGTACGTGTCCTGAGTTTTCTTTCTGTTTTGCCTATATAAAAAGAATTGCATTCCTTACACAAGGCCAGATAGACAAGACCACTGGTGTTACAATTAGCATACACCTTGCTCCTAATATGTCTATTTCTACTAGAAATCTCTAAAGAAGAGACATTGTTAATGTATGCACACTGAGAACATGCACCACATTTAAATGTACCAATCCTGGTATGATGACATAAATCCTCAAATCCTCTGCCATATTCAAAGAAAATTTTAAAATTCATGTCCCTTCTATATGTAAACTGTAAATGACCAATAGCTTTTGATTCTAAATCAGTAATTTCTCTAAATTTATACCATTCTCTGCTAACAACCTTTCTAATGACGTTTGAATCCCCATTATAGTCCAAAATGTATGCATCTTTTTTTATCATAACTGGAATGAAGGGGAATTATATCGGTGTTTGGACACAATTCTTGACCTAAAATGGGTGCAAACCTACTTAGTCAACCTTCACTAACTTCCTTAGTAACCTGTTGGATTAAATCCAACGGGTAACTCCTGTTTTTTCACTGGGAGAGTCAAGACTTCTCAGAATCAAAAAAGAGGCTCAGGGATTTCCTTCTCCCTCAGCACAAGCCTTTAGCCATTCCCCCTGTTTTAGACATTGTGGATGATGTGTTTTCGGAGTCCAGCTTGACCCCTGACTCCTTACCTCCGGCTCCCAGTAAGCCTGACATATATTACAGGGTCCCTGACTCACATACGTTTTTATTTAGAAACCCTGCTGCTGATCCTGAAACTATTTCACAGGGTCCAAAGGGAGTTAAGGCCTCAACAGCAAAAAATCCTACCCCCTCTGACAGAGATTCAAGGGCACTGGACAGATGGGGAAAAAGGTTTATACATCTGCAACCTTGGCAATCAGGGCATTAAACTGTCAATTTCATATGCTTAAGTACCAACAACATGTTATGGGATTGCTGAAACAGAAAATGATGTCGATTTCAGAATGTGCAGAAAATAAAGAATTGCAGGAATTATTGCATGCAGCTGAACAAGTTGGAAAGCATACTTTGCAATGTGGTTTTGATTCTTTAGAGGCCTCCTGCAGGGCTGCAGTTACTGGATCTGTGATTAGGAGGCATGCCTGGTTAAAGGAACAAAATTTGCCTGATCATGTTAAAGCTAAATTGCTAGATGCACCTTTACAGCATGATTCTCTGTTTGGTATTAAGGCAGAAAAGGTTTTAAAGAAAATGGAAGACAAAGCTGTCTATGCAAACTGTTAAAGACTTCTTACAAGTGCAGCCACCAAGATTCAGTAGACACTGGCCTACAAAAAATTGGTCCTTTCATGTGTCAAACAGAGCTCAAAGGGGCAAATCCAGATGCCCTAAGGGATGTTCATCGTGTTTCACTGTTGCAGTCATGACTGTAGGGTTCTCCCCTGCCGGCAGGCAGTCCTCGGTCGGCCAGAATCCCAAAGTCTGAGTCCGGCGTCGGCTGTTCAGCCATGCTCCCTGACGTCAGAGCGCCAGGAGTACAAAGCTGACAGCCGACGCCATGTTCTCCAGTCTTTCTTGCCGTGCGGTGATAGCAGTTCGCAAGTGCCGGTCGGCTGACTCCTGACAATTTTTTATAAACGTACTTCAGTCCGAAGACTTTCTTCTCCTACTCAAAGCTAAGTACCCCATTGGGGAAACTTTTTTCTTGCTCCAGTCCGATGTCAGAAAAAGTTAATAATTGTATTTCATGTGGGAAGCAAATACCTCATAAGGATTTTCATTCTTACTGTATTCCTTGCTTAGGCCCTGACCACGACGTAGCTAGTTGTCGGTTTTGTGCTAGATTCAATCAACGTACGATTAAACGAAGGTACGATTTTGCATTTCATTACTTCGGTAGGCGTTTTAATTATAAAATGTCGTCTGATACGGTTCCGGCTACCGGAGTTCACAAACGACGCAAGGATAAAGACAGGCCTCCGAGGTCCAAATCAGACAATGTTGTACAAGCAGAGCCAGCTTCAGGTTCGGCCGTCGTCAGTGAGGTGCTTTTGTAGCCCCTGTCATCGGCCATTTCGGAACCAATGGCCGAAACGGACTCCCACGAGGAGCCAACTAGGCCTTTGAATATTTCTGTTGCAGGACCTTCGGACAATGCTCCTTTGGATGGGTCCAGAGCCGCTGTGCAGGTACCGGCATCTGAAGGGCTTTTCAGGCCTACTCAACTTCTAATAAAGGCAAAGACAAAGGCAAAGACTCCTTCCAAATCAAAGACTGCAGCCCAGGCCTCTTCAGATCCGGCACCCAAGTCTCAGAAACAGTTACTTAAGATGGCGGAGGACTTACTATGATTAGGGGTTCACATCCCTCTCCAGATAAAAGGCCAAGGCAGGAAGTGTATTATGACTCCTCTGATCAGGCTTCTGTTTCTTCAGTTTCATCTTCTGACCAGGAATATTCTTTCCCTCATTATGAGGATTCTGATGCTGAGGAATCCATTCCTTCAGCTTCTCCCCCTGAGGATTTCTCTTTTGGGGAAACTTTGCATGAAATGAGGGAACATTTTCACTGGGAAGGACAGGAGTACTCGGAATCTAAGAAAAGACTAAGGGATTTTCTTCTTCTTCCCAACATAGACCCCTGGCTATTCCTCCTATTTTGGATATTGTGGATGATGCTTTTTCGGAGGCTAACTTAACTCCTGACTCTCTTCCTCCAGCTCCTGTTAAGCCAGACAGATATTATAGGGTTCCTGATTCCCACCAGTTTTTATACAAGAATCCTACTGCTGATCCTGAAACCATTTCTCAGGGTCCTAAGGGGGTTAAGGCCGCTTCTGCTAAAAACCCCATTCCCACTGAGAAGGATTCCAGATCTTTAGAAAGATGGGGCAAAAAGGTGTACACTTCTGCTACTTTATCTATTAGGGCTTTAAACTGTCAGTTTCATATGCTGAAATACCAGCAATTTCTTCTGTCTGTTTTAAAACAAAAGCTAACTTCCATTTCCGCCTGTGCAGATGATAAGGAATTACATGACTTAATGCATGCCACTGAATAAGTTGGGAAGCATGGTTTACACTGTGGATTTGTGCCAGAGGCAGCAGCCCTACAAGAAGCCTCCAAGGCATCAGTCATTAGAAGGCATGCATGGTTAAAGGAACAAAACTTGCCAGATCAAGTAAAAGCTAAATTATTGGATGCTCCTGTTCAGCGTAATGTTTTGTTTGGATCTAAAGCTGAAGAGGTAATAAAAAAGATGGAGGACAAGGCAGAATCCATGCAAACAGTTAAAGATTTCTTACAAGTACAGCCACCCAGATTTAGTTGGAATTGGCCTACAAAAAATTGTTCCTTTCCCAATTCAGACAGGCCTCAAAGGGGTAGATACAGACGCTCCCAAGGAAGGCCTCAAACGCAAGCCTCTTATAGACCAAGACAGTGGACTGCTTCCACCCCTAGGGGAGGAGAGGACAGGTCGCAAGCTCATAGAAAGCAGACTCAATGACTCCCTCTGTTGGGCTGCAGGAACTTCTTACCTGGAAGCCCCTCTCGGAGGAAAACTTTCTCTTTTTCACCTAAATTGGACTCATATTACCCATGACAAGTGGGTTCTGGATGTGGTTTCAAGAGGTTACAATTTCCATTTTCATACGCTACCAAGACCAAGCGGATGGCCAGATCTTCCAAAACATCAATGGTTAGAGGCCTTAAACCAAGTGGAAGCTCTCTTGGCTATGAAAGCCATAGAACTGGTTCCACTTTCAGAGATGGGACAAGGTTTTTACTCAAGGCTCTTTCTAGTCCCCAGAAAGCAAAATTCATGGAGACCCATTCTGGATCTGTCAGTCTTGAACACCTTTCTCGAGATACCAAAATTCAAAATGCTTACTCTACAGCAGCTACTTCCAATGCTGACCAAAAATGCATCGATGGTAACTTTGGATTTAAAGGAGGCATATTTACACATTGCCATCAGACAGGAATGCAGAAAATACCTCAGGTTCAAGGCCGGATCAAGGCACTATCAATTCTCTGCGCCACCCTTTGGATTGTCTACTGCACCCAGGGTCTTCACCAAATGCTGGCTCCAGTAGTAGCTTATTGCAGACTCAAGGGAATCCAAATTTACCCTTATCTGGACGACTGTCTTATTCAGGCAGACAGCAAGGATGTCTTTCTCCAGCATCTAGAATTTGTTCAGAATCTTCTCAAGTTCCTGGGATTCACTGTAAACATAAAGTCAAATTTGACACCCTCACAACAGATAATTTTTCTGGGTGCTTTTCTAAACACAACCCAGATAGCATTTCTAACATACGAAAAACAATTACAGCTGGCTTCAACTTTCAAAACCTTGGCAACATTAACTCAGCTATCTGCAAGGAAATTCCTGCAGGCTTTGGGTTACATGGCCTCCTGCATCCTTCTCGTACCATATGCAAGACTACATATGAGGAAAGTACAGTGGTACCTAAAAAGTGTATGGTCTCAGCATTGCCACAGTTTAGACATACAGATCACCGTCCTGCCTTGTCTTCAGAAGGAATTCCTTTGGTGGTCCGAGGCATGTACTCTAAACAAAGGAAAACCCTTCAGTCTGCCTCCAGCCACTCAGTTACTAACCACGGACGCCTCAGATTATGCATGGGGAGCTCATTTTCAGGGCAACTGTCTGCAGGGCCTTTGGACAAAGGATCAGAAGCACCTGCATATCAATTTAAAGCAAATGTTAGCCATTCAGAAAGCTCTATTGGCCTTCAGGAATCTTCTACAACCAGGACAACTACTGATACGGACAGACAACACCACAGTTATGTGGTACATAAACAAGCAAGGGGGATCTCATTCCTATCCCCTTTGCAGACTAGCCATGAATCTTTGGAACACAGCTCTAGCTTGCAAACTGGACCTTCAAGCTCAGTTTCTACCAGGGAAGCAAAACGTCCTGGCAGACAGTCTGAGCAGAAACCTGTCAGACCCACACGAATGGATGCTGGACACCGAAATATTCAAGATGATTACAGCAGTCTGGGGATGTCCTGACATAGACCTCTTTGCATCCCACCTCAATCGTCAACTACAGATTTTTTGCACCAGGACATTCCACGAACTAGCTTGCAAAGTGGATGCACTATCATTCAGTTGGAGAAACCTCTCTGGGTATGCCTTCCCGCCTCTACCTCTTCTTCCATGGGTATTATTAAAGATCAAACAGGACAAGCCCAAGATGATAATCTTGCTGGCTGCAAATTGGCCTCGACAGTTTTGGTACCCAATACTGAAAAACCTTTGTCTGGAGCCCCCTTGGGTTTTACCACAGACTCCGAACCTTCTGTCCCAACACCAGGGTCAGGTTCTGCACTCCCGTGTCAAAATTCTCAGCCTGGCGGCCTGGTTAATCCAGGGTCTATGATTAATTCTCTCCTACCCAAGCAGGTTATGGATGTCATTTTAGAAGCCAGACGTCCTAGCACTAGAAAATCTTATGCAGGAAAATGGAAAAGATTTTGTTCCTGGATGCAGGCTCAGGATTCAGATCATCTTATTCCTAACATTCCTCTGATTTTACTTTACCTGACAGACCTCTTACATAAGGGTCTGTCTTTCTCTTCCATAAAGATACATGCCTCTGCTATTTCTGCTCATTGTAATACAGACCCTCCAATCTTTTCCCACCAGCTCATGAGACAGTTTCTCAGAGGAGCTAAGAACTTAAGGCCCCCTAGATCTCCACTTATTCCTTTTTGGGATCTCAACTATGTTTTGGAAAAACTCACCTTACCTCCTTTTGAGCCTGCAGCCACATCTGACATCAAGTTTTTATCTTGGAAGACAGCCATCCTGTTAGCTCTGACCTCTGCCAGGAGAGTTTCGGAGTTGCAAGCTCTCATGGCTGTGGAACCTTATATTATTTTTCATCAAGATAGGGTGTCTTTAAGGACTAATCCTACTTTCATGCCTAAGGTGGTTTCCAAAGTGGCTTTAAATCAAACTATTCACTTGCCAACTTTTTTCCCCACTCCTCAAAATAAGGGGGAAAGGATCTTGCATTCCTTGGATGTACACAGACAACTACATTTTTACCTGGACAGAACCAAGGACATCAGGAAATCAGAGCAATTGTTTGTTTCTTATGCTTCAAGTTCCCAAGGTAAAGCTATTTCAAAACAGACCATTTCTAAATGGATTGCTCATGGAATCAGATTTTGCTATTCACACCATGGAAAGCAAATCCCAGGGAGTATAAGGACTCACTCTACCAGAGCTGCTGCCACTTCAGCTGCCTTCCTTAGGGGAGTTCCTACCAAGGACATTTTGGAAGCTGCAACTTGGACTTCAATGCATACTTTTTCTAAGCACTACAATCTACCTCTTTACTCTAAGTCTAGGGCAGGCTTTGCTTCTGCAGTCTTGCACGGCCTTTTAGCCGCCCCCTCTACTTTATGACCACCTCCCTTTTATTCTGCTTTGGGATTCAACCCTACAGTCATGACTGCAACAGTGAAACATGATGAACATAGTACAGTTGTCTACACTTACCATAAATGTAGATGTTAGAGTGTCTTCACTGTTGCAGTCTGGGTTTCCCTCCCTCCTGTCCCCTCTTATTTTTTCTTTTGTGTGGTTCCCTTTTTCACCCCTTCTTCTGAGGTGTATTTGCAAAGGGTATGGGATCTTACTCATTTTGGAACACCTGACATCTGGGGCAAGAAAAACTGGAGAACATGGCATCGGCTGTCAGCTTTGTACTCCTGGCACTCTGACATCAGGGAGCATGGCTGAAGAGCCAACGCCGGACCCAGACTTTGGGATTCTGGCCGACCGAGGACTGCCTGCCGGCAGGTGAGAAGCCTACAGTCATGACTGCAACAGTGAAGACACTCGAACATCTACATTTATGGTAAGTGTACACAACTGTACTTTCCAGATACCAGGCGCAAGACTCATACAGGTCAAAGCAGTGGGGCGCATCCACCTCTAAATCTGGAGGAGATAAAGCGCAAAACTACAGAAAGCAATCCCAATGACTTCCCTCTGCCTACACCAAGCACTTATCTTTTGGCAGCACCCATAGGGGGAAAATTAGCACTTTTTGCTCAAAATTGGCAGTTAATAAGCCAGGACAAGTGGGTACTAAACATCTTTTCACAGGGATACAGATTCCATTTCCACACTCTGACAATGGCAAAATGGTTGGCCAGATCTGCCAAAAAATCAATGGGCAGAGGCACAAAAACAGGTTACGTCCCTCATGGATATGGGGGCCATTCAGACAGTACCAGAACAGGAAAAAGGACAAGGTTTTTACTCAAGACTGTTCTTGGTACCCAGAAAGGGCAAGGCCTGGCGGCCAATACTGGATTTATTGATTTTGAACACATACCTGGACATTCCAAAATTCAAAATGCTGACTTTGCAGCAGCTTCTGCCCATGCTGGGCAAGAATGCTTGGCTGGTGACTTTAGACCTAAAAGAGGCATACCTGCATATCCCAGTAAGACAGTCGTGCAGAAGATACCTCGGATTCAAGGCTGGCTTAATGCATTACCAGTTCTCTGCACTGCCCTTTGGCTTATCTACTGCACCCAGGGTCTTTACAAAGTGCCTGGCACCAGTAATTGCATTTTGCAGACAAAGAAGTATACAAATATATCCTTACTTGGACGACTGTCTCATTCAAGCAGAGATCAAGGACACACTTCTACGACACCTGTCATTTGTGAAAAGGCTTCTAACATGCCTAGGGTACACAATAAACCAAAAGAAATCACAACTGGTACCCTCTCAAAAGATAACATTCCTGGGTGCAAGCTTGAATACAACTGCCCAGATGGCTTACCTCACGCCAGGCAAACAAAGGCAACTGACTACTTACTTCAAACTGATGGCAACAAAAACCCAGTCTTCTGCAAGACAAATTCTGCAGGCTCTGGGCTTCATGGCATCCTGCATCCTATTAATTCCATATGCAAGACTGCATATGAGGAAACTTCAATGGTACCTAAAAAGTTTATGGAGTCAACATTCACACAGTCTGGAAACAATGATTCCTCTCATTCCCTGCCTGCAACAGGAGTTTCTATGGTGGGCAAAGGCCTGTCACCAAAACATGGGACCGGCCCTTCACTCTACCCCCTGTCAACCAAACCTTAACAACAGATGCATCAGATTATGCCTGGGGGGCCCACATGGCAGGAAGATGCATTCAGGGCATATGAGCACCAAAACAAATGCAACGACATATCAACCAGAAAGATATGCTAGCTGTTCAAAATGCCCTAACAGCCTTCAAGGACTTACTTCATCCAGGACAACTACTGATAAAGATGGACAACACCACAGTCATGTGGTATATAAACAAGCAAGAGGGCACACACTCATACCCCCTTTGCAGATTAGCCATGGCACTGTGGGACACAGCTTTGACCTACCAAATACATCTTCAAGCTCAATTCCTGCCAGGAAAACAAAACACTCTGGCAGATGATTTAAGCAGAAACCTTATGGATCCTCACGAGTGGAAACTAAATCCACAAGTCTTCAGCATGATAATAGAGAAATGGGGGAGCCCAGACATAGATCTGTTTGCCTCTCCTCAAAATTATCAATTGAAAAGATTCTGCACAAGGACTTATCACAGACAAGCATGGAAAGTGGACGCCCTATCCTTCAGTTGGAAAAACCCATCAGTTTACACCTTTCCTCCTCTGCCTCTTCTATCCAAGGTCTTCCTGAAAGTCAGACAAGAGAAGCCAACGATGATATTAATTGCCCCGGACTGGCCCCGCCAATACTGGTACCCATTCCTAAGGAACTTGTTTCAATACCCAGCTTGGACCTTGCCTCAAACACCACTACTGTCCCAGCAAAACAATCAGATCCTGCACAATCAACTACAGACTCTGAACCTGGCAGCATGGCTATTCATGTAATCATACAAACGATACCTCTCAGTAAAGCTGTGATGGATGTCATTTTGGAATCCAGAAGGCCTAGTACTAGAAAATCTTATGCTGACAAATGGAAGAGATTCTGTCCTTGGAATCAAGCACAAGGAACCGATACAGCAAAACCACATATTCCTCAGATATTACAATACTTAAATTGAGATGCTTGACAAAGGCCTTTCTTTCTCATCAATCAAAATCCATGCCTCTGCCATTTCGGCTCATTACAGTACAGAGCCACCAATCTTTTCTCATCCTTTACTAAAGCAGTATCTTAGATGAGCCAAAAATGTAAGGCCTCCTAGAAGATCCCCATTACCTGCATGGGACCTCAGTTGTGTTGGAAAAGCTCACCCTGTCTCCATTTGAACCAGCTGTTACCGCTGATATAAAGTTCTTATCTTGGAAGACAGCTCTGCTACTAGCAATCACTTCAGCAAGAAGAGTTTCAGAGCTACAGGCCCTCATGGCTGTAGAGCCTTTTATCATATTTTACCCAGACAGGGTGTCTCTGTGGACAAATCCTACTTTTATGCCTAAGGTGGTTTCCAGTGTGGCTCTTAATCAAACAATTCATCTGCCAACTTTTTATCCAAATCCGCAGAACAAAGGGGAGAGAATTCTGCATTCCTTGGATGTACGCAGACAGCTAAGATTCTACTTGAGCAGGACTAAAGCTCTAAGAAAAACTGAGCAATTACTAGTGTCATATGCTGAAGGATCAGAAGGAAAGGCTATTTCAAAGCAGACAGTTTCAAAGTGGATAAGCCACTGCATCTGTTTCTGCTACTTACACCATGGTAAACCTGCGCCCAAGGGCATTAGGTCTCATTCCACCAGAGCTGCAGCTACTTTAGCAGCCTTTCTCATAGGAGTACCAACCAAAGACATTCTAGAGGCTTCTACTTGGAGTTCTGTTCACAACTTTACAAAGCATTACCATTTGCCTCTCTACTCTAAGTCCAGGGCAGGCATTGCCACTGCAGTGCTGCAGGGCCTTATACCCGCACCTAATGCTGTTTAGCTCCAGCCTCCGAACCATAGCTTTGGGATTCTACCCAAATGTAATGACTGCAACAGTGAAACATGAAGAACATAGTACAGTTGTGTACACTTACCATAAATGTAGATGTTCAAGTGTATTCACTGTTGCAGTCCAGGTTACCCTCCCGTCATCCCCGTCATTTTAAAGTTTATCTTTCCTTCTCTATCTTCTACAACCTAAATGGTGTATTTGCTTGTAGATGATACATATATATATATATATATATATATATATATATATATATATATATATAAAATATTGTTACCGTTTTGGGGGCACCTGACATCGAGGGCAAGAAAAACTAAAGAAAATGGCGTTGGCTGCATGTTTTATATGCCTGACGTCATGGAAGAGAAGACCGCAACCGACGCAGGACCCCAAGACTTTGGAATTCAGGCCGACTGAGGGCAACCTGCCAGCAGATTACCCAAATGTAATGACTGCAACATTGAATACACTTGAACATCTACATTTATGGCAAGTGTACACAACTGTACTTTCCCAGCTACCTCCTTCTTGTCCATCACACCTCCAACATTTGCTGTCCACCTGAGGATAAATTCTTTGTGGAGTCTACTTGGGGTATAAAAATACCTATGTAAACACTTCCAGGCAAAGTTCCTAAATCTTCTAGACTTTTTTGCATGTTTGGGAGATGTACATATATCCCCCATTGTCTCTTTTTGAATTGCTTATCCAGTCTCTCTTCCCAATCCTTTCTGCCCTTATTTCTTGAGCTTCCTCCCTGTGTCAGCATCATTCCTTTCCACTTTAAATTATAGATGTTAAGTTGTCTATCTCGCCTTCATTCTTGCTGGATGGGTTCGGAGCCGACCTCGGCTCCGACTCGGCCACTCTAAAGCTCGAGAGTTGGTTCCACCGGCTCGAGGCTCCCCTTATATCCCACAATGCTAGGCGAGAGTTACCTCAGATCTCGTTTGCCGCTACAGCGATCGAGGTGTTGGTTTTCTACCGGCTTCTTGGTAAGTGACTTTCAAGTAAAGTTAGTGTACTTAAACCCCTTTAGTTTTAATTCTAATACTTGTTTCCCTTAGTTTAGTGGAATTCTCTCCCTTTTCTCTCAAAATCCCGTTTTTTTTTTTTTTTTCTCACAAGAACTTATAAGTTCTTCCCTCGGGCCTTCAGGCCTTCTTTCCCATTCCCTAGTGAGTGTGTGTGCTGTTTCTCTTAATTTAAAACCTTGTTAGTTGTTTTATTTTTTGAGTTTAAAATAAGGTAGGGTGTAATCAGGGTGTTTGACTGTGTGTGTGTGATTACACTTTATAAAATGTCTAAAGAATCAAAGGTCTCAGGCTTCAAGAAGTGTGACGCGTGCTGTCAGAAAATGTCTCTGACAGACGGTCACACTTCTTGTGTCTACTGCCTGGAACCTTTGCACCTGCAGGACTCCTGTGCTGTTTGCCATGGCTTCAGTCCCAGGGTCCTGCAGGAAAGAAAAAACAAATTGATTCTAAGAGGTTTACTCAAGCCTGAGGACTCCCTTACTGTCTCTTCGGGGAAGCCCTCCAAGGCTTCTAGGTCCTCGGCTCCAGCTACTGAGCCGAGACCTAAGGCTACTAAACCTCCGTCTTCATCGGCTCCGGCTGGAGCCGATGAGTCTCAATCCACAGTTTCTGTGGTTCCCTGGCTCCGGCTGGAGCCGAGGTATTAGAGTTCCCGTGTCGGCTCCGACCAGACCTTCGGAGCCGACATCTAGGAAGAGGTCTAGGTCACCATCCCTTGGCTCCGTTCATTCGGCTCCAGCATCTCCTCTGCTGTCTGAACGGAGCCATAAATCTCACTCCTCTAGGTCATCGAGGCTGTCAGATCATGACCTTCAGAGGGTAGTGAGTCGACTTCTTAAGTCCGAGGCACTAGCCCAAATGCTTCAGAGCCCGACTCATCAGTCGATGCCTGCCCCTGTCCATCACTATGTTCCTCCTCCGACTCAGTTGAGCTCGGAGCCGGGTCGTTTCGGAACCGAGACTGTGGTAGCGTCGGAGCCGATACAATTGTCTTCGGCTCCATCGTCTGCTCCGATTTCTTCCTTGGAAGAATCTCGGCGCCGGACTTCCATTGTCGGCTCGAGGGGTGAGTGGCATCGGACCATTGTCCAACCCCGCTCTCCCTCTCGGGGCTTCGGCGCTGGTAAGTTCGGCTCCGACATCGGCCTCGGAGCCATCACTGTCGGTGCCGAGGGAGGTATTTAGCTTTTCGGAGCGGGGACCTCTGGCTCTGCCTGACAGGGGTGCGTTCGAGGTCATGTGGAGTGTGTTAGAACCTGGTTCTACCCCACAGTCGGCTCCGTCCGCCCCCCCCCCCCTCTTCGGTGCCTCAGGTCATGTCGACTCACTCCCTCATCCCGGACCGCAGAGAGCCAGCTCCTCAGGAATCCCCCACGGGGATCTCATCCTCTTCCGAGGCCTCTCCTGTTTTGGCAGAAGAGAAAGTGTAAGAGGAAACACATAGACTCACCTGAGTCCGTCACCTCTGACACAGATTTAGAGGATTCCGAGGGTTCCCCCCGTTCCCCTTCTGAAGATGTCTCCTTTGCAGACATTCTGGAGATCCTTAAGCAGAGGGGAAATTGGCCAGCCCTCAACCCTTCGGAGGATGAATCTGTGTACCTTGAGGCGTTTGGCTCTCGTCCTTCCACCTCCTGGGTGTCTCCCCCCTTTGACCCCCTCATGCAGGTGGTAGCAAAAAAGGCTTGGACGGCTCCTGATTCGGTGGACCCCACTCCCAGGAGACCCTCAAAATTCATAACAGCACCAGCAGATAAACAGTTTTTGACAAAAGGAGTTTCTGTAGATGCTATGGTGGTTGCTGCTGCCACTAAGAAGGAACTAGCTGATCCTTCAGTGCCTGTCCATCCACCTAACAAGGAATCTAGGTCCATGGACAGGTACGGGAAGCGGATGTTCTCGTCAGCGACATTTGCAATGCGTTCGCTGAACTACCTATGCCATTTTACTCATCTTCAAAGGGACTTGATCAAAGAAGCGAGTGACATGTTGAAGGATCCTACGGCTGCGGGTTTTCAAGATAAGATGAACACTCAGCTGGCTACCCTGAACTCCATAGCCAACTCCTCCATGCGTCTCCTCTCTTATGCGGCTGATGGAGCGAGCAGGGCCGCAGGGACAGGTGTGGCCTTACGTAGGCATGCCTGGATGCGGCTATGCAACTTTGCGGACCCCTTTAAAACGTCTTTCACTAATTCCCCATTCGATGGATCATCTCTCTTTGGTCCTCAAGTGAAAGAAACCTTGACTAGGTGCGAGACTGATGGCAAGACTCTTTCTGCCGCCGCAGTCCCTCTTTCTACTCCTTCTAGGCCTTACCCCAAGGGTCAGAAAAGTGGAAAAATGTGGTTCCGCAAACAATCTCAAGGGTCTTCGCCTGACGCACAGAGTCGGTTCCCCACCAGAGGCAGAGGCGGAAATAACAATGGTAGACGTCGCCCTAGAGGCAGGGGGGGTCCGCAGAACCAGGGCAATCGAGAAGCCTTCTCTGATAAGCCCTTTCAGCATCCCTGAGGTGTTGCCCGACTGCCCATCTTCGGAGGCAGTCGGGGGAAGATTGTCACTGTACCCAGAAGCCTGGCTATCCCTGACTCAAGACAAATGGGTACAGTCCATCATTTCCGAAGGCTATTCCATTCCCTTTCTTCGCATTCCAAACCAATCAAAAAAATCCCTTCCAGATGTTCCACCCGCTCAAAGGGATCTAGCGGCTTTGGAAATTTCAAAGCTGCTGGCGAAAAGAGCAATTCAGCCAGTTCCAGCAGACCAGCAAGGATCCGGAATCTACTCAAGCTTCTTTTTAGTTCCAAAGAAAACAGGGACTGGAGACCAATTTTGGATCTCAGTATCTTGAACAGATCAGTCAAGAAAACAAGATTTCGGATGGTCACGCTGCAGTCCATCCTTCCCCTATTGGGAAAAGGAAACTGGATGTGCTCTATAGACCTTCAGGATGCGTACTATCACATAAAAATGAACAGACGCTCCAGAAGATTCCTCCGCTTCAGGCTGGGAACCAGTCATTTTCAATTCAGGGCCCTGCCCTTTGGTCTCACCACTGCCCCCCGGGTGTTTACCAAATGCATGGCAGTGGTAGCTTCTCACCTGAGACGACAAGGATTCCAGGTGTTTCCATATTTGGACGACTGGCTCCTCACAGCTCCCACCAAGCATCTTCTTCTAATGGCCAGGGATTACATCTTTCGCATTTGTCAAAAGTTAGGCATTTCAATAAATTGCGAAAAGTCTGTTTTGTCGCCTTGTCGTACTATTACCTTCATAGGCGCAAATCTAGACACAGTCGACATGTCTGTGAGACTAACAGATCAGAGAATAGCAGACATACACAAACTGGTCTCATTCCTCTTCAGCAACAACAGAATCAAAGCCAGGTTAGTTCTGAAAGTGTTGGGAATTATGGCGGCTGCCATACCTCTGCTTCCATTAGCCAGATTCCACATGAGAATCCTTCAATGGATGCTCTTTACACAATGGTCATTCCAGCAACTTCCGATGTCCCACACCATTATGATTACGCAGACATGCAGAAATCATCTCCTGTGGTGGATGTCTTCCCCTCAGCTCTTATTGGGAAGACCCTTTGTTCCTTCCCCTTCGGTTGCTACTCTGACAACGGACGCCTCCCTGATCGGGTGGGGGGGGCATTATCAGGGCAGGACTGTCCAGGGCACATGGCAACCAGACGAATGCCACTTGCACATAAATGTTCTGGAGATGAGAGCAGTGCTTTTAGCGTTGCAAGCCCTTTAAGACTCTCTTCCTTTGGGAACGATTGCAATCCAGACAGACAACATGTCTGTAGTGTGGTATATCAACAAACAAGGCGGAACCAGGTCCTACCCCCTGTGTCGAGAAGCACTCAGACTGTGGCAATGGGCGATTTCTTCTCAGCGGTTTCTGATAGCAATGCACATCCCCGGGAAGTCCAATCAAATCGCGGACAAGTTGAGCAGAGCTATCCTCATGCCTCACGAGTGGTCTCTGAAAGACTCTGTTGTGAGAGAAATTTTTCTCAAATGGGGTCAGCCTTGCTGCGACCTTTTTGCTACCCCCCAAAACAGCAAGTGCAGAGATTATTTCACACTATTCCCTTTACCAGGCCAGCCCAGCAGAGACGCTCTAGTCCAAGTTTGGCCCCGGGGACTTCTGTATGCATTTCCTCCCTTCCCTCTAATCTCTCAAGTGATACAGAAAGCTATCGCTCAGAAGGCCTCGTTGATCCTCATTGCTCCTTATTGGCCTCGACAGGTTTGGTTCCCCTTTCTACATCATTTCCTGTTGGAGCGACCTTGGCATCTGGACCTAGCTCCAGATCTTTTGATCCATCAGTCGGGTCAGTTTCATTGCTCCCTTCCCTCTCTGAACCTCACTGCTTGGTTCCTCCAGTTCCAACCTTAGCCAGGCTTCCTCAATTATCTCACTCTGTTCGAGATATTTTGATAGCTTCCCATAAATCTTCCACTCGAAAGATATATTTGAGTAAGTGGAAACGCTTCACATATTGGGCTCAAGGAAGGGACATAGATCCTTTCACTGCTTCCATCCAAATGGTCCTTGATTTTCTAGCTGAACTCTTCCATGCAGGTTCATCTCCTTCTACTCTTAAAGTTCAATTGGCAGCTATTTCTAACTTTCATGTGGGTATTTCAGAGTCTGCCATAATGTCCCACAAGCTTTGCAAAGCCTTTTTGAAAGGAGTTTTTCTACTCAGACCTCCTATAAGAAATCCTCCTCCTCCTTGGGACCTAAATTTAGTTCTTAGTTCTTTAATTCTTTCCCCTTTCGAACCTGCAGCCTCCTGTTCTTTAAAATTGCTATCATGGAAAACTCTCTTTCTGGTAGCTATTACTTCAGCTAGAAGAGTTTCGGAACTTCATGCACTCAGCTGTCGACCTCCTTATCTGTTGTTCCATAAGGACAGGGTATCCTTACGAACCAACCCGTCCTTTTTGCCTAAGGGAGCCTCGACATCTAATCTAAATCAAAGCACTGACCTCCCTGTGTTTTTTCCAGAATATTCCAATAGGTCTGAACAAAAATTACACTTGCTAGATGTTCATCGTCAGTTAAGGTACTATTTGGATAGAACAAAACAATTCAGAAAATCTGACCAGTTGTTTGTCTCCTATGCAGAAGGCAGGAAGGGACTTTCAGTTTCAAAGGTATCATTATCTAGATGGCTAACATCTCTGATTTCCCTTGTTTATGAAATTAGACACCAAAAGCTGCCTAACAAACCTAAGGCCCATTCCACCAGAGCTTTGGCTACTTCCATAGCCTTCCAAGACAGACTGCCTATTGACACCATTTGTGCAGCGGCTACTTGGGCTACTCCTCACACTTTCATTTCTCATTATAAGTTGGATTTAGCTTCTAGGCATAGAGCTAACTTTGGTTCCACTGTTCTCAGGAGTCTGTTCTGTTAGGCCACCCGGGACAAGGTGCTAGGGACGCGGTCCCATCCAGCAAGAATGAAGGCGAGATAGACAACTTAACATATAGAAGTTATGTTCTTACCATAACGCTCCATGTTAGTTGGCGTCTTCTCGCCTTCTTCTTGCGGCCCACCCTCCTTCCCCCTGGCCTGGACAGACCTAGAGGAGTTGTGATTGTGACCTCTCTTTCTACCACCTCTTTACTTAGGCATATGCTGCTTTGCATATTTCCTGAATCAGGATGTAGGTCACCCTTCTTTCTCCCTGTTGTTAGAGGTGGACTCTGTTTATAGTTATTCTGTTACTATTATAAGCTGGGGTTAGCTTACAAACGAGATCTGAGGTAACTCTCGCCTAGCATTGTGGGATATAAGGGGAGCCACGAGCCGGTGGAACCAACTCTCGAGCTTTAGAGTGGCCGAGTCGGAGCCGAGGTCGGCTCCGAACCCATCCAGCAAGAAGAAGGCGAGAAGAAGACAACTAACATGGAACGTTATGGTAAGAACATAACTTCTATTTTTCTGCTTGCAATATGTACAAGAGCCTTAACTGTGTTTCTCTAAAATACTCCCTCAGATTAGGTAATCCTAGTCTGCCTTTTTCTGTTGATAGAATCAACTCTCTCACTTGATCCTCGCTGTCTTCCCTTCACAGATAAAATCCTTCATCTCTTTTTTTTTTAATTGCTATCCACAACTTCTCCAGTCGATAAGTATGCCTGACCTGTGTATAAGACTAAAGAGACTACATTTTAATGGCTTGTATCTTAGTATCCATATAACAAAACTTCCAGTTTCTCAATTTTTGTATTGTCTTCTTTTTAGTCTCTTCCCGCATATCTTTAGCTTCCACCACAGAGTCTTTTCTAATCCATACTCCTAAATACTTAATTTTATCATGACCCCATAAATATGGATATTGTTGGACCAATTTGTGTGTGGGTACATAATTTACCGCTATTGCCTTTGGTTTACCTTTATTAATTTTGTATCCCGAGAAGATTTGAAACTGTCTTAAAATGTTGCACAACACGGTAATGTCCCTTTCTGGTTCTGTCATGTATAAAATAATATCTGCAAATAAAGCCATCTTTTCCTGACTACCATACCAATTATGTCCTTGAATTTCTGAGTCCCTTATTTTCTTTGCCAATGGTTCTAAATATAATGAAAACAACAAAGGGGAAAGCGGACAACCCTGCCTAGTTCCTCTACTCAAGCAGAAATTATCGGAGAGGACCTCACACACTTTAATTCGCACTTTTGATCCCTCTTATATTCTAATCAGTCATGTGAAATTGTTCAATCTCGCCATTTGTTCTTACACACTGGGTTCGGAGCCGATCCTCGGCTCTGAGTCGGCCGCATTACTAGCTCGCATCTTCGAGAAAGCTCGAGGCACAGTAATATCCCATGATCCTCCGGTGCTAACCCTCAGATCTAGTTTGCCGCTAGCAGCAGATCGCATCGAGAGGCTCAGGCCAGTAGAAATTTTACTATTTTTACTTGTTATATTCTGATAATTTTTTATATTTCTTATAATCTTTATCATAGCATTTGATAGCTTTTTTATATAGTAGTTGTTTGACTAGTTTAGGTAGTTTGTTACCTTAATATTCTTAGTAAGGGCCTTAGGCCGTTTTTGTCTGTAAGAATTTACAGTATTTAAAAAAGTTAACTTTTTCTATTTTTCACAAAAATATATATATATCTTAGTGTGGTGTGGTGTGTTTTACATTTATATATATATCTCTTATATTCTAGTGTAGAAATTTTTTTCTTAAGAGTGCTGTCTTTTTTCTAGTTAAAAAAAATGTCAGAAAAGACCAAAAGTGGTTTTAAAAGGTGTCAGTGTGGACAGAAGATGTCCATTACTGACAACCATTCATCCTGCGCCTACTGTCTTGGCCCTTTCCACTTGCAGGAAGACTGTTCCATCTGTCATTCCTTTAGTGGGAGGGTCATGCTGGAAAGACGCAGGAAGTTGGTGGACAGAGGTTTGATCAAACCTGAGTTTCAGGAGGTCCTGGACAAGGCTGAACAGGTTTCGAAGTCTTCGAAGGGGTCGAAGTCTTCAAGAGTGTCGGAGCCCAAGTCATCGGCTCCGAGCACCTCTTTTCAGATTCGGACACCAGCTCCTATGACTTCTGTGCCGGGTGTCGAGACCTTATCTCTTCACGAGGCTCAGGTCTTGGAGCCGGTATCAGAGGTACCACCGTCTACTATCCTTCGCTCGGTGATGGCTTCGATCCCTTCGACCCGTTCTTTGAGGCCACTTTCCGACTCCGATGTGGACCGAGTGGTACAGAAGCTTATGGAGAACTCGGCTTTGTCAAAATTAATCGAGGTTTTGTCCCAGCTGGTTTCGAAACTCGAAGCTATTCCAGTTCCCTCGACACTTCCTCCTCCGAGACCCGTCGAGTCGTCTGTGTTCGGAGTCGAAGAACCGATGATTGTAGAGCCCTCGGTGCCGAAGCCTCCAGTAGTGCTATCGGCTCCGTTGACCTCGACTCCTTCGGAACCAGCCAGAGAGTCTCGGAGCCGAACATCTTTCCTGGGTTCCGGGGGGGATAGTCGAACCGAGATTTCGGTTCCGACTCTTCCTCTCGGTGCCTCGGCTCAGATCAGTTCGGATCCGTCCTCGGTGTCGGAGCCCGTGGTTCCGATTCCGGAGAAACGACCTCCTTCTTCGGATCGGGTCGGATCTTCGGGTCGGGGCACCGGTGACTTTGACATCATGAGGAAGGTCTTGTCGGATCAGACACATACTTCATCGGTATCTTTATCGCCTTCCCCAAAAGGTTCGCGTTCTGCTTCTGTGCCTTCAGTACCTACCAAGCGTCGAGACCCAATGTCTCAGAAGTCCCCACAGGGAGACTCTGGTTCCTCAGATGCATCCCCAGAAGCTCCCGCTGAGGATGTTCTGAGGAAACGACTGTGCAAGAGGAGGCACATAGATTCCCCACAGGAATCTCTTACATCTGATACCGATTTAGATGAAACAGAAGGGTCCCCACGGTCCACCTCTGAGGATGTCTCGTTTGCAGACATTTTGGAAATCCTGAGGCAAAGAGGGGACTGGCAAACCCTTACCCCTTTTGCGGATGAATCGGTTTTACTGGAGGCATTTGGGACTCAACCTTCTACCTCCTGGGTGACTCCACTCTTTGATGATCTCATGGATCTAGTAGCTTGGAGGGCTTGGGAAACACCTGAAACAGTGGAACCAGTCCCTCGTAAACCCAACAAATACATGACAGCTCCCCAAGATAAAGCCTATCTTACAAAAGGAGTTCCCGAGGGATTCCGGGTGTTATCTAGATGACTGGCTCCTTTCCGCCACCACCAAGTGTCGTCTTCTACAAGCCAGGGACTACAACATCAGTCTTTGCTCTTCACTAGGCATAATGGTGAATTTTGGAAAATCTGTCTTATCGCCGTCACAGCGTATCTTATTTATAGGCGCACAGCTAGACACTTCCCTGGCTCAAGTTACTCTCCCCCTTTCAAGAGTATCAGACCTCAGGCATCAAATTTCGCTCCTTCTTCACAACAACAGAGTCCCTGCACGACAAGTATTAAGAGTGCTAGGCTTGATGGCAGCATCCCTTCTTGTAGTTCCTTTAGGCAGGATGCACATGAGGATCCTTCAATGGATGCTATTCGCCCAGTGGTCGTATCTACAACTTCCACTGTCTCACGAAATCTTGATCACGAATTATTGCAAGAAGGATCTCTTGTGGTGGATACACAGTCAAGAGCTAACACTAGGACGACCCTTTGTATTACCCAGTCCGGTAGCAACTCTAAGTCCACTGGACTTCCAACGTAATCGCGGACAGGTTGAGCAGAGCCATCCTGTTCCCTCACGAGTGGTCCCCTCAAACCTCAAGTGGCGGAAGAGATCTTCCGCAGATAGGGCCAGCCTTGCTGCGACCTGTTTGCATCCCCTTTGAATGCCAAATGCAGAAGCTACTTTGCCCTGTTACCCCCCCCCCCCCGGGGGTGTCCCCAGGGACGCACTGGTATACGATTGGCCCCCGGGTCTCCTTTACGCTTTTCCTCCTGTTCCACTAATTCCCAGGTTTTTGCAGAAAGCCAGATGTCTGGACAGGACCATAATACTGATAGCCCCATTCTGGCCTCGACAAATCTGGTTTCCTTTCCTTCAATCCTATCAAGTGGAGGAACCATGGATATTGGACCCGGAGCCAGACCTGTTGACACATTCGTCGGGAGTTCGTCACACCTTCCTCAAGTCCCTCAAACTGACAGCTTGGCTGCTCCGCTTCCCATCTTAGCCAGGTCGGAGTTACTATCTCCTGCAGTACAACAAATTATTGTATCTTCTCACAAACCATCTACAAGAAAATTGTACATCAGCAAATGGAACCGTTTTGCGCACTGGGCCTCCAAACAAGGTATAGATCCATTTGGGGCCCCAGTACACAAGATACTAGATTTCCTCACCTCACTTTTTCAAGAAGGAGCATCAACATCCACTATAAGGGTTCAACTGGCCGCTATATCCAATTTTCATATTGGCCGTAAGGATGGCGCTCTTATGTCCCACAGGCTTTGTAAAGCCTTCATGAAAGGTACTTTTCATATCCGTCCTCCTTTTCGTAATCCAATAGCACCTTGGAATCTTAATCTCATGCTGTCACACCTCATGTTGCCCCCTTTTGAACCAGCAACCACAACTCCGTTAAAATTTCTTTCATGGAAAACACTTTTCCTGGTTGCCATCACTTCCGCCAGAAGAGTTTCAGAGTTACAGGCTCTATCTATCCGACCCCCGTACATGATTTTTCATCCGGATAGAGTAACCTTGCGCACCAATCCGTCCTTCCTTCCGAAGGTTTGTTCGATTCAGAACATCAGTCAAGCTATTGAACTGCCTACCTTCTTTAAAAATCATTCCAATAAGCTGGAATACACATTGCACAAGTTGGACATTCACAGACAACTAAAATTTTACTTGCACAGGACAAAAGAGTACAGAAAGTCAGATCAACTATTTGTCTCATATGCTGACCAAAGAAAAGGACAGGCAGTAACGAAGGTTACCTTATCCAAATGGCTCTCAGATTGCATAAATTTCGTATATGCTGAATCCAAACAGCAACTCCCTTTCAAACCCAGAGCTCATTCTACAAGGGCGATTGCTACCTCTTCAGCCCATACCGCTCGTTTGCCCTTAGATACCATTTATGCAGCGGCAACTTGGGCAAAACCACATACCTTTATCGCCCACTACAAGCTAGACAAGAGCTCCAGGGACAGGGTGACGTTTGGTTCCACTGTACTCAGGAATGTTCTCCCTTGAGCCACCCGGGAAAAAGGAGCTAGGGACGCTACCCGTGTGTAAGAACAAACGGCGAGATTGAACAATTACACATTAAGAAGTTATGTCTTACCATAACGATCCATGTGAATTGTTCATCTCGCCTTTGTTCTTACATTCCCCCCTCCGTCCCCCGTCCTACGGTTTGGGAGAACGGTTTTCAATTAGATTCCTTTTCAGCCTTTTCTCGGTATGGTTGGCATGTTATTCACATCAGTAATGGCATCTTTTATCCTCTACCTGACAGTAGGGTTCCAGACAATTTGTAGTATCTGTTCATAAGTGTTTTAGACACATTTCTAAGAGGGATTCTTCTGGTATAGCAAACTAGATCTGAGGGTTAGCACCGGAGGATCATGGGATATTACTGTGCCTCGAGCTTTCTCGAAGATGCGAGCTAGTGATGTGGCCGACTCGGAGCCGAGGATCGGCTCTGAACCCCGTGTGTAAGAACAAAGGCGAGATGAACAATCCACATGGATCGTTATGGTAAGACATAACTTCATATTACCAATAAAAGAGGTGCTTTCTTACGTTCTGCTTCAGTGTTCTGTTAATACTGTCAAATGTTTGCCTCCCCTCAACAAAACCAAACTGATCCATATCTATCAAATTTGGTATCACTTTTTGTCATTATTTAGTCACTGTAGACATAAACACTTTGTAATCATGGTTTAGTATTGAAATGGACCTGTATGAAGCTGGAATTGATGGATGTTTACCCTCCTTGGGTATTACCATTAACACCGCCTCCTTCCAGGATGCTGGTACTTTTCTCAGATAAAGATCTGGAAGGTTTTGTTTAACTGTATTTTGTCTTTCCCCTCCAAACTTCCACGGAATACCATCTATTCCTAGGTTCATAGATTAGTACTAGGCTAACTGCCCTTGCCAGCCATTTTAAGCCTAGCTAATTATCCCTTGTGAGACTCAAACCCGGCACTTTGTAATCATGGTTTAATATTGAAATGGACCTGTATGAAGCTGGAACTGATGGATGTTTACCCTCCTTAGGTATTACCATTTCCACTGCCTCCTTCCAGGATGCTGGTACTTTTCTTAGATAAAGATCTGGAAGGTTTTGTTTAACTGTATTCTGTCTTTCCCCTCCAAACTTCCACAGGAATACCATCTATTCCTATGTTCATAGATTAGTACTAGGCTAACTGCCCTTGCCAGCCATTTTAAGCCTAGCTAATTATCCCTTGTAGACTCAAACCCGGCACCTTGTGTTTGTAAGGCAAACACATTAACCGTTAGGCCACACTCCTAACCCCCTGGGGATTTTCCTGTAGATTGGTTATATATAGCAATTTTTATCTCATCCCTTCCTGCCCTAACTGTAGTAATTGAGTCTCGTCTATCTCTAACTTTGGCATAGTTAATTCTTCCATAGACATTTCCATTTGTATCTTTTCTTGATTTCCATATTTCTCTGCTTTATACAAATTTTCAGTGGCCTAATGGGTTAAGGTGTTTGCCTTACAAACACAAGGTGCAGGGTTTGAGTCTCACAAGAGATAATTGGCTAAGCTTAAAATGGCTCGCAAGGGCAGTTAGCTTAGTACTAATCTATGAATCTATGAACCTATTTCCAAAATATTTCTAGTACTTCTACAGGGTCTCTTGATGTTCTTCGTGTTTCACTGTTGCAGTCATTACCATTGGGTTATCCTGCTGGCAGGCTACCCTCAGTCGACCTGAATTCCAAAGTCTAGGTCCGGCATCTGTTGCTGCCGCCTCTTCCCTGACGTCAGTGCGCCAGGGATATAAAAGATGCAGCCGACGCCATTTTCCTCAGTCTTTCTTGGCACGGTGCCCGAAGCAAAAGCAGTTCGCAAGTGACGGTTGGCCAATTCCTGAGATTTTTCAAATTCGAATTTCAGATCCGAAGTCTTCATTAAAGCTTAGTACCCCGTTGGGGAAACTTTTTTCTTGCTACAGACCAATGTCAGAAAAAGTTAATTGTATTTCTTGTGAGAAGCAAATACCTCATATTTATACTTCCGCTACTTTGGCGGTAAGAGCTTTAAATTGCCAATTTCATATGCTTAAATATCAGCAATATCTTATGTCACTGCTTAAACAGAAAATGTTGACAAATTCAGAATGTGCAGAAAACAAAGAAATACAGGATTTATTGCATGCAGCTGAACAAGTGGGGAAACATACTTTGCAATGTGGTTTTGATTCTCTGGAGGCCTCCTGCAGGGCCGCTGTCACAGGTTCTGTCATTAGGAGGCATGCTTGGTTAAAAGAACATAATCTGCCTGATCATGTTGAAGCAAAACTTTTAGATGCTCCATTACAGCATGATACTTTGTTTGGTGTTAAAGCAGAAGAGGTGTTGAAGAAAATGGAGGACAAAGCTAAATCTATGCAAACAGTCAAGGATTTCTTGCAGGTACAGCCTCCCAGATTTAGTAGAAACTGGCCTACAAAGAATTGGTCCTTTCCAGTGTCAGACAGGCCACAAATGGGCAGATACAGATGCCATAGAGGCAGAACCCAGCGCCAAGGTTCGTACAGATCTAAACAATGGGGTCCTTCTACCTCCAAAGCCGGAGAAGACAAATCACAGCCATACAGGAAACAGTCCGAATGACTTCCCCTTACCTGCGCCAAGCACTTATCTACTGGCAGTACCTTTAGGGGGAAAACTAGCACTTTTTTCTCAAAATTGGCACATAATAACCCAGGACAAATGGGTCTTAAACATAGTGTCACAAGGCTACAAGTTTCACTTCCATACCCCGCCAAGGGCAAACGGTTGGCCAGACCTGCCAAAACATCAATGGGCAGTGGCACAAAAACAAGTCTCATCCCTCATGGACATGAGGGCCATTCAACAAGTACCAGAGCAAGAGCAGGGACAATGATTCTACTCCAGACTGTTCTTGGTACCCAGAAAAGACAAAGTCTGGAGACCAATACTGGACCTATCTATTCTAAACACATATCTGGATATTCCAAAATTCAAAATGTTGACTCTACAGCAGCTTCTGCCCATGTTGGGCAAGAAGGCTTGGCTTGTGACTTTAGATTTAAAGGAGGCATACCTGCATGTCCCAATCAGACAAACATGCAGAAGATGCCTCAGATTCAAAGCTGGCTCAATGCACTACCAATTCTCTGCACTGCCCTTTGGCTTATCTACTGCGCCCAGGGTCTTCACAAAGTGCCTGGCACCAGTAATTGCATGCTGCAGACAAAGAGGAATACAGATATATCCTTACTTGGACTACTGCCTCATTCAAGCAGAGAACAAGGACATTCTGCTACAACATCTGGCGTTTGTAAAGAGATTACTACCATGCCTAGGGTACACTGTCAACGAACAAAAATCAAAACTAGTACCCTCTCAAGAGATAATATTCCTGGGTGCAAGCTTAAATACAACTGCCCAGATGGCTTATCTCATGCCAGACAAACAAAGGCAACTGACTACCTATTTCAAACTGTTGGCAACAAAGGCCCAGTTATCTGCAAGAAAAATTCTGCAGGCTTTGGGCTTCATGGCATCCTGCATTCTACTAATTCCATATGCAAGACTGCATATGAAGAAACTTCAATGGTACCTAAAGTGTTTGGCCTCAACATTGCCACAGCCTTGAAACAACAGTTACTCTCATACCCTGCCTGCAACAGGAGTTTCGATGGTGGGCAAAGGCCTGTCACCAGAACAAGGGACAGCCATTCACTCTACCCCCAGCCACACAGACATTTACAACGGATGCTTCAGATTATGCCTGGGGAGCCCACATGGCAGGAAGATGTATTCCAGGCACATGGTCCGCAAACCAAATGCATCTGCATATCAATCAAAAAGAGATGCTAGCTGTTCAAAATGCCCTGACAGCCTTCAAGGACCTACTACATCCGGGACAACTACTGATAAAGACGGACAATACCACGGTCATGTGGTATATAAACAAGCAGGGAGATGCTCATTCTTACCCCCTTTGCAGATTAGCCATGACTTTGTGGGACACAGCATTGACTTACCAAATACATCTGCAGGCACAATTCCTGCCAGGAAAGATAAATACTCTGGCAGACGAATTAAGCAGAAACCTCATGGATCCCCACGAGTGGAAATTGGATCCACAAGTCTTCAGCATGGTAACAAGGAAATGGGGATGCCCAGACATAGATCTATTTGCCTCACCTCACAACTGCCAACTAAAGAGATTCTGCACTAGGACTTTTTACAGACAAGCATGGAAAGTGGATGCCCTATCTTTCAGCTGGAAAAACTTAACAGTATATGCCTTTCCTCCTCTGCCTCTCCTCCCCAAGGTACTCCTAAAGGTCAGACAGGAGAAACCAAAAATGATGCTGATTGCCCCAGACTGACCACACCAGTACTGGTATCCAATCCTAAGGAGCTTGTCTCAATGCCCAGCCTGGACCTTACCTCAAGTGCCTCATCTACTATCCCAGCAGAACAATCAGATCCTGCACAGCCAACTCAAGACATTAAATCTGGCAGCATGGCGGATAATGTAGTCATACAAAACACACCTCTCACTAAAGCGGTGATGGATGTCATTTTGGAAGCCAGGAGGCCTAGTACTAGAAAATCCTGTGCTGGAAAATGGAAGAGATTCTGTGCTTGGAACCAGGCTCAAGGAATTGACACAGCTGTTCCAAATATCCCTCAGATTTTGCAATACTTGACTGAGATGCCGGACAAAGGCCTATCCTTTTCATCTATAAAAATTCATGTCTCTGCCATTTCGGCTCATTACAATACAGAGCCACCAATCTTTTCTCATCCTTTATTAAGGCAGTACCTCAGAGGGGCAAAAAATTTAAGGCCTCCAAGGAGATCACCAATGCCTGCATGGGACCTCAATTATGTCTTGGAAAAACTCACCCTGCCTCCTTTTTGAGCCAGCCACTACAGCTGATATAAAGTTTTTATCTTTAGCTCTGCTCCTTGCAATAACTTCTGCAAGACGAGTCTCAGAGCTACAGGCACTCATGGCTGTGGAACCTTTTATCATTTTTTATCCAGACAGGGTTTCTCTGAGGACAAACCCGACATTTATGCCTAAGGTAGTGTCCAGTGTGGCCCTTAACCAAACTATTCATCTGCCTACCTTTTATCCAAACCCACAGAATAAGGGGGAGAGAATTCTACATTCTTTGGACATACACAGACAGCTACGCTTCTATTTGAACAGAACCAAAGCTTTCAGAAAGACAGAGCAACTACTAGTGGCATATGCTGCAGGATCACAAGGAAAGGCGATCTCAAAGCAGACTATTTCAAAGTGGATAGGCCACTGCATTCGTTTCTGCTATTCACAACATGGCAAGCCAGTACCTAAGGGCATTAGGCCACATTCAACCAGAGCAGCAGCCACTTCAGCCTTCCTCAAGGGAGTACCAACCAAAGACATTTTAGAGGCTGCTACTTTGAGTTCAGTGCACACCTTCACAAAGCAGTATCATTTACCACTCTACTCTAAATCCAGGGCAGGCTTTGCCACTGCAGTTCTGCAGGGCCTTATAGCCGCTCCTAATGCTATTTTGCACCAGCCTCCCAACCTTAGCTTTGGGATTCAACCCAGTGGTAATGACTGCAACAGTGAAACATGAAGAACATAGTACAGTTGTGTACACTTACCATAAATGTAGATGTTCGAGTGTATTCACTGTTGCAGTCCAGGTTACCCACCCGCCATCCCCCATTTCTTTGCTGGAACTTACCTGCACTTCTCTATTCTATACAACCTATGTGGTGTATTTGCTTGTAGATGAAGGCAAACTATATACTTTGGTGCATGCATGTTTTATTGACATAGTTTTAGCCTACCTTTTAGGGGGCACCTGACATCTGGGGCAAGAAAAACTGAGGAAAATTGTGTCGGCTGCATCTTTTATACCCCTAGCGCACTGACGTCAGGGAAGAGGTGACAGCAACCGACGCCGGACCTAGACTTTGGAATTCAGGCCAACTCAGGGTAGCCTGCCAGCAGGATAACCCAATGGTAATGACTGCAACAGTGAATACACTCGAACATCTACATATATGGTAAGTGTACACAACTGTACTTTATAGGCTCTCTAAGCTTGGTGACTGTCTTTTCCACTTTCTGTTGCCTGGGTTTTTGTGATAAAAGTATTTGTGCTCTAGAATTATTATCAAAAAACAGTTGCTTAACAGCAGTCTTTCTAAGCTTGTGCATATTATCAAGGCACTCTCTTATTTTCTGTTTAGCATTCTGCTGTTTTCTTGTTGTGAGAAATTCCCCCTGTTTTGCAGTACATTAACATTTGTAAATCTCTCTGAATAATGCTTGCTACTGATTAACAATATCTCCCTTTCTTTTATTTGCAACCTAGTTTTAAACTCACTTTAATTTTATCCCATTCCTTAGCTGTGTTTTCAGAAGAGAATTCTATCTTCTCTAGTAGCTCCTAAATTACGTCCACAACCCATTCCTTAAATGCCTCTTTTCAACTGATAGGTGGGGAAGTGCCAATGTCTCATTTTTACTTCATTACCTTGCATACTTATTTAATTGTTGTTGGTGCATGATCTGAAATGCTTATTGGGTGTGTTCCAAGACCTTTAATAAATGCACATGTTCCTGTGAGATGCAAGATCTATCTAGCCTAGCCCAGTTTTTGTATCTTGGTGAGTAATGTAAATTCACTCCGAACTCCTAGTACTGAATTCACTTCTTCTATGCCAAACATTTTCATAAATGTATTCAAAAGTCTATCCTCCTTTGTTATATTTTCCTGTCTAGGCCCCCCAGGCACATCTTCACTGTTGCAAACCAAATTCCAGTCTCTACCTATAAGTAATATTCCTCCTTCGCTGAGGAAGGCCAGGAGGCCGAAACTGGTCTGATTCTTTTGGTTATACCAAAATAAACTATACATTCACTCTTTGGTGCTGGCTTCTTTTTGACTTTTACATATTTTTTTTGGCCTTTTGCACCTGCCTTATGTGCGAGTATGTTGTGGTGGAATTGTCCCTCCAGTAGACACCTCCCCAGGGTCACCAGTACTCTGCACAATCAGGGTTTCCATGATGCCCCTTCAGGAGGGCAGAAACAGAATCCCTACGAACTTGCCCAACTATTTCACTACGGAAGCATTCAGGGGTCTATTCTCCCTGCAGCAAGACACATGGATAGCCATCACACAAGCAAGTGGGTTTGGAACGTAATATCCAGAGGCTATATACTTTCCTTTTTTTCAATTATCCAAGTCATCCTCTTCACCACTTCAGCAGTAGCACCACTTCAGAAGAAGGTGGCAAAGGCAGAAGCCTTCTGTCCAAAAGAGGCATCCAAGAGATGCCACCAGATTAGAGCATCCAGGGTTTATTCAGGATTCTTTTTGGTTCCCAAGAAGAACAAAAATCTCAGGTACATTCTATATCTCAGCAGCCTAAACAAAGTATGTAACAAAAAAAAATCTGCTTGGTAATGGCACAGTCTGTCCTTCCTTGTCTCCAAGAAGGGGATTGGATATGCCTGTTGGACCTCCAGGATGATTATCTATACATAAGAACTGCCAATGCTTCCAAGAGGTTCCTGCACTTCTGGGTTGGAGCCATTCACTACCAGTTTTAACCCCTGCTGTGCCGGTCTTACCACAGCTTCGAGTGTATGGCATTGGCAGTGGTCTCCTCCTGCATGAGGCTTTGAGGAATTCAGATATTTTGTTGTCTAAACAACTGGCTCCTAGTCTCTCCCATCAAAGAGTCCATCATCAGAGCAAGGAATTACTTACTCCAGTATTGTCTATCCCTGTTTTACCTAACAAGGACAAATTACATCTGGAACTTACACAAAATCTAATATTTATTGACTGCCTTCTAGACACCATACACAGGATTACTAAGCTTACTCAGAACTGAATTTTTCCAGTTCAGGCTATGGTTTGCCACCTGATGGACCTCTCTGCCCCAACAACCTTTTTAAAATTCTCAAGTAACTGGGTCTGATGGCCACCACATTTTCATGAGGATATTGCAGTGGACTTTTAGGGCATAGTTATCGCCACTAGAAAATATGAGCAAACCTATTTGTGCATCAGCTGCTTCAGGAAGCACCTTCAGTGGTAGCTGGACAGACAAAACTTAATCATATGAATGCCTTTTGTTCTACTACTTCCAACAGATATGGTTACCACAGATGCCTTTACCTTGAGGATGGGTTGGAGTATTATTCAGGCCAGATGATGCAAGGAGGATGACCTTTTCAGGAGGCCAGTTTGCACATCAACATAGTAGAGATGAGGGTGATCCCTTTAACATTGCAGGGCCTCCTTATCCAATGTGTTATATCCATCCACATTGACAGTTTGCCAGTGGTGCGGTATATTAACAAGTAAGATGGCACTAGATCTTATCCATTGACCTTGGAGGCCATGACAGTGTGGAAATGGATGCTTTCCATGAAATGCTTTCTGATTATATCACACATACTTGGTTAGTTCATTGCCCACTAGACAAACCTCATCAGGTGTACTTTGATGCCTCAAAGGTAGCCTGACAACCCACAAATAACACAGGATTTGTTCCATCACTGGAGGAAGCCTTGTTGCAGTCTGTATCCCTGATCTATACCAACTGCAGCAGCTATGTTTCCTTTGTTCTGCAACCACGACAGAGCACGAGGGGCATTTTTGTCCACCAGCTTGTTTTTGCTTGTCATGTTTTTTATATGCCTTCCTCCATGACTCCACTGATGAAATTCATTCTGAAAGCCAAGTAATGCAGAGTAACAGTCATCCTTATAGTCCCTTCTGGTGTCATTGACTTTGGTTTCCTTCTTTTTAAAGGATATTTTCTACTCCATCCTCCATAAAATGATTCCACACCTCCTTGGGACATCACTTTCATCGTAAAAAAGCTAACCTGATCCCCTTTTGAATAAGCCCATCCTGCAGAGATTTTGTTTGTGTCTTGGAAAACTTTTTTTTTTTCGGATAGCAATATTAGAACTGCAGGCTCTGTTCTGCAGATTTTCATATCTGATTTTCTGTATAAACAGTGTTTCTTTATGGACACAGCCCTTATTTTGGCCTAAAGTGGCTGCAGAATCTAGCTTCAATCTGTGCTTACACCTGCCAGCTTTTTTTCATCTTTTACAAACAGAGGAGGGTATATTCTTCATTGCCTTGATGCTCACAAGGAACTGAGATTTCTCCTGCATCATGCAGAACAATTCAGGCAGTATGACCAGTTGTTTTGTTTCTTTCTCCATAGAGAAACTGCATCAAAAAGTATCCAAGGTTACCCTGTCCAAATGGCTTTCTGAGTGCATTACCTACATCTTTTCGTTCTCCAACACATCTCCTAACTGTGCTAAAGGTGTACTCAACCAGGACATTTGTCACTTCTGCCTTCTCTAAAAATGTGTTGATGTTTGCAAATCTGCTGCCTGGGTTTTCATGTATGCTTTCACCAGATACTACAAGTTAGAGGTAGTACCTTGGTCAAGGTCTTCCTTTGCAGCCATCGTACTCCATAGTATTCAAGATTTTAAATGGGGACTTTGTCTGATCAGACAAGTAGACCGTGGATAATCCAAGACACAATAGTTGGATCTCAGTTATTCATGTCCATCCACTTCAACAACCACTCCCCAACCCCTCCAAATTCTCACTTATTAACTCTTGACAGACTTTGCTAACCTCCTGAGGCCTTTTTATCCCCACTTCCTTTAGTTGTATAGCTTAATGTCCATCATTAGATCCAAGCTGCAGTCACCTAATCTATATGGATTATATCTTGCCCAGGATACCCCCATATCTTGAAAAGCTCAAGGCAAGCATAACATTATTTGTTAGTGTGCCTGACCTTCAGAACTTTCTTGCAGTTGAAGTGCACTCTTCCCTGCGGGCTTTAAGTGAGCGATGGTCAGCTAGTGCTTTTCCAAGGCTGGGCATTTAAATACCTGTTGAGGATTACCTTCCTGTTTACCATTTTTTTGTGAAAAATTTTTACTTTTCTGTCAGAAATTCTTGCTGATTGCTAGGACTGATGTTTTTAGTGGTTGTCAGTAAAACAAAAAAGTGCCCTAATAGTTACTAATGTTAGGGCTCCTGTAGAAAAAAATATTTTGTAAAAGATTAATTTTTGTGAGAGAAAGTTTTACTTTTTTATATTGGAAATTATAGTCAGGAGCTAGGACGTGAGGTTTTGGGGGTTGTCATTAAAAAAATTACCTCAAAACTTACTTTTTTGAGCAGATTGTACTACATACTGTCCAAGGTTTTGCTAGCAGCTTATCAAGACTTTTCTATAGAGACATGGACCTGATTTTAGGCAGGTTCTTGCCTCCCTTCTGTGAAAAAAAAAGTTGCATGTCAGTCTTTGGTCTTCAAGCCAGCTTCCTCTTCACCACAGCTGCTGTTGAGTGACTCTCCTTTGTGGCTCATTGATTTTTCTCAGTCCTTCTGATGATTCTTCTCAAGAAGCCACTATGAGGCTAAGACATTCCTGAATTCATTAGTACTCTCTATATAAAATGCTCTTTTGACACTGTTTATGTTGTATCTAGAACAGCTGCTACTTAGTGATGAAAAGATTTTCCTGGCTGCATTACCAGAATTTACCAAGGGGTGTCAAAGCTGAGATCCTGAATGACATCCTGGATCCATTTGTCCTTGACACCTTTTCCCATTTTTGAACATGAGCTTAGGGTGTCACTTTAACAGTGACAATTGTCTAGAGCCAGGGTTTACACTGCCGAGTGGTTAGCCCTGCCTCGGTAATGACTTCCTGGATAAAGAGGTATTATTTGATCCATCTTCTGCTGAGGTTGTTAAAAGATCTGATGAAAGAAGAAAATTCATTTGGAAGGTTTCGTAGATTTTTCAGTCGACCATGCCAAAATACAATAGAAACTTTTCTTCCACTTCTGGTTCCTTTTGTAGGAAACAAAATAAATAATCTCAGCAAGGCACAGGTAAATGAAATTTTGTAAAGCAATGCCAGGGATGTTAAAAAAAAAAAAAAAAAAAAAAAAAAAAAAAGTGAAAATCCTTCCAGAACCCAAGGACAAGATGAAAAGGCAGACTGACTGTGACTGCCCCTTCATACGTGTTCCCCTCCTCACCTGGGCATTTCAGTAAAGCTGTCCTAAAGTCTAGGTCTTCACTACCCCTCTATAGCAACAGGGAAAGTCAAACACTTGAGTTCTGGGAATCATAAAAAGGGTTGCAAGTAGTACTGGGATTCCCTTTCTCATTTTCTAGAGATTCCTCTCCACCCATCTAATCAAATATTCCTGTTTCCTCCTATCATAAATGAAATGCTATCGGGGAGAAATAGAACCTGTTCCCCCACATGAAATTATGAAAGGGTTCTATTCAGGAATATTTCTGGTGCCAAAGAAAGAGGGAAATTGTAAGCCTTTCCTAGACCTTTCTTTTCTAAACTTCACGTAGTCCCCAAATTGAAACCGCTTTCTTTACAGTCTCTGTTAGCTCTTATTCCACATTTCAGTTTTCTAGTAATGTGGATTTAAAAGATGCTTGTCATCATGTTCAGTACTCCTGTAATAGCCTATTGCAGTCTGCAGTTCATTAACACTTTTCCATATTTAGACAGCCTTATTTTTGAGAATTCTTTTACAAGTTGTCAAGAATTTCTGGATTGGACGAAGAACCTTTTTCTCAGTCCAAGATTTCAAGTAAACATAGAAAGTAGGCTCCCATTCTTTCCCACAGGATAGTATTTGTGGGATGTCTCCTGGATACATCTTTCATGATGTCTTTCTTCTTCCCATGAGTCCTTTGACCAGACTTCACAAGCAAAATTCAATGGATTGTCAAGCCAGTTTGGACCCAATACCTGCACACCCTATTTCAGATACCTGTTCTGGGGTTTGCAAAAAGGGGGATGCTGTGTTGGATAGACCAGTTATTTTTCAAACTAAGTCTCCCCTTCTCCAGTGTAAACTCTCCCCATTCTGTAAACGCAGATGCCTCAGACTTTGCCTGGGGAGCTGTTTCGAGGAGAGTGAAAGTTCAGGGTTTGTGGAACAGGCACAACAGACTGAAACTGATGTAGGTTAAAAAATTGATGGCTCTGAAAAAAAAAATCATCATTGGGTGCTAGGCTCTTTACTAGTAATCCTCATATAAAAAGCCGTAGTGATGTGATACATACAGTTGGAACCAGATCCTGACTCCTTTGCAGACTAGTTATGGTAGCCGGGAAACTAGCAAGTCAGCACGCTGTATCCCTGCAGGTTACTTAAACTCCTTCAGAGCAAAATGTTGTTGACTAGCTAAATAGAGCCAGGACAGACCCTCACAAATGGATGTTGAACCCATGAGTCGTCCAGTAATTGATCCAACTGTAAGAAAATTCATAAAATAGATCAGTTTGCATCTCTTTACAACAGGTAAAGAAATTTTGCTCCAGGACTTTCTTGCACAGTCCTAGAATACAAATGCCCTTTTATTCCCATGGAGAGGAGTGTTTCTGTATGCCTTGTCACCCTTTCCTCTGATAACCTGGGTTTTTCTAAAAATTCAGAAGGACTCTCCTGGAGTAATTGTGGTGAGCTGTTTTGTCCCAGGCAACTGTGGTTGTGCCTTTTTTTGAAAATAGCCAAAGAGCAATAACAAGCTTTCTTGCAGGATGGACTTACTCTCGCAGGACAGTGGATGTTTGATAGAACTCACCCTTTGATTTCTTCACCTCACTGCCTGGATGATAGAATTTTAAAACTTTTAGGCACCTGATTTTTGAGGATGTGCAACAGGTGTTAAGCTGAGAAAAACTTCTATTACAAAATTTTATTTGGCTATCTGAAAAAGATTTTCTAGTTGGTGCCAAAGTAAGACCCCTGGCTCTTTTCAGGCCCATTTGCCTCTGGTTCTGTAGTATTTGTGTGAGATATTATCCTGTGACATTTCTTGGTCTTGTGTCAAGATTTGCCTGTCTGCCATCTTTGCTTGTATGCCCATACCTCCCCCCCCTTTCTGCCCTACCTTAAGTGAAACTGTTCTTGAAATGAGGTTTATGTAACTCACTACTTAGAAGACAGGTGACTCTTTCTTGAAATCTAATTTTGTTTTTAGCGAAGCCTACCTTTTTTCCTTATGAATCCTGCTCATTAGGCTGATTTGAAAATTTTATCTTGGAAAAATTGCTCTGACTTCTACAAGAAGAGCATCTGAGTTGCAAGCTCACAAAGACAGGTTAACTATGAAAACCAACCATTTATACCTAAAGTGGTGTCAGGGTTTACCTTGAGCCAGGCCGTACATCTCACTATTTTCTATCCAGATCCAAAAAATTAGGTGTGTGAGCATTTTACTCACTGTGGATATCCACAGGCAGCTCAGATACTACATTGACAGGACAAAAACCTTCAGAAACTCTGACTGTTCATTTCCTGTAAAGTTAAGAAAAAAGGCCAACCAGTACCAAAACTGATAATTTCTAAATGGTTGTTCTATGCAATTGGTTTTTACTACTTTCAACATAAGATGCTTCTAGGCTGAATTAAGTCCATTCTATGTTTTATTATTTTGGAAATGTACTAGACGTATCAGCTTGGTCATCTATGCATACATTTACGAAGCCCTACAGATTAGACTCTCTCTCTGTACACCCAGAGAAGGCTTTCCTAAGGCTATTCTTCAGTGGCACCTAGAGTCTGATCCTGCTTTCCTTTCCCTCCCTCCCCTTTTCTCTCTGTACCCATATAGCTTAGGCTACTGCAACAGTGGTCTAACAGTGAACATAGTGTAATTATGTAAATAAACTTACTATAACAGTAGGTTTGAATAGATCACTGTTGCATTAGCACTCACCCTCCATACCCATTGTTTTATTTATTAGTTTATATGGCAGGGTGTGGTTATCTTTTCCTTTTTCTTGGCATGTATGTTATGTGCAGAGCTGTAAATATACCTTACTCTGGGCAAGAAAGCTCTGAAAGTTTGGCTTTTTAACCACTGACATTATACCAGTGTTCTGGAGCTGCTCAGTGGTTGGGGTGTGTGGAAGGTGCCCTTAAGCATTGGAAGTTGGCTGGTTGTAATATCCTGGACAGGATACAACTCCTCCAGTTGTGTTATATCCTTGGCAGGATGCAACTGTTATAGCTTAGGTTACCGCAGCAGTGATTTATTTGAACATCTACTGTTATGGTACTTTTACTTGGACATCTGTATTTAAGAGAAAAAAAGAGAGAGAGAGAGATTTACTGGAAAAGTCAGACTGGGTTGCTTTGCTAATTTCCAGTAGATGCTGAGTACATGCTCCGAGTAATGGTTGTTTACTATAGCAAAGTGTAGACAAATGCTTAAAAAAATAAAATGACAGTGCACAGAAATTAATAAAATTCTTTAAAAGCAGGAGCTTTCATACAAATATCTAAAGTATGTTAAGTCCTAAGAATTGAGACTGGTGTGCATTACAGAGTATCAGTGGAGCAGAAAATGCAGTAGGATTACTAAACAGTAGGGAGTATCAAAAACATGAGGTAGAGTAATGTAATATGCATTAGTCAGTAAAATGGCATTCCACCCTTTCTGCATACTTCCCAACTGTGTACCACAAGGCCGTATCCTTTCTCACATCCTCTTTAACATTCTCATCAACATCCTCCACACACACACACACACACACACACACACACACACACCAGGCCTCCCTAATACAGTGCACAGATGACTCCACACTCATTTGGACTCGGACAACCTGGTACATCTCCAAAAAAAATACTCAGGAAGCTTTGACAGCCACTGAACCATGGCTTTGTAACTCGCAACTCGTGTTCAACCCCCCCCTCCCCCACAAAAACAAACTACTACCCCCCAAATCCATCTCTCATGAAAAAACACAATTTAAAATCCTCTCTTTTAATAATGCAGCCATCTAAGTCAATTCTCATAGCAAATTATTAGGGATGATAATGGATGATCATCTTAAATTCAACCTGCATATACAAAATTGCTTTAAAATTCACCAAAAACAAGGAATGCTTTATAGAGCCAAACCCTTTCTCATCCATGCAACGAAAACTACATTTGCCACTACTTACTTCCTCTCCTCACTACTGTATGGCACTCCCATCCTTACTAACCTCCAACATTAAATATCATCTACACAGAAATGTTCCCAATTGGTCATTATGATCCAGTGACTAAAAACCTCTCTGTCCATAAACCTGTCAAATCTGCTGGGCATGATCAGTAATCCTACAATGTTGCTAAGGCCCGAAACTCCTTACCTATGTCCATCAGGTCATTACCCTCCCTCCATTCCTTTAAAACCATTCTGAAAGACTTCCTAGCCAAAGTATGGCTCTGTTCTTACTCAACTCCAGGATAAACTATATCCCTAAGTATGAACAAGTTACTATTCATACCTTGTACCTCTTTACTCTCCCTTCTTCACTCACTTCCTAACTTCAGTCAGTTTCTGCCCCCTGACTCTGTCTAAATGTACCATAACCCTGTTTTTTTTGTTTCACTTCATATTGCAATTCCTTTTTGTATTCTATTAGATTACCTTTAATTTCTCTAAACTGGCTAAAGTTTCTCTAATTTTAAATCCTTGTCATATATGTTGTATTTATTTTTATCCAATTCATATAAGTTATATTTATTTTTATCTAATGTTGTCACCTTGTCTAATTTGGTATTAATTATTTAAACTGTGGATGTTTTTGTATTATTTTTGAAGATTGCAAAATTATTGTTCTTAAATTATTTTTATAATACTCTGGATCTTTTCTCGTCAGGCCTCAACTGGTAATGGGCACCTACCTAGTTAGACTTTCCCACTAATTGAATAGCAATAAATAAATGTGCTTATGGAGTATAGAGAAATCTGCTTTTGAGTTGCTGGATTTTTTTGGTTTCTTTTAGGTGTTGATCCTTGCAACGATTCCTTTTGAGTTTGTACATTTGTATTATATTACCGGTGGCTAGGGTGTTTGAGGGGTGGTGTAGTAAATAAGTTAGAATGTATGCTATTCTAGTAATTTCAGATTTATCTTGGGAATCCAGTAGCAATTGATTTTTGAGGCAGAGTGCAAATTATTTTATTGAAGCATTGATCTATTCATTTGAAGATTTGTGAAAATCGTAGATGTATACAGCAGGTTTGGATGTAAGAAGGATGTTGCAGTTATCTTCCTGTTGTAGTCAGTGAAGTTTCCAGAAGGTAGCTGGAAAAACCTGTAGGAAACTAAACAGAAGTATGCAGTGTTCTTTTAACTGATTTTTGTAAGTGTAATGATTTCCAAAGTGGTAGCTGTCAGTCGAAACTCCATACAGTGGTGCTTATGATTGGTGCTAGGTATATCAGTCATCTGTAAACCATTTTTAGATACATGTTCCCATTCAAAACAGTGTTTTGCTGTTACTAACATGAGAAATTCCAAAGAAAATAAGCTAAAGAAAGGCAGACTTTTTATATTAAGATGACAGTGGCACACTACAGAATAGGCTCACAGACATCCTTATGTCAATGTTTGTTGTGAACTTTTCTAAAGCCTGCATTTTCAATGTTTCTTTCTTTGTTTTCTGTACAGTAATGTGTTCCATATCAAGAATACTCCCATGATACAGAACCCATGCAGCTGTTTTCCTTGATATAAGTTGCATGAAAACTCACCTAGTATTTAAACATACAGAAGATAATGTTCATTGGCATGTTTGTGATAATACTGGAAAGCATCGATTTGTGCATTGTGTATTTTTACAAGGAATTTTTAAGTATGTGAGGGAGGCAGTGTGTGCTTTCATTTATTAATTTTGTTTTCACACCTTGTGTTTTCCATTTTGTAGGGAAAGAGAACTAATTTGAGAAAAAATGGATCTGAAAGGATTGGTCACGGAATGAGAGTAAAATTCAATCCGCTTGCACTTCTCTTAGATGCGTCTTTGGAAGGAGAATATGACCTTGTCCAGAGGGTCATTTATGAGGTAGTGTCACATTTTAATGAAGACGTGCATAACTACAGCAGTGTGACTTTGTAATAATGAGTGCATGCTTTTCTGATCTTTTTGCCTTGTAAGAAAATTTTATAGTATACAAACCTGGAATCACATGGCACTGTACCCTTAACCAGATGTCATACCATTTCAGATTGTATGATAAAAGGAATGAGTATTACACATCTCAAATGGTCATTGTAGCTTTTAGTTGCGTTTGAAATTCAGTGTCAGTTTCATTTCTTAGAACTATTAAAATGAATTATTCCAGCTTGGCAGTTCTTAGATTTTTATCAGTTCCTCACAATTTCAGTCAATGCACATGCATCTTCATTCTAGGCACATTATAACTTTACGTTACACACTGTGAGACTGAATTCAGCCCAGGACCAACCATTCCTTTTGGGCTACTTAGAGTTTACATTTATTTCCGTGTCAGCCATTGTATTAATCTTTCTGCCTTCTTAGCCTGAAATGACAGAAACTTTACAGTATTTCTGCAGTTGCCCAAACTATAGCAAGGACTCACACCCGCTCTGTCTTTATTGGCAAGAAAAGGAGCAAAAATTGAAAGTGACATTGTTTCATCTTTTTTTAACATTTTTAATAGAGTAGCTTTTTAAACTTTGTTATAGGTATGTATACATTAATAGAACACAAAACATAACATTTTTTGCATTATTTTCATACATTATACAGTGGAAACAAAAAGGTGTGAGTCCTTGCTATTGTTTGGGAAAAATGCAGAAATACTGTAAAGTTTCTGTCATTTCAGGCTAAGAAGGCAGAAAGATTAATACAATGGCTGACACGGAAATAAATGTAAACTCTAAGTAGCCCAAAAGGAATGGTTGGTCCTGGTTAAAATGCCAGGTTTTTTTGATATAAAAAAAATGAGACCACAATAAATCATTTCAAAACTTTTCCCACCTTTAATGTGACCTATAACCTGTACAATTCAATTGAAAAACAAACAAATCCTTTAGGGGAAAAGATATAAAAACAAAACAAAAAAAAAAAAAACTTGCAGTAAGCTGGTTGCATAAGTGTGCGTGCACACCATTAAACTAATACTTTGTTGAAACACCTTTTGATTTAATTACAGCATTCAGTTTTCTTGGGTACGCACCTGCCATCAATTAAAGAGACTCTGATTAACACCAACTAAAGCTCAGCTGTTTTAATAGGATTTTCCTGACATTTACTCAGTTGCCTGCTACAGCAAAAGCCATGGTTCACAGAGAAGCTTCCAAAGGGATCTCACTGTTGAAAGGTATCAGTCAGGAGAAGGTACAAAAAAATTTCCACAGCATTGGATATATCATGGAACACAGTGAAGATAGTCATCAAAAAGTGGAGAAAATATGGGACAACAGTGACGTTGCAAAGAACTAGACGTCTCTCCAAAATTGATGAAAATACAAGACAAACTGGTCAGGGAGGCTGGGGGAAAGAATTCTACACTCGATTTACATGCACAGACAACTGGGATACTATCTGGACTTCACTAAACCATTCAGAAAAACAGTTTAAAACAAAAAGTATACACCAAGGCAGGGAAGCAGATACAATCCAATTTATTGTAAGCGCTTTTGTCTTGGATAATACCAAGACTTCATCAGACAAAAAAGTAACAGCCACAACCCATTTTTAAAAAAAGCCCCAGGTCTGACATCATTTCCTCAATTAACATTTAAAGAGATAGGTCATTATAAAACCCATACATTACAACCCTGTTTAAAGCATATACATACAAAAAAACATGTAAAACAACACATGTAAATATATACATTTTTGTAAAAACATATGAATAAAGATCTAAAAAAAGCCCTTACCAACAAAATTATCTCAATAAAGCCTTTAATTTTAAGGCACAACCAATAGAGGCAAGCTCATTTAATCCAGGCCATCCAACACTTTTTAAACGGAGGATCCAGAATAATTCTTTTTCCTCCAATTTCAGTTGCAATGGGCCTCCCCTCACATTGGGTTTAATTTGTTCAATGACTATAAATTTAAAATAATGTTCTGGGAATTCATGAATGTGCCTAAACAACGCATTTGTCAGTTTTTTTCTTTTTAATGTCATAACAATGTTCATAAATGCGGGTTCTGAGTTTTTGCTCGGTCTTTAATATACAGAAAGCCGGGCAATTCTATCACAAAGCCCCATACACAACACCAGTACTATTACAGTTATATTTACCACGAATGTGTAAAAAATATCCATTTAAACAAAAAAGTTCTCCAGTGTTAATGTGTGTACAATATCTACAGAACCCGCACCTTACACATCTGCCGAACCATTTCTTCATCAGCTTCATGTCTCAACAGTCTTTCCAACAAACTTTTTAAATTATTCCCCTTCCTATACCATGACTTCAGTGCATACCGTAGTGAATTCTGAAATTTTTGGAGAAAGGAATTTTAGATTATCCTATATATTAATACGTATACTGTGGACTCATATGCAATACAAGATATCTTACTTAAGAATTGGTCTAACTTGATGGATGTATATGTATATATATGTATATATATGTGTATATATATATATATGTGTATATATATATATATATATGTGTGTATATATATATATATATATATATATATATATATATATATATATATATATATATATATATGTATATATATATATATATATATATATATATATATATATATATATATATATATATATATATATATATATATATATATATATATATATATATATATATATATATATATATATATATATATATATATATATATATATATATATGTATATATATATATATATATATATATATATATATATATATATATATATATATATATATATATATATATATATATATATATATATATATATATATATATATATATATGTATATATATATATATATATATATATATATATATATATATATATATATATATATATATATATATATATATGTATATATATATATATATATATATATATATATATATATATATATATATATATATATATATATATATATATATATATATATGTATGTATATGTATATGTGTGTATATATATATATATATATATATATATATATATAAATATGTGTGTGTGTGTGTGTATGTATGTTATTTAAGGGCATTGCCTTTTATTTTTTTTCACCTAACACTGATGAAGGCTGCTTAACTTTCTCAGCCGAAACCGGTTTGTGATTGCGGTTCTTTTATATACTTTATTAAAACATTTCTAGACCACAGTCCGCTGACCTTTGTGTTTTTTGATGTGAATTGACTCATTTTGAGGCCATCTGCCACTTTGGAGATGATTCTCCCCTTTTCTAATTAGTTTATGTATTTGTGTATGTATGTATATGTATATGTGTGTGTGTATATATATATATATATATATATATATATATATATATATATATATATATATATATATATATATATATATACACTGATATGTACGTACACACATATTTTGCGTGCATGCTCTCACACGCATTTATTTTATTTCTTTAGTTTTTTAAAACTGTTTTTGTTGACATTTTTGTGTTTCCTCATCACTCATTTTTAACCTGGCACTCATTTGTTTCTTGGAAATTGGTCCCTTGAATACCAATATATAATAAAGTCAGTCATTAAAATAAAAAAACTGTCATCCAGACAGTCATGAGACATCAGCATATTAATTAATATTCTGAAACACCCCCATTGATCACATCCAGTCATACATGATTAATAGAAAAAGTGTCTAAATGAATAGGAGGAGCTTAACATAATCACACCTCATTTGCAGTTCCAAGTTATGCCATCCATAATCAATACCTGAGAGAACCAACAAAATTCTTGATAACAGCAGTAGGCATAAGACTAAGGCACCAGTTCAGTAGCATCCCTCCAAAGTTAACTAATCTCTGCTGGATAACAGCTGTGATCCTTGGCACTCTTCTTCCTTCCCCAGTACAGAGTAAGCAAATAATAATTCAGTGAGACACAGAATATTCAGATATCCAACCTGACGGTGTTAGAAGATAGAAAATTGAGGTAGCTAAGCAAGAAACTAAACAACCAGAGGTGAAATAAAAGGGACTAGGCAACCAGCCACAACAGCTTTGCTTTCTGAATTATCTGCTGATCTACAAGGGGAGCCTTCCTTGATGGTTCAGGAATACCTTTTTCATTGGATGAGTGGTTCTTCTGCCAGCTGTAGCTGCTAGAATTCCTTGCAGGTTGAGCTGGTATATATTATTATTATATTTTTCACTGATGTAGTGTCATATCTGCTTAATTTCTTGACTGCACGAAGATAGTGATATGGGGCAAACTGATCTCCTGTATCAATACTGGTACATAGACTTCCCCAAAAATGAAGGTTTACAGAAAATAAATGCAAAATTCTGATTGTTGGCGACAATGTTCACAACCAGTGACTCGTCAGGGGGTTGTCCTTTAGTATGTCATCCAGTACATTGAGAACATATCTGTCACAGAGCCAGGCCTTTGGTGCAGACAGGGCTTTCTCTCTCCATGCCAAAGTCAACCTTAATCCCTTTAGTAACTTGGGTGCCTGTGGAAGCTTGCCAGTGAAGTTGGGAGTGAGAGGCCACTGCTGCCTTGTCATTTTTGTGAGGGAGATGTGACTGACTTGCAGTTGCCATCTAGTCGTAACATATATGTTCATGTAGTGTAGTTCCAATACTATGAGGGTGAGGGGAAATGGCCCTGCTTCCCGTCACGAGGCAATGATTGTGGGCTGAGAGGAGCTGCCATGGGCAGAGAGAGATGCTCTTGAAGGGAGTGGGTGGGCCGCCCTCCCAGGTGACCTACTTCCTATCGCCTAACCTCACCAAGGAACAGAAGGCTAGTGTGTATTCCTGGGCTGGAACAAACGGGTTATAGGGCTGACATCTGGTCCGAGAATACCCAGCTTGTCTTCCACTAGAATAAATGAGCCATTTAAGCTGCTTTTATATTTCTGAATAATAGAGTCTGTGACAGGAATTCATTACAGGAACGGGAAAATAGCTGAAAGTAAAAGTCAGTTCTTCTATCTGTTGTTTTCTAGCAGCTGGGCATCTGTAGGAGCATATAGATGCATCCTCCGGATGTGACCATTAAAAGAGCCCAATTCTAAAAGCATTCATTCTGTGGCTTATTTTGGCAACTAAATTGCGGAGGGAGCTACTGTGCCATTAGTTGCTTTTGGAGAATGCTCTAAAAGCATTACAAGTCTAAACCAACCTGTTACTATCCTTTACTTAAATTGCACCATATTAATAATTTTTATTTAATTAATTTGCATTTGTTTACCAGAGTGGAGCACTGACTTATATGAACCTTTTTGAAGCTCCTCTTGGGAGCAGTGTCTGATTAAGTGACTTGCTGAGTTATACAGTTAAACAAATGGAGGCTGAGAGAACAAAACCCTGGAACATAGAGTAGATCATTAACAACTCATAGGCTTTTTTTTGCCCACGGGACCTTGCCTGATGTTTTCTGTGTCTGGTCTAGGCAACATCCCTGTGTCCCATTAATTCCTGTCTTAAGGTTCTCTTTCAGCCTGCTGTTCCCTGTTGAGAGTTACATAGTAGGCCTGCTTTTCTCTGCTCCTGAGGGGAGCCTGTCCACTATGCTTTGGACCACCCCCCTCCCTCGGTAGCTCTTCCAAACCCCAAGTCATTGCTTCTTAACGGGAAGTATGCCTCAGCGCAGCAGTTTCCCCTTTCCGTATAATGCAAATGCGGTAATGGCAACATGGATTTAGACAGTTTGGAACCCACTAGGTTGGACACCTAGTTCTTCCACTAGATGATACCCATGTGGCGAGCCAGAGCCACCTCCTCACCCCAGAATGGCCTAGCTGGCAGCAGCTGCTCACAACCATACTGTCTGGCCAGTTCCTACAGAAACCTGATCTGCTAATTTTTCTTAGGGCATCTGTGGTGTAGCAAGGGGTTTGGCCCTATACGTCATTTATTTGGCTACTAACAGCTCATAACCTTAACCCTTTGTGGTAACTGCCAGAGCCACTGATACTCCACCTTCCGTAATAGCCATACTGTAAAGATTAATTATACATGAAATGCAATTATACATGACAGCAGACATATAACAAACTTAGGATATATTTACAAGTGAAGATAAATTGTACCATTTCAAGTTCTGTTCACTGTAACTGAAGTCAAGTTAAATAGTAAGGAGTATGTGGGATGAAAGAAGCACATGAAGTGTGCATGCTTCTATGTGCTGCTTAATTTGATGGAAAAGTAGACATTTCCGTTATGAATACTGAATCTGGGGTGAGCGAATCACTGAATGGTAAAGGGAGAAAACGCACTAACCAAGATTTTCACACAGTATACTGATGGAGAAGCCTTGGATTCGATTGTAAGTAGTTATTCATGTATGTGTGTGATATGTGCAGGGGTGGGTAGCACAGGGAAAGATTATATTCACTGTTTTATGTTTTACTGTTTCCATGTCCAGCAGCCTGGTTTATATTATTTGAACCAGTACTAACTCGTAATTGTTTGCTGTACAGGTGGAGGACCCCAGTATGCCAAATGATGAAGGCATTACAGCACTTCACAATGCGGTATGTGCTGGTCACACAGAGATTGTTAAATTCCTGGTACAGTTTGGTGTGAACGTCAATGCAGCAGACAGTGATGGATGGTAAGCAATTATATTAAGAGATGTAAATATGTCCTTGTCAACATCATTTTTGTGCTGAATGTAGGAGAAGAAAGTGTGTATATCGATAAAAATTGCTGTGACTGATAGAATTTATATTGGGTCATTGTAATTTTCTTTCAGATTTGCCGGAATGAAATGGGAAACCCGTGCATTATGCATTGTCAGTGGCACATCATATTGCACACTCACCTTTGGTGCTGAAGTCTATGGGTTCTATTCCCACACCAGGTAGATTAATTGCTGACAGTGCAGTGTAGCATAAGGGGATTGCTGCACTCTTGAGTGTGCTGTCCTTTGGATGAGGCATTAACTTTTGTACTCTTTTACATTTTAAAAACACATGTTCAGTAGTTGTTTCTTCTTGACAATGTAAACATTTTCTATCACTTCTCGTTTTATATGGCATATTTCCTGTAACTGGTAATTTATCAGTTACCATTCTCCACAAAAAATCTTGACAATTCTACCTTCTGATTACATCATTTGCTTATTTGTATAGCTTTAAATTTTATCTGTTAGATTTTCCCATGGTTTTACATAGTGAATTTTTATCATTATACCATATTTTTTCTTTCTTTTTCTATACTATCAGTTTTTATTTCCCACAATTTTTTTTCTTGGTAACATTTTATTTCTTCTTTTATACACACTTGTTTTCTCTTGTAGCCTTTTTTACCATACTATCCCAAAATTTATCATACATAACTTGTACAGTTTTACTACTCTTCTGTCTTTTTCATTTATTCACTTTAACATTTTTTTTACAAATTTAATAAAGCAGCATATACCATTGGGTTAATTAACCCTAAACCACCTTTCCTCTCTATTTGCATACAAAACTCCTATTTTTACTGTGTTTAATCTAGAACCCCATATAAATGAAAAACTTGTCTTCAATAATTCCTATTCATATACTGTTCAACATAAATACTCTTGGCTAAGTATGTTGTTTTTTCTATCAGTACCAAATTTATTAAGATGAGTCTTTTTTCTGAATAATTTTTATGTTCTTCGTGTTTCACTGTTGCAGTCATCACTTTTAGGTTATCTGCTTGCAGTAGCCCTCATTCAGCCTGATTAACAAAGTCTTGGGTCCTGTGTCGGTTACTGTCCCTTCTTCCATGACGTCAGGTCGTCAGGGGTATAAAACATGCAGATGCTATTACATCAGTCTTCCTTGCTGTGCGGTGCCCGAAGCAGAAGCAGTTCGCAAGTGCCAGTCGGCAGACTCCTGAAATTTTCGTTTTCGAGTTTCAGAACCAAAGTCTTCAACTAAAGCTAAGTACCCCATTGGGGAAACTTTTTCTTGCTCCTTACCGATGTCAGTAAAAGTTAATAATTGCAATCCTTGTGGAAAGCAAATACCTCATAAAGATTTTAATTCATACTGTATTCCTTGCCTAGGCGCTGACCACAACGTACTGTGCTGTCGGTTTTGTGCTTTATTTTATCAGCACACTATCCATCATCTGTATATTTTCGCCTCAAAATATTGTGATTCTTGGTTTAATTATCCAGAAATGTCGTCGGTTAGCCATCCGATTACCGGGATTCCGAAAAAAAGCAAGGATAAAGACAGAGACGGGCGGTATGCCACGAGATGCTTCAATTATGGAACCTGCAGATGTCTCAACCTTGTATGGGTACAGAGCCGCTGTGCAGGCACCGGCTTCTGAGGGTGTATTCAGGCCTACGGACTTGCATATTAAACTGACGCCTCCTTCTTCTTTTAGGCCTAAATCTCGAACCATGCCTAAAAAACCGACGCACAGGCCGCATGCTCAGGCCTCTATGCCTAAAAAACAAATGATAAGAATGGCTGAAGATCTTATAACTCTTAGAAAGGGGAGACTGGCTTGCCCTGATTAGAGACCTAGGACTGAAGTTGTTTATGAATCTTCTGACCAGGATTCTGATTTTTGATGATCTGGATTTGCCTATATCTACCTATGCAGATTCTGATGCAGAGGACTCTATTTCCTCTGCTTCCCCTCCAGAGGATTTTTCGTTTGGTGAAACGGTACATACTCTAAGGGAGCATTTCCACTGAGAAAGTCAGGATTTTTCTGATTCAAAAAAGAGGCTTAGGGATTTCTTACTCCTGCCTCAGGATAGGCCTTTAGCTATTCCTCCAGTACTAGACATTTTTGATGATGCTTTTTCAGAATCTAGTTTGGCCCCTCATTCTTTGCCTCCTGCACCCATAAAACCTATCAAATATTACAGGGTTCCTGATTCACACAAGTTCCTTTTTAAAAATCCTATTGCGGATTCAGAGACTATTTCACAGGGGCCCAAGGGCATTAAGTCTTCTACTGCTAAAAATCGTACCCTTTCTGATAGAGACTCCAGGGCGCTGGATAGATGAGGTAAGAAGGTTTACACTTCTGCAGCCTTAGCCATTAGGGCTTTAAACTGCCAGTTTAATATGTTAAAGTATCAACATGTTATTGGATTGCTTAAACAGAAAATGATGTTGATTCCTGACCTGTGTGGAAAATAAAGAATTACAGGATTTAATGCATTCTGCTGAACAGGTTGGAAAACATACTTTGCAATGCGGATTTGATTCTTTGGAGGAATCTTGCAGGGCTGCTGTTACTGGTTCTGTGCTCAGAAGGCATGCTTGGCTTAAGGAGCAATCTTTACCTGTTCATGTTAAAGCTAAATTGTTGGATGCTCCCTTAAATCAGGACCGCCTGTTTGGCAACAAGGCTGAGGAAGTTCTTAAAAAGATGGAAGATGAAGCTAAATCTCTGCAAACTGTTAAAGATTTCTTACAAGTTCAGCACCCAAATCAGAGAATAGTAAGACTCCCCCCTATGGAAAACCGTCTCAATGACTTGTTTCTAAAACTTCCAAGCACTTCTCAACTGAATGCTCCTTTAGGCGGAAAGATTGGTCTGCAGGTCATAAACTGGGAACTCATTACCCAGGACAAATGTAGTGTCCCAAGGATACAGATTACACTTCCACACATTACCAACACCAAGCGGGTGGCCAAATCAGTGGGCAGAAGCTCAAAATCAAGTTCTCTCTCTCTTATGCATGGGGGCTATTCATTTGGTACCAGAAGAGGAAAAAAGGACAAGGTTTCTATTCAAGACTTTTCCTGGTACCCAAAAAAGGCAATACATGGCGTCCTGTCCTGGACCTTTCTACTATAAATACCTTTCCGGTGATTCCAAAATTCAAGATGCTGACTCTTCACCAGCTGCTTCCTGTGCTAGGCCTTAAAGATGCATGGTTGGCAACACTAGACTTAAAAGAATCATACCTGCACATCCCTATCAGGGAGTCTTGCAGAAAATACCTAAGCTTCAAAGCAGGCTACATGCAGTTCTCTGCACTGCCATTTGGCTTATCTACTATGCCCAGGGTATTCACAAAGTGCCTAGCTCCAGTCATTGCATACTGCAGGCAAAGAAATATTCAAATATACCCATATCTGCATAATTGTCTAATTCAGGCAGAAAGCCAGGACATACTTTTGAGTCATCTGTCCTTTGTTCAAAGGGTACTGACTTGTCTGGGGGTACACCGTAAACAAAAATAAATCACAACTGGTACCCTGTCAACAAATTATATTCCTGGGAGCAAGCTTGAATACAACTTCCCAGATGGCTTTCCTCACGCCAGAGAAATGGATTCATTAGACAACCTACTTCAAACAAGTGGCCACAAAAACCCAGTTATCTGCAAGGCAAATACTGCAAGCCTTGGGGTTCATGGCCTCCTGCATTTTTCTAATTCCATATGCAAGACTACATATGAGGAAACTGCAATGGTATCTCAAAAGCCTATAGTGTCAACATTTACAGGATCTAGAGACAGTGATTCCTATCATACCTTGCCTACGCCTAGAGTTCCTTTGGTGGGCAGATGCCTGCCACCAAAACAGGGGACTACCATTCACACTACCCCTTGCCGCCCAAACCTTAACAACAGATGCATCGGACTTTGCATGGGGTGCCCACCTGGCAGGGAAGTGCATTCAGGGCAAATGGAACCCAAGTCAAATGCACCTGCATATCAATCAAAAAGAAATGTTAGCTGTACAGAATGCTCTGACAGCCTTCAAGGACCACATTCTTCCAGGACAATTAATGATAAAGACTGACAACACCACTGTTATGTGGTACATAAACAAGCATGGGGGTATACAGTCTTACCCCCTCTGCAGACTAGCCATGGCATTGTGGAATGCAGCCCTGAGCTATCAGGTACATTTACAAGCTCAATTCCTGCCAGGAAAACTAAATACACTGGCAGACGAACTAAGCAGAAACCTCATGGACCCACACGAGTAGAAAATGGAACCAAGCATTTTCAACATGTTGACAAGCAAATGGGGATCCCAGATATAGACCTGTTTGCCTCCCCCCCCCAAGACTATCAGTTGGACAAATTCTGCACAAGGACTCCCCACAAACAAGCTTGGAAAGTGGATGGCTCTGTCCTTCAGTTTATGCCTTTCCTCCACTGCCTCTGCTCTCCAAAGTACTACTAAAGATCAAACAAGACAAACCAAGGACGAATTTAATTGCACCAGACTGGCCATGCCAACACCGGTACCCCCTCTTGTGCAGTGCGTCACTGTGGGGACCCATGGCTCCTGCCTCAGACCCCTACTCTATTGTCTCAGCAGGAGAACCAAATTCTGCATCCTCAACTACATACACTGAATATAGCAGCCTGTCTAATTACATAATTTCTGCTTTACCATCCCTCAGTAAACCAGTGATGGATATCATTTTAGAGACAAGGAGGCCTAGTACCAGAAAGTCTTACGCTGAAAAATGGAAAAGATTATGTGCCTGGAACCAATCTCAAGGGATGAGCACAACGGTGCCAAATTTACCTCAGATCTTACCATACTTAACTGAGATGCTTCATAAGGGCCTGTCTTTCACCTCTATCAAAATTCATGCTTCAGCCATCTCAGCTCATTGTAATACAGAACCACCCCTCTTCTCTCATCCACTGCTTAAGCAGTTCCTCAGAGGGCCAAAGATCTACGACCACCCAGGAGAGCTCCAATTCCAGCCTGGGACCTCAACTTTGTATTGGAAAAGCTCACCCTTCCTCCTTTTGAGCCAGCTGCCACTGCGGACTTAAAATTCCTTTCTTGGAAAACAGCTTTCCTTTTAGCAATCACTTCAGCAAGAAGGGTATCTGAATTACAGGCCCTCATGGCAGTGGAGCCTTTCATCATCTTTCATGTGGACAGGATGTCCCTCAGGACTAATCCTTCCTTCATGCCCAAGGTGGTATGCAGTGTGGCCCTTAATCAGTCCATACATTTGCCAACCTTCTTTCCTAATCCACAGAAAAAAGGGGAACGGATTCTGCACTCCATAGACGTGCACAGACAACTTTGAGGTTTAGTTCTGTCCAAGTAAAATCTAAGGCAATCTGATCAACTGCTGGTGGCATTTGCTGCAGGGGCAGAGGGGAAGGCTATTTCACAGCAAACCATTTCCAAATGGATAGACCATTGCATTCTTTTTTTGTTACAAACACTATGGAAACCTATCCCACAGAGAATCAGACCCCGCTCTACCAGGGCTTCATCTACCTCTACAGCCTTTCTAAGAGACGTCCCTACCAGGGACTTCATAGAAGCTGCTACTTGGAGTTCTGTACATACCTTCACCAAGCATTACCATCTGCCAGTTTTCTCTAAATCCAGAGCTGGCTTTGCCACTGCAGTCTTGCAGGCCTTTTAGCTGGTCCTAATTTTATTTAAATTCCTCCTCCCATCCTTAGCTTTGGGAATCTACCCAAAAGTGATGACTGCAACAATGAAACACTTAGAACATAGTACAGTTGTGTACACTTACCATAAATGTAAATGTTCGAGTGCATTCACTGTTGCAGTCCTGGTTGCCCTCTCTCCAGCCCCCTTCTTTTTCTTTTTTGGATTTACCTCTACTTCCTTTACTATCTTCAAAAGCTTTTTGTTGCATTTGCTTTTTTGTTGGAGGTATAACCTTGTATATTTATAGATTTAATTGCTTCCCATTATGGGGGCACCTGTCATCTGGGGCAAGATAAACTGATGTAATGGTGTCGGCTGCATGTTTTATACCCCTAACTTCATGGAAGAAGGGACAGCAACCGATGCAGGACCCAAGACTTTGTTAATCAGACTGACTGAGGGCTACTGCAAGCAGATAACCCAAAAGTGATGACTGCAACAGTGAATACACTCAGACATCTAAATTTATGGAAAGTGTACACAACTGTACTTTTTGTTTCTTCTGTTGTTTTCCCCTCGAATTCTACGTGCATCTTTATTCCCAAATTTTACACCTAACACAGAAATGTCATTAATTATAAAATATGTTCCCCCTATGTTTAATACATCACTTAAACCTTTACTTTACTCTTTATTTAAAACCATCCCTGTCACCTCTAGATACTCATTTGTGTAAACTATTACTTCTTTTATCCATTTTTTTTTTGCAATTATTATAATGTCATCTGCATATGTTAACAGAACTGGAATTCTTAATCCTTTGGGTGTTATATACTCCATCTCCTTCATTTTGTAATGTATTTCACATACTTTCACATTCATAACTAATGCAAAGAGTGTACAACTCATTGAGTATCTCTGTCATCTTATACTACTCTTCATATGCACATCTTGGCTTAACCAGCCATTTACAAGTATTTTTACTTTATTATTACTATACTCTGCAATACATAATTGCCTAACCTTCTCACTTATCGTACATTGTGTTTTTAATACTCCCCATAAAGTTTCATGTCCAGTTGTATCAAATGCCTTATTAAGGTCTGCTGTCATGATTTTCACTTCTTTTCTATTCGTAATATGATCCCAAATTTTGATAACTATAAATCTGAAGTAGGATATTCATTTGTCTGCAACCTGTGGGTTATGGATCCGATATCGGATCCGAACCGGCATGGTTTTCCAGCTATGGATCCAAGCTCTCAGCTCCTCCCCTCACCCATAATGCCCTGCTCTACCCTCATGACCTCAGATCTTGTTTGCCGCGCTGGTAACTGGATGTGGATACATAGCTCTCAGCTAAGTGAACTATTTTCTTGTCTAAAAACAGAAAATTTTTTGTTTCTTTAACTAAATTTGTGTGAAAGTAGTAGGTTTCCCTTTAATAAAGACTGTTTTGAGTTTATTTTAAGTTACAGTAATAATTTTATTCCCTCCCTCGCTGTAGAGTGTGTGTGTAGGCCTGTGTGCTTTTTGTTGTTTTAACTTTAGGTTTTATAGATTATGGCTGAACAGCCTAAATCTATATTCTCGAATGATGGCCATAAGCTCTCACCGGCTGATGGCCACACTCGTGTGTAAGTGTCTTGGGGTTGAACACCTCACATCTGGTTGTTCCATTTGTGCAGGGTTCAACCCCAGGGCACTGAGGGAGGAGGTCCAAGCTGGTCTTGGCGGGTCTTTACCGCCGACTCGGCCCGCCTCCGCTCCTTCGGGACTACTGTTTCTGCAGTTGTTCCCTGTGGCACCCTCCTGCTCCTGGGACTCAAACTCCCGCTTCTGGAGAGGAGAGGGATGAGACCTCTGTTTCGCCCCGCCAGCCTCTCCTCCTTGTCCCCTGTGTGCTTCTCACCGGGTCCTGAGGAGGAGGAGACCAGATCTCCGCCGAGGCTATCGAGGAGGCACTCCAGGCCTACCTCGGTAGCCTCTTCGAGATCTACCCATAGCCTTTCTGATGCTGATCTGGACCGGATGATGAGAAGGTTCATCCAGGCCCAGATGCAGATGGGAGTGGGAGCTCAACACCCTTTTAAGCCTATTGCTCCTTCTCCGACCCGCCATCCGGGTTCGAGCAACTGGAGCCGAGCAGCGAGCCTGGATCCGGATCCGGGGATCAGTGCGATCCGGAAAGCTTCGGGCGCCGGGATCCCCACCTTCGAGGAGGGGGAGGGGGCCGATCCTTTTTGGTCGAGTCGTGCCCTCTCGCTTTTGATGTAGTGGAGAGGGCTCTGTTGAGGGTCTCGCACTTGCTTCGCCCGCCTCTGCACTGGGCCAGGCTTCCACCATCCGGCCCCTGGGACAGCCCGAGACTCCTCTGACAGCCCCCAGAGGAGGCCCGAGGCACATTGACTCCCCAGTCTCTCACTGAAGACACGGACTTGGAGGAAGGGAAGGCTCCCCACGGTCACCCCGAGGATGTGAGACATCATGGAAATGCTCCAGGGGGTGGTCTGCCCCAAGTCTTCCTCGTCCGTGTTCTTGGAGGCATTCAAACGGGCCGTGGACCTTATTACCACCAGGGAGTGGAAGAAACCGCACACCGTGGAGACAATTCCCAAAAGACCGGATAGGATCCTTAGTCCGCACTCCCACAGGACCCATTGGAGGGCCCCTGTAGATGCCATGTTAAGAGGGAACTGGCTCAGGAGAGTCCCTCAGTCCACCCACCGAGCAAGGAGTCTCGATGATGGACCGCTTGGGGAAGCGGATGTTCAGTTCACCTTCTGAACTATTTGGCACATGTTATTCGGATGCAGCGAGATCTTATTAAGGAATATGCTGCATAGTCCATTTCGAGGAGGACAGAGTTCTGCACTCCACCAAAATGGCCACTCTTAGGTCAGTCACAAACACTTCTATGCGCTACTCTCCCATGCAACGGAGGGACAGGACTGGTCACTAGACGCCAGGCCTGGCTCCGATACTTTTCTGAGCCCTTTCAAGGCCGCTTAACGCGCGCCCTTTGATGGTTCTGCTCTGTTTGGCAAGACCGAATCCGCTTCTCTGCACCCCAGAGGCCCTATTCTAGGAACCAAAAGGGTCAGAAGAAGATGTGGTTGCAGTCCCAGCCTGCTCGGACAACCAGTCCTTCCGTGGCAGAGGAGGACAGGGAGGACGCCGCCCTAGAGGCAGAGGGGCTCCCAGAAACTTCGGGTCCAGGGAACCTTTCTCTGAACGGCCCGCAGCAGCGCAACCCTGAAGTGCCCGACTGCTCTACTCTGGAGGCAGTCGGGCACCTAGCGGCATGGGAGTCCATAACATCGCACCGCTGGGTTCTCCAAATCATATCCAGGGGATATCGCATTCCTTTCCTTCACCTTCCAAAGTTGAAGTCCCTCCCAGACGACCCACCCGCTCTACGGGCGGCCGCTGGCAGAAATTGGCCATCTGCTAAAGAATAGAGGCATCCAGCCCGTTGCCCCAGACCAGATCGGATCAGGGTTCTACTCCAGATTCTTTTTAGTGCCAAAAGACGGGGAACTAAGACCAATCCTAGACCTCTCTCTTGAATCTGGCAGTCCCCAAAGAAAAATTCAATGGTCACTCTGCAATCTATTCTCCCCTTCTGGGAGAAAATCACTGGATGTGCTCGATAGATCTCAAGGACCACATCCTGATGGACAGGCCCAGGAGGTTTCTCCGCCTGGGAGCCAGTCACTACCAGTTCGGGTCCTTCCCTTTGGTCTCACCACAGCCCCTAGGGTGTTTACCAAAGTACTAGCAGTCGTCGCGGGTCACCTGGGGCTTCAGGGGGTGCAGGTGGTTCCCTACCTGGACGACTGGCTCCCCCCAACAAGGCATCTACTTTCTCCATCTTGCTCCATTTCTGGGCATCACAATAAATACAAAGTCCAACCTGGCGCCACACAGCTCTTAGATTTCATAGGGGCCAGATTAGACACAAGGAGTTTACGAGCCTTCCTCACTGACAGAGTTCTAAATCTGCAGCTCCAGGTGCGGGCCATTCTCCATTCAAGTTCTGTTCCAGCGGAGTTGGTCCTGAGGGCTCTAGGCTCCATGGCTTCGCTATAGCACTTCTTCCTCTTGCCAGGCTCAATATGATTCTACAGTGGACGCCTTAGTACAGTGGTCATACCTTGCTCTCCCATGCATCATCCCATAGCGATCAGCAAGGCTTGCAAGCGGTCCCTCTTGTGGTGGCTCCACTCCCCGGATCTCCACGAGGGTCGCCCATTTTGTGCTTCTCCTCTCGCCAGGGTGACCACGGACGCCTCCCGCCTGGGGGGGGGGGGGCACGGGGACAGTCAGGCAGGCACGTGGATTCAGAGACCTTTCTGCATATCAATGTTCTAGAGATGAGAGCAGTGCTCTTAGCGTTGCTAGCACTTCAGGACTTTCTTCCCTTGGGAACAATTATTCAATCGACAATATGTCTGTTGTCTGGTACATCAACAAACAAGGGGAACAACTTTGTCGAGAGGCCATGAGAGTTTGGGAATGGGCAATCTCCACCAATCGCTTCTCATAGCAGTCCAACATCCTAGCGGACAAGCTCAGTCGCACCATTCTGACCCCGTGGTCTCTCAATTGTCAGGGAACCCTTCATGCGATCTTTTGCTTCTCCCTCAAACTTCTGTATGCCTATCCACCCTTGCCTCTGATGCTGCAAGTTCTTCAGAAAGCCTCGATTCTCATTGCTCCATTCTGGCCTCGACAGATCTGGTTCCCTTCCTAAGGTCTCACGTGAATCCTCCTTGATTCTAGATCCCATTCGGATCTGATATCCCATCCATCCTGCATTCCTCCTCCGAACCTGGACAACCCAGTTCCACTCTTGATTATATTTCTTCACCGGTAAAGGCTATTTTGGTGGCGGCTCATAAACCATCCACTAGAAAGGAGGCCTAAATCCTTCACGGTTCCTCTCCCTGTAGTGCTTGATTTTCTAACCTCTCTCTTTAATGATGGTGCCAGCAGCTCCACAGTCAAAGTTCAACTGGCTGCAATTTCTCACTATCACATTGGTCAAGAGTCTAACTTATGTCAGCCAAATTGTGCAAAACATTTCTTAAGGGTACTTTCCTTCTCAGGCCCCCTATAAAACAAGCAGTTCCTCCTTGGGACCTTTCTTTGGTCCTACAGGCCTGGACCGCCTCCTTTTTCGAGGCTGGCACTGCGGTGGATCTCAAATTCTTGTCCTACAAGACAGCCTTTTGGTAGCCATTACATCAGCCAAGAGAGTTTCTGAACTTCAAGCTTTATCAGCTAAACCTCCTTACTTGGTATTTCATCCCTCAGGACCAACCCGTCCTTCCTTCCTAAAATCGCTTCTGAAGCAAACATCAATCAATCCATTAACCTCCCTGTTTTCTTCCTAAGTATGAAAACAAAGGTGAATATAAGCTACACTCACTAGATGTTCACAGGCAACTTAGATTTTATAGGACAGCTGGTCATAGGCAATCCGACCAGCTGTTTATTTCAAATTCAATTTGGGCAAGCCAATTTCTAAAGTTTCTCTGTCCCGCTGGATTTCACAGTGCATTTTATTGGCTTATCAAGCGGCAGGGGGGGCAGCACTGGGGGTGTTCATGCCCATTCAACCCGTCACTCTAGATGATATTCATCTCATACATTTATTTCTCACTATAAGTTGGATCTTGCATCTAGGGTAGAGGAATATCCTTCCATGATGGCCCAAGATTCAGGTAGCTGTTGCAGACAATGAATATCCTACTTCAGATTTAGAAGTTATGTACTCACCATAACGCTCCATCTGAGTAGGTGTATTCATTTGTCTCCCTGGCCTTTCAGTTTCCTGCATATTCCTTGTTACCCATCTGAGGTCATGAGGGTAGAGCAGGGCATTATGGGTGAGGGGAGGAGCTGAGAGCTTGGATCCATAGCTGGAAAACCATGCCGGTTCGGATCCGATATCGGATCCATAACCCACAGGTTGCAGACAAATGAATACACCTACTCAGATGGAACGTTATGGTGAGTACATAACTTCTAATTATTCTCCTTTATACTACATATACTGTATTCCATAATATTTTCCATATTAGTTTCATATATTTTTTGTATTATTTTCATAAAGAGCTTCTAATCATCATTCAGTACTATCAGTTTCCAGTTTGTCTTCTTTCTTCTTCCATATGAATTTAAGTATTCCACTACAGAAGTCTTCGTATATAAAACCTTCATCCTTCATTTAAACATTCATTCAAAATCTTTACATTTTTTTTGCCAGTCTCTCTAATTTTTTTTTTATATATTTCGTACACTGTTTCATTTGGTCTTACAGCCAAGTCTGTGTTTACTTGCCCTAATACTTTATCTAGGTTGTTGTTGTGTCTTTCGGCTTTTCCTGGTTAGGGGTCGCCACAGCGGAACTCCGGTCCACTAATGATTGTCAGTAGATTTTTACGTGCCGAGTTGCCAACTCTGATGCACAACCTTCAACGAAGGTACGCCCATTCACGCATGTCTCCACACAGAAGACGCTTTAGCTGAGAATCGAACAGGACAACGTCTTACTGTGAGGTGACAACGCTACCGCAGCACCACTAGGTCATATAAAGAAAAATCTTCTTTTCAAGCTCCTTATTCTTTTTTTGTTTTCTGTTAACTGTTTTACTTTCCTTGTTTTTTTCACTACCTCCTTTTTTTTCTTTAAACATAAAAAAAAATGGTGGCACCCTGTGAGGAAGCAGCTGCATCAGCTCGTCAGAGAAAGTGCTTATTTTTTTTCTTTTTCACTCAAAAATACAAGAAAACCTGGTTCTGGGCTCTTAAATGAAAATACAGGAGTTTGCAGTAGACAGAAATTGCTGGAAATAAAGTATACTTCATCGCCATGCTTCTGAATTGATGTTCTATTGTCTGTTGGGTCTGTGGGGACTACTGCAGTCCCAGATCTCTATGAGTTAAGGATCTTAACCCTGAATGTTGCTACGTGCCTGAAACATGAGATGGGCGGTGTTGGAACAGGCTGGATAAATAAGAAAAGGAAGAGATGTGAAAGAACTAGAAAAAGATATAGGGTGGATATTGCTGCTAAACTAAAGGCAAACCCTCACAGGTCTGCACTGCCCTCAGTACTGCTTGCAAATGTGCGTTCTCTTGACAACAAGATGGAACTACTTAAGGATGGAACTCTCTTCAAAGAACAAGGTGAGAGACGCTTGTTTAGTTATTACTGAGAAATGGCTACCCAACAATATTAGTGACAATGCAGTTAATTTAGAAAGTTTCATACTGTATCATGAGGACAGAACCCAGCATTTTGTGGAAAGGCTAGGGGAGGAAGAGTCGGCATTCATGTTAATAGATGGTGCAGCAACTTTGTGGTCATTGTGGTCTCACTGCTTTGAGAATGTGGAGTTTGTGCATTAAATGTAGACATTTTTACATTCCTAGAGAGCTAAATGGAATCTGCATAACAGCAGTGTATATCCCACCTATTGCTAACACAAATGAGGCACTTACAAAATTGTACCAGTCTACCTGTGACATGCAGAATAAACACCCTGAGTTTGCTCATGTGATAGCTGGTGATTTTAATCAGGTTGATTTAAACCCAGTACTCCCCCCATTACCAACAGCATGTACACTTCCCAGCAAGGGGTAGGAGTACCTTGGATAAAGTGTACACCAGTATAAAGTAAGCCTACAAAGCAGTGCGGCATCCACAGCTTGGTGGCTCAGATCATCTTTCTGTCATACTGGTGCCTGCTTATAAACCTGCTCTGGTCAGAGAGAAACCCACGGTGAAACAGATCAGGATTTGGCCTGAGGGAGCATTATCAGCTCTCCAGGATTGTTTTGAATGTACTAAGTGGAACATTTTCAAGGGGGCAGCCACAACAGACCAGCATATCAACCTAGAGGAATATACCGAAGCAGTGATGACTTGCATCATAAAATGCATTGATGTCTCCGAGATCAGAAACATCATCACAGAAGCTAACCAAACGCCATGGCTTACAAGTAAGGTCTGTGTTCTTCTGCAGGCACAAAATTCAGCATTCAGGGCAAATGACAGGGAGGCCAAGTGTGGCAAGGGCAAACCTGAAGAAAGGCATAAAAGAGGCTAAGAGGGAATGTGGGAGGAGGGTACTAAACCACTTTGAGGACATGAGGGATACCAGAAGGTTGTGGGAGGGTATACAACAAATTACCGACTATAAAACAAGAGCTGCACAATGTGATGATAACACTGATGTCCTAGACAGGCTGAATGCATTTTTTGGAAGAGTTGAGGGGAGGAACACCACAAATGTGCAAAGGTTACACACACAGTAGTATGATGCAGTACTCAGTCTTAGCCCAATGGAAGTAAAAAGGGTGCTACAGAAAGTCGGTCCCAGAAAGGCGGCCGGTCCAAACTATATCTTAGATAAGGTGTTAAGGAGCTATGCAGACCAACTATGTACAGTACTCACGGATGTATTTAACACTTCTCCTGGCCCAGCAAAGGTTCCTTCATGTTACAAAGTAACAAAAAGCCTCATCCTCCAGCTTGAATGACTTCAGGCCTGTTGCACTAACATCCACAGTTAAGAAATGTTTTGATAGGCTATTTAAAAAACATCTGTCTGCAGAACTACCATCAACTTTTGATCCACTGCAGTTTGCCTGCAGAGAAAAGAGATCCACGACTGATGCAAAAGCAGTCACATTGCATCTTGCGCTTGAGCAGCCTGAGCGCAAGTACAGCTAAGTGAGAATGCTATTCATCGACTTTAGCTCAGCATTTAACACAGGTGTCCCTATGCAATTGATCATTAAGCTAGTACATCTGGGCATCAGCAAACACCTCTGCAGTTGGAGCCTAGACTTTTTCTTTAACAGGCCACAGTAGGTTTGTGTTGGCAAGAATACCTCTAGGAGCATAACACTCAACACAGGTGTTCCTCAGGGTTACGTTTGCAGCCCCTATTGTTTACTATCCTAACCCATGACTGCACAGCAAACTTCAGTACAAGTCATATCCTCAGGTTTGCTGATAACACCACAATCGTGGGTCTCATCAGGAGAGAGGACACGAGTGCATACAGAGAAGAACTTACCACACTGATTGGCTGGTGTGCAAGAAACCACTTTGACCTTAATGTAAGTAAAACAAAGTTGAATGTAAGTAAAACAAAAGAGATCGGCATAAACTGTGGAGAAGAGGCAAACACCCCATACACCGCTCCTGATAAATGGCAAGACGGTGGACAGGGTGTGCAATACCAAATTCCTTGGAGTTCATATCTCTTATGATCTCTCTTGGTCAAGGAACACCTGCCACATAGTGAAAAAAGCACACCAATGTCTCCACGTTTTGAGAAGACTCCAAAAGGTGAAACTGCCATTGTCAGCATTTTCCACCTTCTACAGAACAACAGTTGAAAGCATCCTAACATCCAGTTTTTCGGTATGGTATGGGAGCTGTTCGGTCGCAGATAAGTAATCACTGCAGACAGTGGTGGGAGTTGCCGAGTGGATAACTGGCATTAGTCTGCCCACAATCCAGGATCTTTATACATCGAGGAGCCTAAAGAGAGCTACCAAAATACTAAGTGATGCAACTCATCCAGCAAAAACTGTCTGTTTATGAGCCTATCATCGGGTAAAAGATACTCAGTATTCGATGCAGGACAACTAGATTCAAAGACAATTTTTGTCTGAAGGTGATCAGACTTCTTAATTCCAACATTAGGTCTGATCACTGACAGGTCAGGAAGTTGGGTCTTCCCATTCACTGTAAAATATTATTTTATCTGTTATTTATTAAGCCTAGGCAACCATTATAATTTATGCTATTAACACAGGTGCAATATATATATTTTTTCTTCAACTGCTACTGATATGTGCTAGTTCACCCGTAATGTATGTGGTTCATGTGCAAAACTATTACCTGAACTTTGCTGCTAGATGTGTATTTTTAGTATCTTAAGTATGTGTTTCTAGGAATATATGTAGCTATATACTTAAGTGTAGAGTTGATTTATAAGACGGTGGTAGTATTATTACATGTTTTAAATTATGTCTGTCTTTGTATGTGATTTCTTTTTTGTCTGTCCCATGATGAGCTGATTGCATGGAATTTCATTTAATCTGCACTTGTGTAGATCTAAATGACAATAAAGTTACTTTTGACTTTGACTTCTTGTGCATATTGTACTAAACTTTTCATATTCTTTTCTTGAGTTCTTTCTTTGTCCTTTTGCATTTTTTATTTCTCTCATTACACTACCTTCTCCCTTTACTAATCTGATTAAATAACTTGATAATACTCTTCTTCCTTGTAGGCATATCTTTCCTTTTATGTAATAATCCTTGTATTTTTTTCTTGATTTCTTTCATTTAATTCTTTTTCGTTGTCAAAGTACTTTCTATCATTATGTTCTAAATCTTCCAATGCATAATTATATGGTGTCCTTCTATTCTCATGTTGCAGTATTCATAACCTCTGGGTTAGCCTCTGCCTAGCGACCCATATGTCCGGCCAGTATACAGAAGCTTTAGTCACTGCAAGGTACGTGGGACAGCTGACATTGGCCGAGGGTGCATGGGCCATAAAAGTGATATCTTGCATTTACCTTCCTCAGATCTTCTCTGCCACCAGTCGAATGACAGCTCATCGTACCATCTCTGCTGTTGGATCCTGCGATTTAAAGATAAGTACCTTAATGGGACCTTTTTTCTTGTTCTTTCTTTTTGGTCACTGCATGTCTGCCCAGATTTATGCCATCCAGAAAAGGAAAGTGTAAGTGTGGACGTTGGATCCCACATAAAGATGCCCACGACCTGTGTCTTTTCTGCCTAGGGCCCCAACTACGACCATATGGCCTGCTCAATTTTTCAAACCTTTGTCCCATAGAATCTTCACAGCCATCTGCGCGCACTTAATATCTGTCTAGAGAACCAGTGCCTCAAACGTCTCGCTCTTGTGATGGAAGGGCCATCTGGCCATACCGCTGAGTCACCGAAAAAGAAGACCAAAGTTACCAGGCCTGAGCCTACTGCTGCACCTCTTCCATCCGACATTCCCCCTATGACTGAAGTATGCCTGGAGGACTGTACGGAACTAGATGACTCTGGTATAGTGGGTACCATTCCAGAAGCCTCAAAACCAAGGTCTGAAAGTATGTCCGTCGAGAGATGTTGGGCTCCGACAAGGGGGAACCTTGGCTCACTGCGGACGTTCTGCCGTTAGTGAGGCCTCTGAGCCTAGGCCTTCCTTAGGGCCTACACCCTCCAGACCTGTTTCTTTAAAAAAGAAACAGAAAACCAAACGTGACTTCACCTCCTGAAAGCTTGCCTGATTGGCAAGCTTTCTCTCGGTCCTGTTCAATGCCTTTATGGCCCTTGACCCTTCCTTGGCTGCTTCTCCTCCAGCTGTCCCTCCTGTTATCAGCCCTAGGCCTCAGACTTCAGAACCTCTTTCAGTAGAGGTTGAAGACTCTTAAGAGTATTCTGTCCTATGTTTCCTAGATGCCTTCCCCTCTAGGGTATGCCTCCCCAGAGGAGGAATCTGCTGAGGCTGATTCCCCTGGAGAGGACCTTCCCTTTAGAGAAGCCATCTCTTGGATGAGAGAGTTTTTCAAATGGGACTCCACAGAAATGTCTTAAGTCCATAAGAGGTATTATGAACTCCTACAAATGGATAGTCCTCCTGCCATTACACCAGTCCTACCAGCCTTCTTCTGCAGCTTCTAAAGATCCTGAATCCTAACCCCCTGCTTCTAGAAGCCCTGGCAGGGTTTATAAGGTCCCAAAAGGGGTAAAAATTCTAATAAAATGTCTGATGTTCATCGTGTTACCCTGCTGCAGTCATCACACTTGGGTTATCCTGCCATCAGGCGGTCTCGCAGTCGGGCTGAGTTCCAAAGTCTTGGTCCGGCGTGGGTTGCTGTCACTTCTTCCCTGACGTCAGAGCGCCAGGGGTATATAAGAGGCATCCAATGCCATTTTCTTCAGTCTTTCTTGCCGCGCGGTGCCCGAAACAGAAGCAGTTCGCAAGTGCCGGTCGGCCGACACCTGAGATTCTCGATTCAAATTTCAGTCCGAAGTCTTCAATAAAGCCAAGTACCCCGTTGGGGAACTTTTTCTTGCCTCAGTCCGATGTCAGAAAAAGTTAACAATTGCATTTCTTGTGGGAAGCAAATACCTCATAAGGACTTCCATTCCTATTGTACTCTTTGCCTAGGCCCAGACCACAATGTCACAGGTTGTCGGTTTTGTGCTAGGTTTAATAAACGAACTATCAAATGCCGTTTTGACTTTGCACGACATTACTTTGGTAGGAAATTTAATTATATCATGCTGTCGGAGCAGCCGACGACCGGCATGCATAAAAAACGCAAGGATAAGGACAGGCAGCCTAGGAGCAAGCCAAACTCCAAGGCCTCTGCTGGGCCTGTCGCCGGTTCTCTGGTTTTCAGTGAGGCGCCTACACAGCACCTGACGACCGCAGAACTGGAACCCCAGACAGCTGCGGATTCTCAAGCGGAGTCTACTAGGCCGACACAGCCATCTTCATTAGGCCCTTCCGACACCGTAGCAGAAGTAGACCCCGGTGCAGTGGAAACACCTTTGGTTGTAGAAGGTGTCTTCAGACCGACTACACTCACCATTACATCTTATGCTAAGCTTAAAACTCCTTTAAAACCAAAGAAGACTGTACGTCAGTCTACAGTTCAAGGCCCCATGCCTAAGAAACAGATGCTTAAGATGGCTGAAGATTTGATTACCCTAATCAGGGGTTCCCATCCCCCTCCTGATAAAAGACCAAGACAAGAGGAAGATCATGCTTCCTCTGACCAGATTTCAATTTCCTCAGATTCTTCTGAGGAACAGGACGACACTTTTCCACCTTATGAAGACTCTGATGCTGAAGACTCTATTCCCTCAGCATCTCCCCCTGAAGACTACTCCTTTGGGGAAACTTTACATACCGTGAGGGAACATTTCCACTGGGAAGGCCAGGACTACTCCGATTCTAAGAAAAGGCTCTGAGAGTTCCTTTTACTACCCCAGCACAGACCTCTTGCTATCCCTCCAGTTTTGGATATTGTGGATGATGTTTACTTGGAGTCTAGTCTAAATCCAGACTCTCTACCTCCTGCTCCAGCCGAACCAGACAGATACTACAGAGTACCAGACTCTCTCAAATTCCTTTATAAAAGCCCTGTGGCTGACCCAGAAACAATTTCCCAGGGTCCTAAGGGAGCTAAAGCTTCTATGGCTAAAAATCCTGTGCCCTCTGAAAGGGATTCCATAGCCCTAGATAGATGGGGAAAGAAAATATACACCTCAGCAACTCTGGCTATGAGAGCATTAAATTGTCAGTTTCACATGCTGAAATATCAACAATTCCTAATGTCTCAATTAAAACAAAAAATGAGCGCACATACTGAACAGTCTGAATTCAAGGAAATGCAAGATCTGTTGCATGCAGCTGAACAGGTGGGCAAACGTGCTTTACAATGTGGATTTGATTCATTGGAAGCTTCCTGTAGAGCAGCTGTTACTGGCTCTGTCATACGTAGACATGCTTGGTTAAAAGAACAAACCCTTCCTGATCATGTTAAAGCAAAATTATTGGATGCACCTTTACAGCAGAATGTATTATTTGGTGTCAAAGCATAAGAGGTTTTAAAGAAAATGGAGGATAAGGCAAAGTCTATGCAGACGGTCAAGGATTTTTTGCAGGTACAACCCCCTCGTTTCAGCAGAAATTGGCCAACGAAAAACTGGTCCTTTCCAGCTTCTGACAGATCACAGAGGGGCAAATACAGATGCCCAAGGGGCAGAGGTCAGTCACAAGGCCCTTACAAACCTCGCCAATGGGGTACTGCTACCCAGAAAGGAGGAGAAGACAGGTCCCAGGCTAGCAGAAGACAAACACAATGACTCAATCCTCAAACTACCAAGCAAATCTCTCCTGGCAGCTCCCTTGGGAGGAAAATTAGCATTTTTTGCAGACAACTGGCACATCATCACAAAAGACAAATGGGTACTAGACATTGTCTCTCAAGGATACAGATTCCACTTTCATACCTTGCCAAACCTGCCCACCAAATCAATGGGCAGAGGCACAAAAACAAATTACAGCTCTCATGGACATGAGAGCCATTCACCAGGTACCTACACAGGAGCAAGGACAAGGATTTTACTCAAGACTCTTTCTAGTCCCAAGAAAGGACAAAGCATGGAGACCCATTCTGGATCTTTCAATTCTGAACACCTATCTGCAAGTACTAAAATTCAAGATGCTAACACTACAGCAGCTTCTCCCCATGCTGGGCAAGAAGGCTTGGCTGGTAACGTTGGACCTCAAGGAGGCATACCTGCATGTCCCTATCAGACAAAATTGCAGAAGATACCTCCGCTTCATTTCAGGTTCAATGCATTATCAATTCTCTGCACTGCCCTTTGGCTTATCTACTGCCTGGCACCAGTAATTGCACACTGCAGACAAAGAGGAATTCAGATATACCCATACCTGGATGACTGCCTTATTCAAGCAGAAAGCAACGACATTCTTTTAAAGCATCTGGCATTTGTCAAACACCTTCTAAGTTGCCTAGGGTACACAGTAAATGAAAAGAAATCAAAGCTAGTGTCCTCACAAAACATAATATTCCTGGGTGCCAGCTTGAATACAACGGACCAGATGGCTTATCTCACGCCAGACAAGAAACAACAGCTGACTCAATATTTCAAAATAATGGCAACAAAGACCCAACTCCCTGCAAGAAAAATTCTGCAGGCCTTGGGATTCATGGCATCTTGCATACTACTAATACCATTTGCAAAACTGCATATGAGGAAATTACAATGGTACCTGAAAAGCGTATGGACTCAGCACAGCCACAGCTTGGAAACAATGATACCACTCATTCCCTGCCTTCAACAGGAGTTTCTATGGTTGGCACAGGCATGTCACCTCAACAAGGGTCAGCCTTTCACCTTACCCACAGCCAGGCAAACTATGACAACAAATGCATCGGACTATGCCTGGGGAGCACACATGGCAGGACAGTGCATTCAGGGCAAATGGACTACAGATCAGAGGCATCTGCATATCAATCAAAAAGAAATGCTAGCAGTACAGAATGCCCTAACAGCTTTCAAGAACCTGTTACACCCAGGACAACTAATAATAAAGACGGACAATACCACAGTAATGTGGTACATAAACAAGCAAGGGGGCACACATTCCTACCCTCTATGCAGGCAAGCAATGACCTTATGGAACACTGCACTGTCTTACCAGGTTCAATTACATGCACAATTCCTGCCAGGAAAGAAAAACACATTGGCAGATGACCTAAGCAGAAACATCATGGATCCACACGGGTGGAAACTAGATCCACAAGTATTTGCAATGATAGCTCACAAATGGGGACGCCCAGACATAGATCTGTTTGCAAGCCCCCAAAACTACCAACTTCAAAAATTTTGCACAAGGACATTCCATCCACAAGCTTGGAAAGTGGACGCCGTCTCATTCAGTTGGAAAACATTAACAGTGTATGCCTTTCCTCCACTGCCTCTTCTAGCAAAGGTACTGCTGAAAGTCAGATTAGAGAGGCTACAAATGATACTCATTGCACAAGACTGGCCACGCCAACATTGGTATCCAATTTTAAGGAACATGGCCCACTGCCCACCATGGATTTTACCACAAATTCCTCACCTGCTCACCCAGCGAGACGATCAGATTCGACACAGCCAGCTCAAGACTTTAAACCTGGATGCATGGCAAATTACCTAAACAACCAGCCAACACCTCTATCCAAAGCCATTATGGATGTCATTCTGGAGGCCAGGAGGCCCAGCACCAGGAAAACCTATTTAGACAAATGGAGAAGATTTTGCGCTTGGAACCAGGCTAAAGGCCAAAATCCCCTTGATCCAGACATTCTTCAGATTCTACAGTATTTAACTGAGATGTTGCACAAAGGTCTTTCCTTTTCATCTATTAAGATCCACGCCTCAGCAATTTCAGCTCATTACAACACGGATCCTCCTTTATTCTCGCATCCACTCCTAAGACAGTACCTCAGAGGGGCTAAGAACATAAGACCGCCAAGGAGAGCACCAACACCTACTTGGGATCTCAACTTTGTTCTGGAAAAGCTTACACTGCTGCCCTTTGAACCAGCTTTTTCAGCTGATTTAAAATTTCTTTCATGGAAAACTGCCCTGCTACTTGCAATAACCTCAGCTAGAAGAGTCTCAGAGCTACAGGCACTAATGGCAGTAGAGCCTTTCCTCATTTTTCATCAAGACAGTGTGTCTCTATGAACTTAACCCTTCCTTTATGCCAAAGGTGGTATCCAGTGTGGCCCTAAACCAAACCATTCATTTGCCCACCTTTTTCCAAAATTCCCAGAACAAAGGTGAAAGACTCCTGCACTCTTTGGACATTCACAGGCAATTACATTACTACTTGGATAAAACTAAGGCTTTCAGAAATTCTGACCAGCTCTTTGTAGCCTATGCTACAGGATCACAAAGAAAAGCCATCTCAAAACAGACCATCTCTAAATGGGTAGGGCATTGCTTACGTTTCTGCTACACGCATCATGGGAAACCGGTACCTGCTAACATTAGGTCTCACTCCACCAGGGCTTACAGCTACATCAGCAGCCTTTCTCAGGGGAGTGCCAACCAAGGATATTCTGGAAGCTGCAACTTAGTGTTTGGTGAAGGTGTGCACTGAACTCCATCACTTACCTCTATATTCTAAGACTAGAGCTGGTTTTGCCACTGCAGTTTTGCAGGGCCTACTAGCTCCTTCTAACCCTGTTTAACTCCACCTTCCATCCTCAGCTTTGGGATTCATCCCAAGTGTGATGACTGCAGCAGGGTAACACGATGAACATAGTACAGTTTTGACAGGAACAACCAAAGCAGCAAAACCAGGAAAAACAGCAGCCAGAAGATCCACCAAAACAATTTATTTTGAACTCTGACGTCTCGGCCACAGCCTTCAAGGAGTAAAAGACATGAAAAACTACAGCACAATATATACTAGAGTAAAAGACCAATTACATAATTAATTAATAAGAATTGGCAATTAATTAAACAGCACTTTCCAATTAAAATCTTCATTCAAGCCCAAAGGAGACACTGTTTTAAATTTCAACATATATACAGCTTCCTTATGCAATAAAAGGGACTTAATATCTATATTATTGTATTTAGAAACATGAATTTGTTCCAAAATAGTACCCTGTAAGCCTCTACTATCACCATTATGTACATTCAAAAAATGCATGGCTATAGGGCTTGATTCTTTTCTATTTTCAATGTCCCTAATATGTTCTAGGAGCCTTACTTTAAAGGCACGCTTGGTTTCACCAATATAAAACTTCTTACATGGACATTGTAATGCATATATAACACCCTCAGAAATACAAGAAAAGGTCTGATTGGTACTAAACTTAATACTATTAATATATGGAAAACAAGGTACAACAAAATTACAAGCCTTGCACTTCTAACATGGGTGAGTACCTGTTTGACCAATATTATGGTAAAGGACATCAGATGGTAAATCATATCTACTTTTTACTAATAAATCTTTTATGTTTTTACCCCTACGGTAAGAAAATCTGAGGTCTAAATTCAACCAAGTCTGAACACTGTCTAAAGAACATAAATATTCCCAAAATTGTTTGATAATTTTAACAAATTCTGCAGTAAAGCAACCAAATGTTGATACAAAATATATAATTTCTTTATTTTCCTGTTGCATTTTAGAATTATTATAAATTCCTTTAAACTTCACACCATGTTCATTATAACTTTGTTTCTTACCCTTATTCAAACGCTCATAACTTTCTTGCATTATTTGTTTATTATATCCCCTACCTAAAAAAGATTGTACCAGAGAAGATAATTCATTATTAAATATATATGGTTCATTACACAGCTTAGAAATTCTTAACATTTCCCCATAGGGCAAAGCCTGCAAAGTGTGAGGTGGATGACCACTAGTGCCATGTACATATTGGAAACCCCCCTCAAATTTTCTATTAATGGAAGTAACCAAATTATGACCATCTGAAATATCTAACACTACATCCAAAAAAGGCACTTGTGCCAATCCTTAAACCATCAAATTGCAAAAAGAACCTGTTGACATTTAAATCAGATACAAATTTATGTACAGACGAATAGCCCCCTTCTATAAGAAAAATCAAACCATCTACGTATCTGAAGTATTTGATAACATGGGAGCAAAAAAAATTATGTTTGTAAATAACCTCTAATTCAAACAGGCCCATGGCCAGGTTGGCATACATGGGGGCAAAAGCAGCCCCCATGGCTGTCCCCTTTAATTGATGATATATAATCTTATTAAAATCAAAAAAAATATGAGTTAATGAAAAATGTATAAGCTCAACTATATATTCAGTAGAAGGGGAAGCTCCCAAAAAAAATCTGATAGCTTCTATGCCAACCTGATGTCTAATGTTGGTATATAGGCTCTTAACATCAATGATCATCCAATACATGTTATTATTCCAAGTAATACCCCTTATATTGTAGAGGTTTTTGATTATTTAGAAAAAATAAGAGGGTAACTTGTTAACATGGGGTAACAAAAAGTTATGTAAAAAAATTCCTAAATTGTGAAGAAAATATTGACATCCTGAAACGATAGGTCTACCAGGAGGTTTACTTATATTTTTATGTAATTTTGGTAGACAATAGAAATGAGCCATACGACAACCATCTGTCCCAAATTTTTTCTTCATATCAGCAGGGCAAAAATATCCTAATCTAATACCCTTACTAATAAGCTCTTTGTATTCCACCAAAGATGCTGCATATGCTTCAACATTTACCACTTCATATATTGTAGTATCATTTAAATGGTCTAAACACATGCCCAAATAATATAAAGAATCCATAACCACCAGTTTGTTGCCTTTATCCGATGGTTTAAAAACAATTTCACTTTTTTTACTTAAAGCTAACAAAGCTTGCCATTCTTCAAAATTCATGTTATATTTGATATTATTTTTGTCACGCATAAAATCTGTATAAGTAGTCTCTGTAAAATGATTTATCAAATTAATAAAATTACAGACATCAGTATTCAACACATTTGGAATAAAATGACTAGTAGAAGGAACATTCTCAGTATTAAATCTACAATAAGCATTTACTGTTTCTTCTGAGGTACAGGAATAAAAACTGTCTGATGAAATACTTGCATTATCAACATCAGAAACACTATCTGCATATACACTCGGCTGGTTAAAATAATGTTTTAAATGACGCTTCCTACCAAATGCATACACATCCTTTTTTATATCATGTAGTCTTGTAACCACAGTGGGGATAAACTTTAATCCCCGATTTAACACCGAAAGTTCCACATCACTAAACATGTAACTAGATAAATTAACAACATATTCTTGTGAATTTGGTAGAATAATGTCACCATTTACCTCGCTTAAATCCCCCCTGTCCATGTTGTTCACCCGCTGTAAAAAACTGTTCTCGTTGACGTTTCTGACCTTGGGCATTCTTGTAAGGAAATGGTGCTTCTCGTCGAAAGGTCTTCTGAAAATTATCTGTCTGTCTGGGCTAATGGAAGTGAAGGAAATTCAGACTCCACATTCTCTTCCTCATATGATGTATATCCACCTTCAGACGCTGACGAATTGTGATAACGCTGATTATCCGTTTCACGATGAAACCTAACTTGCTTACGAGCCCTACTACGATTGGCTCTTGAGAGAAAGGCTCTATTGGTCTTGTAGTCCCTTAGATCTCTCAGTAGTTTCCCTTTCTTTCTCTCGATAAGTGTAGCTTCATATTCTTTAAGTTTTTCATTACTCTGTTTCAAAAATTCATCAAGTGTAGAAACAGAAACATTAGCTGACAAATCTGAACATAATTTTTTGATTTCACTGCATAATTCTTTTTGTTTGAGCTGGTCACGCTCTACCAAAATATGTATCCAATCTGTCACACATTTATGGGCTGCTGATACCCATCTCTTATGGAACACACATTCAGTCTCTACAGTTAGAATTTTTAAAGACCCCACTACACCTTTTGATTTAAGTCCCCTAGGTGTTGTTTCAGTTTCCAAATATTTCTGTAATCCACAAATATTAAAGTAAGTGGCAGTCTCTTTCCACATTTTCTTTTCAAGTTCATCAAGTAATAACTTACTTTCTGTATTCACAGACAATGGTACTTTTCTTCCAACACTGGAGAATGGGTTAGAGGACCGCTTCCGTCTGTCTTCATCCCATTTCTCCCAGGCAGATAAATTCTTATCTGTCCCATTTCTTTGCACAAATTGACGCTCACCTCGATCTGTTGAATTACTTAAGAAATTAGTCAGGGAGAGTTGACTGCCATCCATATTTTCTCTGAAAACTCGAGGAAGATGATGGTGGGGATCAGTCGACATGGTAAAATCCACAGGAACAACCAAAGCAGCAAAACCAGGAAAAACAACAGCCAGAAGATCCACCAAAACAATTTATTTTGAACTCTGACGTCACGGCCACAGCCTTCAAGGAGTAAAAGACATGAAAAACTACAGCACAATATATACTAGAGTAAAATACCAATTACATAATTAATTAATAAGAATTGGCAATTAATTAAACAGCACTTTCCAATTAAAATCTTCATTCAAGCCCAAAGGAGACACTGTTTTAAATTTCAACATATATACAGCTTCCTTATGCAGTAAAAGGGACTTAATATCTATATTATTGTATTTAGAAACATGAATTTGGTCCAAAATAGTACCCTGTAAGCCTCTACTATCACCATTATGTACATTCAAAAAATGCATGGCTATAGGGCTTGATTCTTTTCTATTTTCAATGCCCCTAATATGTTCTAGGAGCCTTACTTTAAAGGCACGCTTGCTTTCACCAATATAAAACTTCTTACATGGACATTGTAATGCATATATAACACCCTCAGAAATACAAGAAAAGGTGTGATTGGTACTAAACTTAATACTATTAATATATGGAAAACAAGGTACAACAAAATTACAAGCCTTGCACTTCTTACATGGGTGAGTACCTGTTTGACCAATATTATGGTAAAGGACATCAGATGGTAAATCATATCTACTTTTTACTAATAAATCTTTTATGTTTTTACCCCTACGGTAAGAAAATCTGAGGTCTAAATTCAACCAAGTCTGAACACTGTCTAAAGAACATAAATATTCCCAAAATTGTTTGATAATTTTAACAAATTCTGCAGTAAAGCAACCAAATGTTGATACAAAATATATAATTTCTTTATTTTCCTGTTGCATTTTAGAATTATTATAAATTCCTTTAAACTTCACACCATGTTCATTTTAACTTTGTTTCTTACCCTTATTCAAACGCTCATAACTTTCTTGCATTATTTGTTTATTATATCCCCTACCTAAAAAAGATTGTACCATAGAAGATAATTCATTATTAAATATATATGGTTCATTACACAGCCTAGAAATTCTCAGTTTTGAACCTACCATAAATGTAGATGTTCGAGTGTTCCCCCTGCTGCAGTCCAGGTTACCCTCCCTCCATCCCCTCTGAACTAGCTGAACGTATCTATACCAGTCTATCCTATTCAACCTCTGTGGTCTATTTGTTTGTGCCTAAAGGTATTTTTTTTATTTTTATCTAGCTATACATATATATATATATATATATATATATATATAGATATATAGTTTGCCTACCTATTGGGGGCACCTGACATCTGGGGAAAGAAAAACTGAAGAAAATGGCGTCGGATGCCTCTTGTATACCCCTGGCGCTCTGACGTCAGGGAAGAAGCGACAGCAACCGACGCCGGACCAAGACTTTGGAACTCAGGCCGACTTGGGTTATCCTGCCATCAGGCGGTCCCAAAGTGTGATGACTGCAGCAGGGTGAACACTCAAACATCTTCATTTATGGTAGGTACAAAACTGTACTTTACAGATCCTGGTATCATTTCTGTCTCTGCAGACAAAACCTCCAGATTGCTACCCTCTATCTATGTTCTTTCTACTGATCAGGACAGCAAAACTATGGAGAGACTTGGCAAGAAGGTGTACATCTCTGCCACTTTGGCCTTTAGGGCATCAACTACCAGACACATACGTCTGAAGCCCGAGTCAAAAGGGTCAGGGAGTACTTAAAGCTCTTGGCTGATTTCCCTGATTCGGCCACAAAGTCACAAATCTCTAACCTGATCTCCTTGTCCTCACAAGTGACATGACACTCAATCAAATGCAGTTGTGATGCTGCAGAGGCCTCAGCCAGATATGTAGCTTCTGCCTCAGTGCTCAGAAGGTACACTTGAGTGAGGCTCCAACCCCTACCTGATGATGTCAGTGCTAAACTTCTAGATGCTCCCCTGGACAATACTGCCTTGTTTGGGACCCAGGTGGCAGAACTCGTCAAAACCCTTCAACAGAAGGGGAAAGAACTACAGGACTTGAAACATTTGATGTTCATCGTGCATACAGCTGCAGTCATTACAGATGGGTTATCCTGCCATCAGGCGGGTCCTCGGTCGGCTGAATTTCAAAGTCTAGGTACGGCGTCGGTTGTCGTCGCTTCTTCCCTGACGTCAGTGCGGCAGGGGTATAAAAGAGGCAGCCGACGCCGTTTTCTTCAGTCTTTCTTGCCGCGCGGTGCCCGAAGCAGAAGCAGTTCGCAAGTGCCGGTCGGCCAGCTCCTGAGATTTATGAAAGTATTTCAGCCGAAGTCTTCTTGAAAGCTAAGTACCCCGTTGGGGGAAACTTTTCTTGCCTCAGACCGTTGTCAGACAAAGTTAATAATTGCATTTCATGTGGGAAGCAAATACCGCATAAGGATTTCCACTCTTTCAGTATACCTTGCTTAGGCCCAGACCACGACGTCTTGGCCTGCCGTTTTTGTGCTAGATTCAACAAGTGCACTATTAAGTGTCGGGCGGAGTTCGCCCTTCACTTTTTTGGCAAAAAATGTAATTATTATGTCGTCGGATACTCCGACTCCAGTTTTGAGCAAAAAACGCAAAGATAAGGACCGACATACGAGGTCTGCACCATCTACTGAAACCACGCTAAGGCCGACTACCGGTTCTCCGGTACTCAGCGAGGCGCCTACGCAGCCCCTGAGTACCGATGACACTGCATTACCAGTGTCTTCAGTACCCGAGGTCGCAGGCTCTTCAGCCCCCATTCCTACTACAGATACCAACACCACTCCAGGGGAAACTCAGAATTTAGACAGGCCTGCCATTTCTCAAGGGGTCTTCAGGCCTTCCTCCTCCTCTGTTAAAGCCTTCACTAAATCTAAAGCAGCCATGAAAACCAAAAAACAGGTTCCTCAGACCCCTCTCAAGGCACCATGCCTAAAAAACAGATGCTTAAAATGGCTGAGGATTTGATTACTCTTATCAGGGGTTCTCAACCCCCCCCCCTGACAAAAGGCCCAGATTAGAGGAAGACTACCCTTCCTCAGATCAAGCTTCTATTACCTCAGAACTATCTGAGGACCAGGATTATGCCTATTCTCCATTCGAAGACTCTGATGCAGAGGAGTCTTTTCCCTCGGTCTCCCCCCTGAGGACTTCTCTTTTGGGGAAACCCTGCATACATTGAGGGAACACTTTCACTGGGAAGGCCAAGATTACTCAGATTCCAAGAAAAGACTCGGGGAATTTATTCTGCTCCCCCAGCATAGGCCTCTGGCTATCCCTCCTGTTTTAGATATATTGGATGATGTGTACACAGAAGCCAACCTTAATCCAGATTCTTTGCCTCCAGCTCCTGTTAAACCAGACAGGTATTACCGGGTTCCTGATTCTCACCAGTTCCTATATAAAAGCCATACGGCTGACCCAGAAACAATTTCACAGGGTCCCAAGGGAATTAAGGCCTCTACTGCTAAAAACCCATTACCTTCAGAGAGAGATTCCAGAGCTTTAGAAAGGTGGGGGAAAAAGGTGTACACCTCGGCCACTTTAACATATGGAACTGACAGTTTAATGCCCTCAAGGTTAAAGTATCAACAGTTTTTGATATCTCAACTGAAAAGCAAGATGACACAACCAGAACAACCAGATTTAAAAGAGTTGCAGGATTTGTTGCATGGTGCAGAGCAAGTGGGTAAACATACCTTGCAGTGTGGTTTTGATGCTTTAGAGGCCTCATGTAGAGCTGCTGTTACGGGGTCTGTTGTACGTAGGCATGCTTGGCTCAAAGAGCAAACCTTACCAGATCATGTCAAAGCTAAATTATTAGATGCACCTCTTCAAAAAGATGTATTGTTTGGTGTTAAAGCTGAGGAGGTGCTAAAGAAAATGGAGGAAAAAGCGAAATCAATGCAAACAGTGAAAGATTTCCTGCAGGTACAGCCTCCACGTTTCAGCAGAAACTGGCCTTCAAAAAATTGGTCTTTTCCAGCCACGGACAGACTTCAAAGGGGCAGATACAGACGCCCAAGGGGTAGAGGGCAACCTCAAGGATCTTTCAGAGCCAGACAGTGGCAAGCACCAACTCCAAGAAGTGGAGAAGATAGATCACAGTCTTTTAGAAAACAGACACAATGACTTCCCCCTACACCTGCTAAGCAAAGCTTTAATGGCAGCACCTTTGGGCAGAAAACTGACATTATTCTCAAAAAATTGGCATATTGTTACAAAAGACAAATGGATTCTGGACATTATAGACAGAGGCTACAGGTTCCACTTTCACACCCTTCCAAAAATGAGAGGCATGCCAAACCTGCCACAAAATCAAAGGGCAGAGGCACAAAAACAAATTTCAGCTCTCATGGACATGAAAGCAATTCAAGAGGTACCTGCAAAAGAACAAGGTAAAGGGTTTTATTCCAGACTATTCCTGGTACCAAGGAAAGACAAAGATTGAAGACCTATCTTAGACCTATCCATCCTAAACACATATCTACAGGTGTCAAAATTCAAGATGCTCACATTACAGCAGCTTCTTCCCATGCTGGGCAAGGAGTCTTGGCTGGTAACATTGGACCTCAAGGAGGCATACCTGCATGTCCCTATCAGACAAGATTGCAGAAGATACCTCAGATTTCTTGCAGGTTCAACCCATTACCAATTCTCTGCATTGCCCTTTGGCTTATCTACTGTGCCCAGAGTGTTTACGAAATGCCTGGTATCAGTAATCGCCTTCTGCAGACTACAAGGGATACAAATCTACCCATATCTGGATGACTGCCTGATCCAAGCAGACAGCAAGGACATACTACTGCAGCATCTGGCGTTTGTATTAAAACTGTTGAACTTCCTGGGATACACAGTCAACAAAAAGAAATCAAAACTAATACCCTCTCAACAAATAATTTTCCTGGGTGCCAGCTTGGATACAACCACCCAGATGGGCCTACCTCACGCCAGACAAGCAAGGGCAACTGTCTCAATACTTCAGAAAAATGGCAACTTACACCAGGCTAACTGCAAGGAAAGTCCTGCAGGCTCTGGGATTCATGGCATCTTGCATCCTACTAATCCCATGTGCAAAGCTGCATATGAGGAAACTTCAATTGTACCTAAAAAACTTATAATTGTTTCCAAGCTGTGGCTGTGTTGAGACCATACCACTCATTCCATGCCTTCAAAAGGAATTTTTGTGGTGGGCTCAAGCTTGCCAAAGAAACACAGGTCTTCCTTTCTGTGTACCTCAAGCAACTCAAATCATCACAACAGACGCCTCAGACTACGCCTGGGGAGCACACATGACAGATCAGTGCATTCAGGGAAAATGGACCCGAAAAGAGAAGCACCTTCACATCAACCAAAAGGAAATGCTAGCAGTGCAAAAGGCTATTATGACCTTCAAAGACCTACTGCATCCAGGCCAGCTATTGATAAGGACAGACAACACCACAGTGATGTGGTAGATAAACAAACAGGGGGAAACTCATTCATACCCCCTGTGCAGGCAAGCCATGACCCTATGGAACACAGCACTGAAATTGCAAATTCAACTACAGGCACAATTCCTGCCAGGGAAGGAAAACACACTGGCAGACAACCTAAGCAGAAATATGACAGATCCACACGAATGGAAGTTGCATCCTCAAGTTTTCACAAAGATAACTCGGGCATGGGGACAGCCAGACATAGATCTCTTTGCTACCCACAGAAATTGCCAGTTGAAAAAATTTTGTTCAAGGAGCTATCCTCCACAGGCCTGGAAAGTGGGCGCACTTTCCTTCAATTGGGCAACATTGACAGTCTATGCCTTCCCGCCTCTTCCTCTGCTGGCCAAAGTTCTATTAAAAGCCAGAGCAGAGAGGCCGGAAATGATTCTCATTGCTCCAGACTGGCCAAGACAACACTGGTATCCGCTCCTGAAGAGCCTGACACATTCCCCACCATGGATCCTACCTCTAGTCCCTCTTCTGTTGTCCCAGCACAACTACAAAACCCTTCACAGCCATCTCAAAACCCTAAATCTAGCTGCATGGAGAATTCCTTGATTTTCCAACAGATTCTCCTCTCCAAGGAGGTGCAGGATGTCATCTTGGAGGCCAGAAGACCTTCTACTAGAAAAGCCTACTCCGCCAAACGGAAACGATTTTGTGCCTGGAATCAAGAAAAGGGACAGAATCCTTGGGTAATAAATATACCTCAAATTTTACAGTACCTAGCTGAGATGTTAAACAGTGGACTTTCCTTCTCCTCCATCAAGATCCACGCTTCAGCCATTTCTGCACAATACAACACAGATCCTCCTTTATTCTCTCTTAAGGCAGTTCCTCAGAGGGGCAAAGAATATGAAAACCCCAAGGAAACCACCAGTCCCTGCTTGGGACCTCAACTTCGTATTGGAAAAGCTGACCCTTCCTCCCTTCGAGCCAGCTTCTTCAACAGAGCTACAGTACTTGTCATGGAAAACAGCCTTTCTTCTGGCTATCACCTCAGAATGCAGGGTTTCGGAGCTACAGGCCCTCATGGCTGTGCAGCCATTCATCATTTTCCATCAGGACAGAGTTTCCTTACGAACCAACCCTACCTTTATGCCAAAGGTAGTATCCAGTGTAGCTTTGAATCATTCTATCCACTTACCTACCTTTTATCCTAATCCACAAAATAAAGGGGAAAGACTACTACATTCCTTGGACATTCACAGACAACTTCGTTACTATTTGGACAGGACAAAACCATTCAGGAAATCTGAGCAACTCTTTGTGTCCTATGCTGCAGGTGCTCAAGGAAAGGCTATTTCCAAACAGACAATTTCAAAATGGATAGCCCACTGCATACGCTTTTGTTACTCATTTCATGGAAAAACTGTGCCTGCATGCATCAGATCCCACTCCACCAGAGCCACAGCTGCCTAGCTGGGACAACTAGATTCAAAAACAATTTTTGTCTGAAGGTGATCAGACTTCTTAATTCCAACATTAGGTCTGATCACTGACAGGTCAGGAAGTTGGGTCTTCCCATTCACAGTGCAATATTATTTTATCTGTTATTTATTAAGCCTAGGCAACCATTATAATTTATGCTATTAACACAGGTGCAATATATATATATATTTTTCTTCAGCTGCTACTGATATGTGCTAGTTCACCCGTAATGTATGTGGTTCATGTGCAAAACTATTACCTAAACTTTGCTGCTAGATGTGTATTTTTAGTATCTTAAGTATGTTTTTCTAGGAATATATGTAGCTATATACTTAAGTGTAGAGTTGATTTGTAAGACGGTGGTAGTATTATTACATGTTGTTTTAAATTATGTCCATCTCTGTATGTGATTTCTTTTTTGTCTGTCCCATGATGAGCTGATTGCATGGAATTTCATTTAATCTGCACTTGTGTAGATCTAAATGACAATAAAGTTACTTTTGACTTTGACTTCTTGTGCATATTGTACTAAACTTTTCATATTCTTTTCTTGAGTTCTTTCTTTGTCCTTTTGCATTTTTTATTTCTCTCATTACACTGCCTTCTCCCTTTACTAATCTGATTAAATAACTTGATAATACTCTTCTTCCTTGTAGGCATATCTTTCCTTTTATGTAATAATCCTTGTATTTTTTTCTTGATTTCTTTCATTTAATTCTTTTTCGTTGTCAAAGTACTTTCTATCATTATGTTCTAAATCTTCCAATGCATAATTATATGATGTCCTTCTATTCTCATGTTGCAGTATTCATAACCTCTGGGTTAGCCTCTGCCTAGCAACCCATATGTCCAGCCAGTATACAGAAGCTTTAGCCACTGAAAGGTACGTGGGACAGCTGACGTTGGCCGACGGTGCATGGGCCATAAAATTGACATCATGCATGTACCTTCCTCAGAACTTCTCTGCCACCAGTCGAATGACAGCTCATCCTACCATCTCTGCTGTTGGATCCTGCGATTTAAAGATAAGTACCCTAATGGGACCTCTTTTCTTGTTCTTTCTTTTTGGTCACTGCATGTCTGCCCAGATTTATGTCATCCAGAAAAGGAAAGTGTAAGTGTGGACGTCAGATCCCACATAAAGATGCACACGACTTGTGTCTTTTCTGCCTAGGGCCCCAACCATGACCATATGGCCTGCTCAATTTTTCAGGCCTTTGTCCCATAGAATCTTCGCAGCCATCTGCATGCACTTAATATCTGTCTAGAGAACCAATGCCTCAAACGTCTCGCTCTTGTGATGGAAGGGCCATCTGGCCATACCGCTGAGTCACCGAAAAAGAAGACCGAACTTACCAGGCCTGAGCCTACTGCTGCACCTCTTCCACCCGACATTCCCCCTATGGCTGCAGTACACCTGGAGGACTGTACAGAACTAGATGACTCTGGTATAGCGGGTACCTTTCCAGAGGCCGCAAAACCAAGGTCTGAAAGTACGTCCATCAAGAGATGTTGGGCTCTGATGAGGGGGAACCTTGGCTCACCACGGATGTTCTGCCGTTAGTGAGGCTTCTGAACCTAGGCCTTCCTTAGGGCCTGCGCCCTCCAGACCTGTTTCTTTAAAAAAGAAACAGAAAACCAAACATGTGACTTCACCTCCTGAAAGCTTGCCTGATTGGCAAGCTTTCTCTCAGTCCTTGTTTAATGCCTTTATGGCCCTTGAGCCTTCCTTGGCTCCTTCTCCTCCAACTGTCCCTCCTGTCATCAGCCCTAGGTTTCAGACTGCAGAAACTTTTTCAATAGAGGTTGAAGACTCTTCAGAGTATTCTGTCTTATGTTTCCTAGATGCCTTCCCCTCTAGGGTATGCCTCCCCAGAGGAGGAATCTGCTGAGGCTGATTCCCCTGGAGACGACCTTCCCTTTAGAGAAGCCGTCTCTTGGATGAGAGTGTTTTTCAAATGGGACTCCAGAGAAATGTCTGAAGTCCATAAGAGGTATTATGAACTCCTACAAATGGATAGTCCTCCTCCTGCCATTCCACCAGTCCTACCAGCCTTCTTCTGCAGCTTCTAAAGATCCTGAATCCTAACCCCCTGCTTCTAGAAGCCCTGGCAGGGTTTATAAGGTCCCAAAAGGGGTAAAAATTGTAATAAAATGTCTGTTACAGATCCTGGTATCATTTCTGTCTCTGCAGACAAAACCTCCAGATTGCTACCCTCTATCTCTGTTCTTCCTACTGATCAGGACAGCAAAACTATGGAGAGACTTGTCAAGAAGGTGTACACCTCTGCCACTTTGGCCTTTAGGGCATCAACTACCAGACACATACGTCTAAGTACTCCCTGACCCTTTTGACTCGGGCTTCAAAGCTCTTGGCTGATTTCCCTGATTCAGCCACAAAGTCACAAATCTCTAACCTGATCTTCTTGTCCTCACAAGTGACAAGACACTCAATCAAATGCAGTTGTGATGCTGCAGAGGCCTCAGCCAGATCTGCAGCCTCTGCCTCAGTGCTCAGAAGGTACTCTTGAGTGAGGCTCCAACCCCTACCTGAAGATATCAGGGCTAAACTTCTAGATGCTCCCCTGGACAATACTGCCTTGTTTGGGACCCAAGTGGCAGAACTCGTCAAAACCCTTCAACAGAAGGGGAAAGAACTACAGGACTTGAAACATTTGTTTGTGTTACCTATTCCTAAATTCCACAGACATTGTTTTCTAATGAAATGGGTCATAGTAGGAAATTCTGCTCTTTCTCCCCTTACTAAGGGCAGAAAGAGTTCCAGAAAGCAGCAGACTTGGGCCGTTCCTCCACTAAGAGGCATTCCACAGCCACCAAAGGCCTAGCTGCCCTTATTCCAATCAGTCTTGGACAGCTTCTTCTCTCAAGGGACTATCCAATCAGTCCTTGCATCAGAAAAGGAAACAGGCTTTTACTCCTGATTTTTCCTGGTCCCAAGAAAAGGATGGCCCATGGTTACCCATCCTGGATCTGTCACACCTCAACCTTTTTTTTCAAGTACCCACCTTCCACATGTTAACGCTTCAGACTCTTTCCAATGCTAATGCCACAGGCATTTTTGGCCAGCTTGGTCATCAAAGACGCCTACCTGCATATCTTCATCTGACCCAGTTTCAGGAAGTACTTATGCTTCTCTGTGGGTTCCTTGCATTTTCAATTTTCTGCTTTACACTTTGGACTGTCTACTGCTCTAAGAGTATTCACTAAGTGTCTGTCTCCAGTAGTAGTTTATTGCAGGGTCCTAGGGATACAGATTTTCCCCATACCTGGATGACCTCCTGATCCAGGCAGATTGTTACAGCACCCTCCAGAACCATCTCCATTTCTGTTCTGCAGTCTCTGGGTTTCACCAATAACTCCCCCAAATTTAGCCTAAACCCCTCCCAGGACCGAGTCGTCTTAGGGTGCAGAATCAGGACGGACATTATGATGGCATTCCTCCCACCCCAAAAGATGGAAAGCCTGAAGGAATGCCTGTTGTCTGTCATCCATTCCTCTGCAATGACAGAAAAAGAATACCTCAGACTCTTGGGGCATATGGCTTCTACAATCCCCAGTTTGTCACTGACAAGACTCCACTTGAGAAAACTTCATTGGTACCTGAGGTCCACATGGACCCAACACTCCCACCCCTTGGGACCACCCCATTACCTCCCTACCATGCCTAAGGAAGGAGATCCTTTGGTGGGTGGATCAAATCTCTCTGAACCCAGGACTTTCCTTACAACCCATAACTCCAGTCCAGGCAGTGTACACACATGCTTCAGACCTGGGTTGGGAAGCTGCTCTGGGCAGCTTGAAGGTGCAAGGAATGTGGACAGCCCCCTTCAAGAGGGAGGACATCAACATCAGAGAGATGAGGTCTCTCAACTTTCCACTGAGGGCCTTCCATGATATTCTGAAACAAGGACCCCCTAAAATTGTTCACGGACACCACCACTGTTCTTTGGTATGTGAACAAACGGAAGGTTGGGGGACAAGATCATCTTTGCTATGCAGACTAGCTCTCCAGGCCTGAGAGTTTGAGATCCAGCATGGAGTTCTTCTGCAGGCTGTCTGTATCCCCTCAGCCAGACATCTTGAGCAGGTCCATATCACAATCCCACGAATGGAAGCTACACAGGGATGTGTTTCTGGACACATCTATTTGTGGCATACCCCACCTCTGGACTGTTTGCCTCCCCTCTGAACAGGCAACTTCCACAGTTTTGTACCAGGACACCAAGCCCCTTAGCGAGGGCGACATCCCCTTCCATGAGATAGAGAAGGCGTCTGTTTCTCTAAACACCCCCCCCCCACTATTACAAAAAGTAATAATAATAATTCAGCGGGACAAACCAAAAATTTGTTGTTGACTTCCTTTTGGGGAAAACAGCACTGGTTCCCCCTCCTGCATTTAGCCAGGGGCAATCATCACAAATTATCTCACAGAGTGGACCTACTCACACAGGACAGGGGATCCCTAATCCATCCCTACTTGGAATCTCTGAGTCTAACCCTGTGGGTGATAGAATTTTGAACCCTTTCAGACATCTTTACTCTGAGGATGTCCTAATACTTTATCTAGGTCATATAAAAAAAAAATCTTCTTTTCAAGCTCCTTATTCTTTTTTTCTGTTAACTGTTTTACTTTCCTTGATGTTCTTCGTGTTTCACTGTTGCAGTCATTACACTTGGGTTATCCTGCTGGCAGGCTACCCTCAGTCGGCCTGAATTCCAAAGTCTAGGTCCAAGGCCGGTTGCTGTCGCCTCTTCCCTGACGTCAGTGCGCCAGGGGTATAAAAGATGCAGCCAACACCATTTTCTTCAGTCTTTCTTGCTGTGCGGTGCCCGAAGCATAAGCAGTTCGCAAGTGCCGGTCGGCCGACTCCAGAGATTTTCGTGTTTGAATTTCAGATCCGAAGTCTTCATTAAAAGCTAAGTACCCCATCGGGGAAACTTTTTTTCTTGCTCCAGACCGATGTCAGAAAAAGTTAATAATTGTATTTCTTGTGGGAAGCAAATACCTCATAAGGACTTTCATTCTTACTGTATTCCTTGCCTAGGCCCTGACCACGACGTTGCTAGTTGTCGATTTTGTACTAGATTTAACCAACGCACTGTTAAGCGCCAGTACGATTTTGCATTGCACTATTTTGGCAGAAGATTTAATTATACAATGTCGTCGGATAGCCATCCGACTACCGGAATTCACAAGAAACTCAAAGAAAAGGACAGGCATCTGAGGTCCAAAGCCGACGACGAAGCTTCTTCTAAGCCAGTCGCCAGTTCTCAGTGAGGTGCCTTTGCAGCCCCTGACACCTGCTACTTTAGACCCGCAGGTCACTACCGACTCCCACGTGGAGTCAACTAGGCCGCTGGAAGCTCAAGTTATTAGACCTTCGGAGACTATTCCCTCAGATGGGTCCAGAGCCACTGAGCAGGCATTGGCTTCTGAGGGTGTTTTCAGACCTACTCAGTTATACATTAAAATGACTTCAGCTTCAAAGGCAAAGACTAAAGCACCTTTAAAGACAAAGAAACAAGTACAACAGCCTCATGGACAGGCCTCCATGCTCCAAAAACAGATGCTCAAAATGGCTGAAGACTTAATTACTTTGATCAAGGGTTCCCATCCCCCACCTGATAAAAGGCCTAGGCAAGAGACAGAATATGAATCTTCAGATCAGGTTTCCATTTCATCTGATTCCTCTTCTGATCAGGAATACTCACTTCCTCCCTATGAAGATTCTGATGCTGAAGAATCTATCCCTTCAGCCTCTCCTCCTGAGGATTACTCTTTTGGGGAAACCTTGCATACCATGAGGGAGCATTTTCACTGGGAGAGCCAAGATTTTTCAGAATCTAAGAAAAGGCTCAGAGACTTCCTTTTACTACCACACCACAGGCCCCTAGCTATTCCACCTGTGTTAGACATTGTAGATGTATTTTCAGAGTCCAGTCTGACCCCTGACTCCTTACCTCCAGCTCCTGTTAAGCCGGACAGGTACTACAGGGTTCCTGACTCTCATAAATTCCTTTTCAAAAACCCTGCTGCTGACCCAGAAACAATCTCTCAGGGTCCCAAAGGGGTCAAAGCTTCCAGTGCTAAAAACCCTACCCCCTCAGACAGGGATTCTAGGGCATTGGACAGATGGGGAAAAAAGATTTACACTTCTGCTACCTTGGCTGTAAGGGCTTTAAATTTTCAGTTTCATATGCTCAAATATCAGCAATATATTATGTCACTTCTTAAACAGAAAATGTTGATAAATTCTGAATGTGCAGAAAACAAAGAAATGTAGGATTTATTGCATGCAGCTGAACAAGTTGGAAAACATACTTTGCAATGTGGTTTTGATTCTTTGGAGGCCTCCTGCAGGGCTGCTGTTACGGGTTCTGTCATCAGGAGGCATGCTTGGTTAAAGGAACAAAATCTGCCTGATCATGTCAAAGCAAAATTATTAGATGCTCCATTACAGCATGATACCTTGTTTGGTGTCAAAGCAGAAGAGGTGTTAAAGAAAATGGAGGACAAAGCTAAATCTATGCAAACGGTTAGGATTTCTTACAGGTACAGCCTCCTAGATTTAGCAGACACTGGCCTACAAAGAATTGGTCCTTTCCAGTGTCAGACAGACCACAAAGGGGCAGATACAGACGCCCAAGAGGCAGATCCCAGCCCCAAGGTTTGTACAGGTCTAAACAATGGAGTGCTTCTACCTCCATAAGTGGAGAAGACAAATCACAGCCATACAGGAAACGGTCCCAATGACTTCCCCCTGCTTGCACCAAGCACTTATCTTCCGACAGCACCTTTAGAGGAAAAACTAGCACTTTTTTCTCAAAATTGGCACATAATAACCCAGGACAAATGGGTCCTAGACATAGTGTCACAAGGCTACAAGTTTCACTTCCATACCCTGCCAAGGACAAACGGTTGGCCAGACCTGCCAAAACATCAATGGGCAGAGGCACAAAAGCAAGTCTCATCCCTCATGGACACGAGGACCATTCAACAAGTACCAGAGCAAGAGCAGGGACAAGGATTTTATTCAAGACTTTTCTTGGTCCCAAGAAAGGACAAGACCTGGAGACCAAAACTGGACCTATCTATTCTAAACACATTTCTGGATGTACCAAAATTCAAAATGTTGACTCTACAGCAACTTCTGCCCATGCTGGGCAAGAGGGCTTGGCTTGTGACTTTAGACCTAAAAGAGGCATACCTGCATGTCCCAATCAGACCAACATGCAGAAGATACCTCAGATTCAAAGCTGGCTCAGTGCACTACCAGTTCTCTGCACTGCCCTTTGACTTATCTACTGCGCCCAGGGTCTTCACAAAGTGCCTGGCACCAGTAACACCATTCTGCAGACAAAGAAGAATACAAATATATCCTTACTTGGACGACTGCCTCATTCAAGCAGAGAACAATGACATTCTACTACAGCTTCTGGCATTTGTAAAGAGATTACTAACAGTCCTAGGGTACACAGTCAATGAAAAAAAATCAAAACTAGTACCCTCTCAAGAGATAATATTCCTGGGTGCAAGCTTAAATACAACTGCCAGATGGCTTATCTCACGCCAGACAAAGACAACTGACTACCTATTTCAACCTGTTGGCAACAAAGGCCCAGTTATCTGCAAGAAAAATTCTGCAGGCTTTGGGTTTCATGGCATCCTGCATTCTACTAATTCCATATGCGAGACTGCATATGCGGAAACTTCAATGGTACCTAAAAAGTGTTTGGACTCAACATTGCTACAGTCTGGAAACAATAATTACCCTCATTCCCTGCCTGCAACTTGAGTTTTGATGGGCGAAGGCTTGTCACCAGAACAAGGGGCAGCCATTCACTTTACCCCCAGTCAGGCAAACATTAAACAACGGATGCATCAGATTATGCCTGGGGGGCCCACATGGCAGGAAGGTGCATTCAAGGCACATGGTCCGCAAACCAAATGCATCTACATATCAATCAAAAAGAGATGCTAGCTGTTCAGAATGCCCTGACAGCCTTCAAGGACCTACTTCACCCAGGACAACTACTTATAAAAACAGACAACACCACGGTGATGTGGTATATAAACAAGCAGGGAGGCACTCATTCTTACCCCCTTTGCAGACTAGCCATGACTTTGTGGGACACAGCATTGACTTACCAAGTACATCTGCAGGCACATTTCCTGCCAGAAAAGATAAATACTCTGGCAGACGAACTAAGCAGAAACCTCATGGATCCCCAAGAGTGGAAATTGGATCCACAAGTCTTCAGTATGATAACAAGGAAATGGGGCTGCCCGGAGATAGATCTATTTGCCTCTCCTCACAACTACCAACTAAAAAGATTCTGCACAAGGACTTGTCACAGACAAGCATGGAAAGTGGATGCCCTATCTTTCAGCTGGAAAAGCTTAGCAGTATATGCCTTTCCTCCACTGCCTCTCCTCCCCAAGGTACTCCTAAAGGTCCGACAAGAGAAGCCAAAGATGATACTGATTGCCCCAGACTGGCCCCACCAGTACTGGTATCCAATTCTAAGGAACTTGTCTCAATGTTCACCTTGGACCTTGCCTCAAATAGCTAATCTACTATCCCAACAAAACAATCAGATCCTGCACAGCCAGCTAAAGACCTTTAAATCTGGCAGCATGGCAGATAATGTAGTCATGCAAAATGCACCTCTCACTAAAGCTGTGATGGATGTCATTTTGGAGGCCAGAAGGCCTAGTACCAGAAAATCTTACGCTGGAAAATGGAAGAGATTCTGTGCTTGAAACCAGGCACAAGGAATTGGCACAGCTGTACCAAATATTCCTCAGATTTTGCAATACTTAACTGAGATGCTGGACAAAGGCCTATCCTTTTCATCAATTAAAATTCATGCCTCTGCCATTTCGGCTCATAACAATAGAGCCACCAATCTTTTCTCATCCTTTAAGGCAGTACCTCAGAGGAGCCAAAAACTTAAGGGCTCCAATGAGATCACCAATACCTGCATGGGACCTCAATTATGTCTTGGAAAAACTCACTCTGTCTTCTTCTGAGCCAGCCGCTACAGCTGATATAAAGTTTTTATCTTGGAAAATAGCTCTGCTCCTAGCAATAACTTCTGCAAGACGAGTCTCAGCGCTACAGGCACTCATGGTTGTGGAACCTTTTATCATTTTTTATCCAGACAGGGTTTCTCTGAGGACAAACCCGACATTTATGCCTAAGGTAGTGTCCAGTGTGGCCCTTAACCAAGCTATTCATCTGCCTACTTTTTATCCAAACCCACAGAATAAGGGGGAGAGAATTCTGCATTCTTTGGACATACACAGACAGCTACGCTTCTACTTGAACAGAACCAAAGCTTTCAGAAAGATGGAGCAACTACTAGTGGCATATGCTGCAGGATCACAAGGAAAGGCCATCTCCAAGCAGACTATTTCTAAGTGTATAGGCCACTGCATTCGTTTCTGCTATTCACAACATGGCAAGCCAGTGCCTAAGGGCATTAGGCCACATTCAACAAGAGCAGCAGCCACTTCAGCAGTCTTCCTCAGGGGAGTACCAACCAAAGACATTTTAGAGGCTGCTACCTGGAGTTCAGTGCACACCTTTACAAAGCACTATCATTTACCACTCTACTCTAAATCCAGGGCAGGCTTTGCCACTGCAGTTCTGCAGGGCCTCATAGCCGCTCCTAATGCTATATTAGCTCCAGCCTCCCAACCATAGCATTGAAATTCAACCCAAGTGTAATGACTGCAACAGTGAAATACGAAGTACATAGTACAGTTGTGTACACTTACCATAAATGTAGATGTTCGAGTGTATTCACTGTTGCAGTCCAGGTTTACCCACCCACCATCCCCCATTTCTTTGCTGGAACTTATCTGCACTTCTCTAATCTATGCAACCTATGTGGTGTATTTGCTTGTAGCTGAAAGTATAATATATTTTGGTGCATACATGTTTTATTGGCATATTTTTTAGCCTACCCTTTTGGGGGCACCTGACATCTGGGGCAAGAAAAACTGAAGAAAATGGCGTTGGCTGCATCTTTTATACCCCTGGCGCACTGACGTCCGGGAAGAGGCGACAGCAACCGATGCCGGACCTAGACTTTGGAATTCAGGCCGACTGAGGATAGCCTGCCAGCAGGATAACCCAAGTGTAATGACTGCGACAGTGAATACACTCGAACATCTACATTTATGGTAAGTGTACACAACTGTACTTTTTTTTCACTACCTCCTTTTTTTCTTTAAACGTGCAGGTGGTCTGGAAACCCAGTACTAGGAGATTCTATATGTCCAAATGGAAAAGATTCTCCATTTGGTGTCTAAAAAGGCAGCTAGACCCATTTCAAGGAGAACGTCCCCTTAGTAGTGTTTGATCTGTGTGAATTGTTGCAGGTAGGGTTGTCATATTCGTCTGTTAAGGCCCACCTTGCTGCTGCTTCTGCTTGTCTTCCTCTTGACCCTCCACTTGCTTCTACACTTCAAGTGAAGTTATTCCTGAAAGGAGTTCTACATCTCAGGTCCCCCAGAAGGCCAGTTCCACCACCCTGGGACCCGAACTGTATGTTAGAAAAGCTCACTGTTGCCGCATTTGAACCAGCTGCTACAGGTTCTCTAAAGTACTGCACTTGGAAAACTGTGCTTTTGGTGGCCCTGACATCAGCCAGGAGAGTGTCAGAGCTCCAGGCCATCATGGTCACCCCACCCTATTTAATCTTCCACAAGGATAATGCAACTCTACGGACTAACCCGTCCTTTATGCCTAAGGTGGTTAATGAGTTTTCCCTGAACCAGTGTATCCACCTTCCCACAACCCCAGAATGACAGAGAAAGAGTCCTGAATTCCCTTGATGTTCACAGACAACTAAGATTCTACTTAGACAAGATCAAATCCCTTAGGAGATCAGATCACCTGTTTGTCTCCTCTCACCCCAGGGCTCTGGGAAGAGCTGTGACAAAATAAGAAAAATAAAAAATGATCACTGCCACGAATGTAAACGAAACATTGTTTAATATATCCACAAGACTAAGCACTTTCACCTTTCATCACATAGGTGAAAGCGCTTAGTCTTGTGGGTGTGTTAAACAGTGTTTCATTTACATTTGTGGCAGTGATCATGTTTTATTTTTCTTTTGTTCTTTGGTTGTGGCCTGTTGGCTTGGAAAAGTGACATTTTATTAATTTTGGATCCTTCTACGTTTTTTGAACGAAACCTGTGGTGTTTAGACCAATAGAGCACCTATGGGGGGAGTTCATCTCTTCGGTGCAAAAGTTGGTGGAATTAATTGGCCAAGGAAAATCTCTGAACAGAAATTAAGACACCCTGATGAGTAGTCAGGCTGAACTGTTCACACTTCATTCTTTGATTCGGATGGAAAATGAGGCGAATGCCATGGCAACTAAAACTCAACAACCAAAGGGATGTGACATCACAAATTGGATGTTCATCGTGTTTCACTGCTGCAGTCATTACATTTGGGTTATCTGCTTGCAGTAGCCCTCAGTCGGCCTGATTAACAAAGTCTTGGGTCGTGCGTCGGATGCTGTCCCTTCTTCCATGACATCAGGGGTATAAAACGTGCAGCCAATGCCATTACATCAGTCTTTCTTGCCATGCGGTGCGCAAAGCAGAAGCAGATGTCCTTCATGGATGCATCTGCAGTCATAACAAGTGGGTTGTCCTGTCGTCAGGCAGCCCTGCAGTCGGCCGGATTCCAAAGTCCGGGTCCGGCTTCGGCTGATGTCGCACTTCACCCAACGTCATCTCTGTTGGTCTTCGGGTATATAAGCATCAGCCGACGCCATTTTCCTCAGTCTTTCTTGCCGCGTGGCGCCCGAAGCAGAAGCTGTTCGCAAGTGCCGGTCGGTCGGATCCAGAGATTACTTCTACCGAATACTACTTCGAAGACTTCTAAAAGCTAAGTACCCCGTTGGGGACTCTTTCTTGCCTCAGCCGATGTCAGAAAAAGTTAACAATTGTTTAACCTGTGGGAAACAAATACCTCATAAAGATTTCCACTCTTACTGTCTGCCTTGTTTAGGCCCAGCCCACGACGTAGCAGCCTGTTCGGCCTGTACCTCTTTCAACCGACGAACGCTTAGGCGTCGGTCGGAGTTTGCAGAACAGTTTTTCGGTTCTGATTTTACGTACATTATGCCGTCGGATCCTCCGACTACCCAATCTACTAAAAAACGCAAAGATAAAGACCGACACTCGCGGTCCGCGGTTTTGGCCGAAACCACGGTAAAGCAAACCTCGAGTGTCTCGGTTTCGGCCGAAACCGAGAAAACTGATCAAAGTACAGCTGAACCTATTCTTACAACTGAGGCCCCTGCTACAACTCTTGAATCGACCTCAAAACTTTTACCCACTACGGTGGTTGACTTATCAGACACCATCCCCTTGGATGTCTCTACCCCAGCACGTGGTGCTGCTAGGCCTCCAGCAGCCATGTCCATTAAGGCCTTCGCCAGGGCTAAAGCAGCCAAAACTACTAAAACAGTGCCTGTTAAACCCCCCACATGCAGGCCCTCTTCTAGCTCTCAAATGCTTTCTTTGGCAGAAGATTTAATTTCTTTAATTAGGGATCTCAATCTCACCCAGACAGGGCCTCTCAGCCCCAGAGAAGAGACCTAGGGCAGAGCCCCTGAGCCAGTGTCTTCTGATGATTCTGCTGATGAATCAGACATAACTGACCAGCCAGAGGCTCCCTTCTCCAATTTTGAAGATTCTGATGCTGAAGAATCCATTCCAGCTGCTTCCCCACCAGAAGAATTCTCCTTTGGGGAAACCTTGCATGCCATGCGAGAACAGTTCCAATGGCAGCAACAGGATTTTTCAGACTCCAGAAAAAGACTTAGGACCTTTCTGCACCTCCCACAGCACAGGCCCTTAGCTATACCTCCTGTTCTCTCTGTGGTGGATGTTGCTTTCAATGATGTTTGCTCCGCTCCAGATTCTTTACCCCCAGCCCCTGCCAAACCAGACAGATTTTACAGGGTGCCAGATACTCATCACCACCTTTACAAGGCCCCACTTGCAGACCCAGAAACTATATCCCAGGGTCCCAAGGCAGTAGCGACCATAGCTAAAACCCTATTCCTTCTGAAAGGGAAGCAAGGTCATTAGACAGATGGGGTAAAAAGGTCTACACTTCAGCTACTCTCTCAGCTAGAGCTTTAAACTGTCAGTTTCACATGATACAATACCAAGAGTTTATGCTCGATCAGTTAACTAAAAACTAACCACAGATGAATCTCTTGATAAGAAATATGTATTAGAGATGGTAAATAACATACAACAGGTTAGCAACCATTCCTTAAAATGTGGCTATGATGCACTGGAGGCTTCATTTAGATCAGCCATGACAGGCACAGTGATAAGAAGGCATGCATGGCTAAAGGAACAAGTTTTACCGGATCATGTTAAAGCTAAGTTGCTAGATGCTCCTATGGACAAGACAAGTTTGTTTGGTACACCTGCCCAGCAGGTTATGAAGAAAATGGAAGAGAAGGCAAAATCTGTTCAAACTGTTAAAGATTTCTTGCAGGTTCAACCCCAAGGTTTAGCAGGAACTGGCCTGCCAAAAATTGGTCCTTTCCTGACTCCACAAAATTTCAAAGGGGCAGGAATAGACGTCCCAGAGGCAGAAAACAATCCAGAGGAGGTGCCTACAGAGGACGACAGTGGCAAGGTAACAACAGAGGCACAGACACAGCCACTACCACTACATCAGCACAACCACAGTGACTTAATCATAAATCCGCCTACCAGGGAACAAATAGCAGCTCCTCTAGGCGGAAAGTTAACCTTATTTTCAAAGAACTGGCACTACATAACAAAAGACAAGTGGATTTTACAAACCATACATCAAGGTTACCGGTTTCACTTCCACACTTTACCAGTCAAAAGAGGAATGCCAAATCTACCTCCAAATCAAAAACAGAGGCTCTACCAGATAATGGAGTTAGCAAACATGAGAGCTGTGGAAAGAGTGCCAACAGCAGAACAAGGAAAGGGTTCTATTCCAGACTATTCCTAGTTCCAAGAAAGGAAAAAGTTGGAGACCAATTCTCGACCTGTCCACCTTAAATAGATCATTGTCCCAAAATTCAAAATGCTGACCCTACAGCAACTTCTTCCCATGCTGGGCAAGGAGTCTTGGCTGGTAACTCTAGATCTCAAGGAGGCATACCTGCACGTCCCCATTCGACCAATCTGCAGAAGATACCTCAGATTTCTTGCAGGATCAGAGCACTATCAATTCTCAGCATTGCCCTTTGGCTTATCTACTGCCCAGAGTATTCACAAAATGCCTGGCATCAGTAATCGCCCATTGCAGACTACAGGAATTCAAATTTACCCATACCTGGACGACTGCCTGCTACAAGGGGACAACAAAAGCAAGCTGACAACGGATTTACAAAGGGTCATTTACTTGCTACAAGGACTGGGATACACAGTCAATTTACAAAAGTCAAGGCTGATACCATCCCAAACAAGGACATTCTTGGGCGGAATTGGACACAGTACAGCAAATGGCATTCCTGACTACAGAAAAACAAAAAGAACTTCCTCTTTACTTCTTGGCACTAACAAAACTGAACAAGTTAACAGCAAGAAAAGTTCTGCAGGCCTTGGGCTTCATGGCATCATGCATAATCTTGGTCCCATTTGCCAGACTACATATGAGGAAACTACAGTGGTACCTAAAGAATTTATGGTCCCAACACAGACGCAGTCTAGAAACAGAAATCCCACTAATTCCATGCTTAAAACAGGAGTTCCTATGGTGGGCTCAGGCATGCCAGTCAAACCCAGGCCTACCCTTTCGCAGATGTCAACCAAGCCAGACCATCACAACAGACGCTTCAGACCTAGGATGGGGGGCCCACATGCTGGACAAATGCGTGCAAGGATTGTGGACACAGGATCAACTTCACCTGCACATCAATCTAAAAGAAATGCTGGCAGTAAAACTGGCAATCCAAAAGTTCAAACCATTTCTCAAAGAGGGCCAGTTGATGATAAGGACAGACAACACCACAGTCATGTGGTACATCAACAAACAGGGAGGCACTCATTCATACCCCTATGCAGAATGACCTTGGAGCTGTGGACCCTGGCACTCAGCTACAACATTCAGTTACAGGCAATATTTGTACCGGGAAAGACAATACTCTAGCAGACATATTAAGCAGAACCACTTCGGATGCCCACGAATGGAAGCTGCACCGGACATCTTCAAGACCATCTCAAAGAAATGGGGAATGCCACAGATAGACCTATTTGCATCACCTCTCAATCACCAGCTCAAAAATTCTGCACAAGGACATTCCACCCACTAGCATGGAAAGTGGACTCACTCTCCATCAACTGGAAAGGCCTAACAGCATATGCATTCCCACCTCTTCCTTTGATACACAAGGTACTACTAAAAATCAAGGAAGAACGTCCAAAGATAATCCTGATAGCTCCAAACTGGCCAAGACAACACTGGTACCCACTACTGAAGAGCATGTCTCGAACAATATGTGGCCAATACCCTGATGCCTTTGATGTTAACTCAGAACAACTACAGCATCATACATCCAAACCTAAAACGCTGCAACTGACTGCATGGAACATCACATAGCAGCAGCTAATCCAGAACTTTCACAAAGAGTTAAAGACATTATTCTTGAAGCGCGCAGACCTTCAACAAGAAGGAACTATGCTGGAAAATGGAAAAGGTTTGTCATTTGGAGTACGGAAAGAGGAAAAGAGGTGTCAAACATAGATATGCCTAACATTCTGGAGTATCTGGCGAACTTCTTCATTCAGGCCTGTCCTACTCCTCCATCAAGATACATGCATCAGCTATTTCAGCAGAATACAGCTTTGATCCACCTGTTTTTTCGCACCCTTTGCTCAGGCAGTTCATCAGAGGAATCAAGAATGTAAAACCTCCAAGGAAACCACCATTACCAGCTTGGGATTTAAACTTTGTGCTAGAAAAGTTGACACTATCACCCTTTGAACCAGCAGCAACAGCAGACCTACAACACCTGTCATGGAAAACTGCTTTCCTGCTAGCAATTACTTCAGCAAGGAGGGTTTCAGAACTTCAGGCCTTAATGGCAGTGCAACCCTTCCTAATCTTCCACCAAGATAGAGTGTCCATGAGGACTAATCCTACATTTATGCCCAAGGTGGTATCCAGAGTGTCTTTAAACCAGGCAATCCACCTACCTACCTTCTTTCCCAACCCACAAAACAGAGGGAAAGAATACTGCATACCTTGGATGTACATAGACAGCTACGCTACTACTTGGACAGAACAAAAAATAGCAGAAAGACTGACCAACTTTTTGTAGCCTATGCAACAGGAAGGGAAGGAAAAGCTATTTCCAAACAGACAATCTCCAAATGGATAGGAAATTGCATACGATACTGTTACTCCTTCCATGGAAAACCAATTCCACAAAACATAAGACCTCATTCTACAAGGGCAACAGCCACTACCACAGCCTTCTTACGAGGAGTGGCAACCAAAGACATTATTGAGGCGGCTACTTGGACCTCCGTGCATACATTTGCCAAGCATTATAATTTGCCTCTATATTCCAGATCCCGAGCAGGGTTTGCCACTGCTGTACTGCAAGGGATCCTAAACACACCATAATCTACTTTTATCCTCCTCCCTAGTTGGCTATGGTATTCTACCCACTTGTTATGACTGCAGATGCATCCATGAAGGACATAGTACAGTTTTGTACCTACCATAAATGTAGATGTCCGAACTGGATAGCATCTGCAGTCAGGATTACCCTCCCTCCTTCCCTCTGTGGTACTCCTAGGGTGTTTACCCTCCTAATAGCTAGCTGTTGGGGGGGAGTCTTTTATGGTGTATTTGTTTGTATATATGTACATATATGCTTATGGTTGTGTTTACCTCTATCTATTTGGAAACATTGGCATCTATCCAAATTTTAGCCTGCAAGAGGGCTACTGGCATCTGGGGCAAGAAACACTGAGGAAAATGGCGTCGGCTGATGCTTATATACCCGAAGACCAACAGAGATGACGTCGGGTGAAGTGCGACATCAGCCGAAGCCGGACCCGGACTTTGGAATCCGGCCGACTGCAGGGCTGCCTGACGACAGGACAACCCACTTGTTATGACTGCAGATGCTATCCAGTTCGGACATCTACATTTATGGTAGGTACAAAACTGTACTTTCGCAAGTGCCAGTCAGCCAACTCCTGAAGTTTTCGTTTTCGAGTTTCAGAACCGAAGTCTTCAACTAAATCTAAGTACCCCATTGGGGAAACTTTTTCTTGCTCCTTACCGACGTCAGTAAAAGTTAATAATTGCATTACTTGTGGAAAGCAAATACCTCACAAAGATTTTCATTCGTACTGTATTCCTTGCCTGGGCCCTGACCACGACGTACCTTGCTGTCGGTTTTGTGTTTTATTTAATCAGCACACCATCCATCGTCAGTATATTTTTGCCTCTAAATATTTCAGTTCTCAGTTTAGTTATCCAGAAATGTCGTCGGTTAGCCATCTGACTACCGGGATTCCAAAAAAAAGCAAAGATAAAGACAGAGACAGGCCACCTAAGTCCAAAGCTGCCGATGACGCTTCTCCTAAGCCAGTCACCATTTCACCGGTACTCAGTGAGGTGCTTTCGCAGCCCCTGATACCCGCGACTTCTGATTTGCAGGCCTCTACTGAGACCCATTCAGAGTCCGGTATGTTGCGAGATTCTTCAACTGTGGAACCTGCGGATGTCTGTACGTTGGATGGGTCCGGAGCCGCTGTGCAGGCAACAGTTTCTGAGGGTGTATTCAGGCCTACGGACTTGAATATTAAACTCACGCCTTCTTCTGCATTTAGGCCTAAATCTCGAACCATGCCTAAGAAACCAATGCCCAGGCCGCATGCTCAGGCCTCTATGCCTAAAAAATAAATAAGAATGGCTGAAGATTTTATAACTTTAATCAGGGGAAGTCAACCTCCCCCTTCTAAGAAAAATAGGACTGAAGTTGTTTATGAATCTTCTGACCAGGATTCAGATTTTTCTGATTCTTCTGATGATTTGGATTTGCCCTTATCCTCTTATGAGGATTCTGATGCAGAGGACTGTATTCCCTCTGCTTCCCCTCCAGAGGATTTTTCTTTTGGTGAAACCTTACATACTCTAAGGGAGCATTCCCACTGGTAAAGCCAGGATTTTTCTGATTCAAAAAAGAGGCTTAGGGATTCCTTACTCCTGCCTCAGCATAGGCCTTTAGCTGTACCTCCTGTACTATACATTGTTGATGATGCCTTTTTGGAATCTAGTTTGGCCCCTGATTCTTTGCCTCCTGCTCCCAGAAAACCTGACTGATATTGCAGGGTTCCTGATTCACACAAGTTTCTTTTTAAAAATCCTATTGCTGATCCAGAAACTATTTCACAGGGCCCCAAGGGCATTAAGGCTTCTACTTCTAAAAACCCTACCCCTTCTGATAGAGACTCCAGGGCACTGGATAGATGGGGTAAGAAGG